>NC_052150.1:6800878-7131620 GCF_902713615.1 Scyliorhinus canicula | reverse complement strand
CCCATCAACCACCACTCTCTGTCTTCTTTCAACTAGCCAATTTCTGATCCACATCTCTAAATCACCCTCAATCCCCAGCCTCCGTATTTTCTGCAATAGCCAACCGTGGGGAACCTTATCAAACGCTTTACTGAAATCCATATACACCACATCAACTGCTCTACCCTCGTCTACCTGTTCAGTCACCTTCTCAAAGAACTCGATAAGGTTTGTGAGGCATGACCTACCCTTCACAAAACAATGCTGACTATCCCTAATCATATTATTCCTATCTAGATGATAATAAATCGTATCTTTTATAATCCTCTCCAAGACTTTACCCACCACAGACGTTAGGCTCACCGGCCTATAGTTACCGGGGTTATCTCTACAACCCTTCTTGAACAAAGGGACCACATTTGCTATCCTCCAGTCCTCTGGCACTATTCCTGTAGCCAATGATGACCTAAAAATCAAAGCCAAAGGCTCAGCAATCTCTTCCCTGGCTTCCCAGAGAATCCTAGGATAAATCCCATCAGGCCCCGGGGACTTATCTATTTTCACCTTGTCCAGAATTGCCAACACTTCTTCCCTACGCACCTCAATGCCATCTATTCTAATAGCCTGGGTCTCAGCATTCTCCTCCACAATATTATCTTTTTCCTGAGTGAATACTGACGAAAAGTATTCATTTAGTATCTCGCTTATCTCCTCAGCCTCCACACACAACTTCCCACCACTGTCCTTGACTGGCCCTACTCTTACCCTCGTCATTCTTTTATTCCTGACATACCTATAGAAAGCTTTTGGGTTTTCCTTGATCCTACCTGCCAAAGACTTCTCATGTCCCCTCCTTGCTCGTCTTAGCTCTCTCTTTAGATCCTTCCTCGCTTCCCTGTAACTATCAAGCGCCCCAACTGAAACTTCACGCTTCATCTTCACATAGGCCTCCTTTTTCCTCTTAACAAGAGATTCCACTTCTTTGATAAACCACGGTTCCCTCGCTCTACCCTTTCCTCCCTGTCTGACTGGTACGTACTGATCAAGAACACGCAATAGCTGTTCCTTGAACAAGCTCTACATATCCAGTGTGCCCAACCCTTGCAGCCAACTTCTCCAACCTACACATCCTAAGTCATGTCTAATGGCATCATAATTTCTTCCCAGCTATAACTCTTGCCCTGCGGGGTATACTTATCCCTTTCCATCACTAATCTAAAGGTCACCGAATTGTGGTCACTGTCTCCAAAGTGTTCACCTACCTCCAGATCTAACACCTGGTCTGGTTCATTATCCAAAACCAAATCCAATGTGGCCTCACCTCTTGTTGGCCTGTCAACATATTATGTCAGAAAACCCTCCTGCACACATTGTACAAAGAACGACCCATCCAATGTACTTGAACTATATATTTTCCAGTCAATTTTAGGAAAGTTCAAGTCTCCCATAACAACTACCCTGTTACTTTTGCTCTTTTCCAGAATCATCTTCGCCATCCTTTCCTCTACATCTCTAGAACTATTAGGTGGCCTATAGAAAACTCCCAGCAGTGTGACCTCTCCTTTCCTGTTTCTAACTTCAGCCCATACTACCTCGGAAGAAGAGTCCCCATCTTGCATCCTTTCTGCCACCGTAATACTGTCCTTGACTAGCAGCGCCACACCTCCCCCTCTTTTGCCCCCTTCTCTGACCTTACTAAAACACCTAAACCCCGGAACCTGCAACAACCATTCCTGTCCCTGCTCTATCCATGTCTCTGAAATGGCCACAACATCGAAGTCCCAGGTACCAACCCATGCTGCCAGTTCCCCTACCTTATTTCGTATACTCCTGGCATTGAAATAGACACACTTCAAACCACCGACCTGAACACTGGCACCCTCCTGCGAAGTCAAATCTGTGCTCCTGACCTCTCTACTCTCAATCTCCCGTACCCCAAAACTACAATCCAGGTTCCCATGCCCCTGCTGAAATAGTTTAAACCCCCCCAAAGAGTACTAACAAATCTCCCCCCCCCCCAGGATATTGGTGCCCCTTAGGTTCAGATGTAGACCATCCTGTCTATAGAGGTCCCACCTTCCCCAGAAAGAGCCCCAGTTATCCAGAAATCTGAATCCCTCCCGCCTGCACCATCCCTGTAGCCACGTGTTTAATTGCTCTCTCTCCCTATTCCTCGTCTCACTATCACGTGGCACGGGCAACAACCCAGAGATAACAACTCTGTTTGTTCTCGCTCTGAGCTTCCATCCTAGCTCCCTAAAGGCCTGCCTGACATCCTTGTCCCCTTTCCTACCTATGTCGTTAGTGCCAATGTGGACTACGACTTGGGGCTGCTCCCCTTCCCCCTTAAGGACCCGAAAAACACGATCCGAGACATCACTTACCCTTGCACCTGGGAGGCAACATACCAAACGTAAGTCTCTCTCGCTCCCACAAAATCTCCTATCTGTGCCCCTGACTATTGAGTCCCCAATTACTAATGCTCTGCTCCTATCCCCCCTTCCCTTCTGAGCAACAGGGACAGACTCCGTGCTAGAGTCCCGTACCCCATGGCTTACCCCTGGTAAGTCCCCCCCCCCCACAGGTATCCAAAACGGTATACTTGTTACTAAGGGGAATGACCGCAGGGGATCCCTGCACTGACTGCTTCTTCCCAGTCCCTCTTACAGTTACCCATCTATCTCCAGTCTTTGGTGTAACTACTTCCCTGAAGCTCCTATCTATGACCACCTCTGCCTCCCGAATGATCCGAAGTTCATCCAACTCCAGCTCCAGTAACATAACTCGGTCTTGTAGGAGCTGGAGCTGGCTGCACTTCCTGCAGGTAAAATCAGCAGGGACACTAACGGCATCCCTCACCTCAAACATCCTGCAGGAGGAACGTGGCACTGCCTTCCCTGCCATCCCACTTAATTTCAACCAAGTTCTGGTAAACAAATATAAAATAAATAAAAAATAATAATATAACTGGGGCAGCACGGTAGCATGGTGGTTAGCATAAATGCTTCACAGTTCCAAGGTCCCAGGTTCGATTCCCGGCTGGGTCACTGTCTGTGCGGAGTCTGCACGTCCTCCCCGTGTCTGCGTGGGTTTCCTCCGGGTGCTCCGGTTTCCTCCCACAGTCCAAAGATGTGCAGGTTAGGTGGATTGGCCATGCTAAATTGCCCGTACTGTCCTAAAAAAAAGTAAGGTGGGGGGGGTTGTTGGGTTACGGGTATAGGGTGGATACGTGGGTTTGAGTAGGGTGATCATGGCTCGGCACAACATCGAGGGTCGAAGGGCCTGTTCTGTGCTGTACTGTTCTATGTTCTATGTTCTAATATAGCACTTACCTGCTCACACCAATGGTCTTATTATTAGGTTAGAGGAGGAGGGCGGGTGGGAGACACTATACGTGTAGTGTCTCGGGTATCCTCTCCACCAGAATTTATTGGCTAGGAGAAAATCCTTCCCAGAAGTCCGCGGGTCGTACTTCCGGTTCCCGCCTTATATTATCTTTGCTCCCACTGGCACCCCGCCGCTCTCAATGTGTCCCCTCCCGCTCTTTCACTGACTCACTGCCGCTCTCCTCGCGCTCTTTTATCCTGTGTCCCTCTGAACTCCCGCTGCTTTATGGGCTCTCTCTCTGTCTCTGAACTCCCGCCGCTTTCTGGGCTCTCTCGCTCTCTCTGAACTCCCGCTGCTTTATGGGCTCTCTCTCTCTGAACCGCCGCTGCTTTATGGGCTCTCTCTGTCTCTGAACTCCCGCTGCTTTATGGGCTCTCTCTCTCTCTCTCTGAACCCCCGCTGCTTTATGGGCTCTCTCTCTCTCTCTCTGAACTCCCGCCGCTTTATGGGCTCTCTCTCTCTCTCTGAACTCCCGCTGCTTTATGGGCTCTCTCTCTCTCTCTCTGAACCCCCGCTGCTTTATGGGCTCTCTCTCTCTCTCTGAACTCCCGCTGCTTTATGGGCTCTCTCTCTCTGAACTCCCGCTGCTTTATGGGCTCTCTCTCTCTCTGAACTCCCGCTGCTTTATGGGCTCTCTCTCTGTCTCTGAACTCCCGCCGCTTTCTGGGCTCTCTCTCTCTGAACTCCCGCTGCTTTATGGGCTCTCTCTCTGTCTCTGAACTCCCGCCGCTTTCTGGGCTCTCTCTCTCTGAACTCCCGCTGCTTTATGGGCTCTCTCTGTCTCTGAACTCCCGCTGCTTTATGGGCTCTCTCTCTCTGTCTCTGAACCCCCGCTGCTTTATGGGCTCTCTCTCTCTGTCTCTGAACTCCCGCCGCTTTCTGGGCTCTCAATGGTTTTCCGTCAGAACCTGACATTTTGTAATTTTCCAGGAAAACTCCACCCGATCTGACTGAAGGAGAAACTGTCCCTTGAATTGTTCCGTGCCGTTGAGCCTAGTTGGCCAGACAGCTGGTCCGTGATGCAGGATGAGGTTCAATTCCCGAACCAGTTGAAGTCATGCTGAGGCCCCGCCTTCTCAACTTTGCCCCTCGCCTGAGGTCGGGTGATCCTCGGGTTAACTCACCACCAGTCAGCTCTTCCCCCCCTCAATGGGGAAAGCCAGCCTGTGGTCATCTGAGACTATGGTGACGTCCCCTTACCTTTATTTGCATCAAAATCTTAATCATTGTTTGTACTTACATTCAAGTGGGCCTTTTGATCTGACTCAAGTCAGCTGTGAAGGGCCAGACAGTCTTCTGCCGAGTCTCCTCCCTCAACAGGGGTGGGGAAGTTGCCAATCAGCAGGCACTATGGTCCAATTTGCCTCTTTCTGATGTTTCTCTGATTCCTTGATCGCCGCGAGATTTTCACAATACAAAGGTGCCATTCATGGTTCTACTGGGGGGGGCGGGGGTGCAATCTTTAGATTAATCCATCAGGCCGAAGTATAATCGCCACACGTCAACTCTAACTTGTCTTTTCGATCTAATCATTAAGAACTACCACAAAATAAATAATCTATATTATGCTCACTTAACTTGGTAGCTTACTCATCACAATTAATTGCCGTGTACATATTACCCAGGAGATGATTGAAATAAGTAAAATTGAGTGGTTTCAGTTCCCTCTTTGACACTGAAACGTGGCGACCACAATGACTGACACATGCACCACGCTTACCGTTTAGCTCAGCCACATCACTTGTGTGCATTAAGACACCCACAGGAATCAGGTTATTTCAACTTTAAACACCTCACCCAACGTGCAGGAGAAAAATGAACCAACATCCAAGACCAAGCTAATCTCTTTTTGGGTTGAAATTAAGACTTCATGGCAGTAATCAGTCATATAATTGATTTCTTCAAGTTTCACTGTCAGTGAAGGTGTTTAGTAGTCAGAACAGTTTCTGAGATTGTTTGTTTTATACAAGCTTATTCAGCCGCACCTCATTAAGAGTTTAGCCATGCTTTTGTTTTATTTGTTGACGGGATTTGCGTGTGGCTGGTTCGGCCAGCATTTATTGCATATCCCGAGTTGCCCTTCATAGGTGGCGGTGAGCTGCCTTCTCGAATCGCTGCAGTCCCAGAGGTGTAGGTGCACCCACTGTGCTGTCGGGGAGGGAAATCCAGGACTTTGACCCAGCATCAATGAAGGAACGATGATATATTTCTAAGTCAGGGTGGTGAGTGACTTGGAGGGGAAACTCAAAATGGTGGAGCTCCCAGGTATCTGCTGCTCTTGTCCTTCCGGTTGTGGTTTTGTGATGCTGCATAAAGAGCCTTGGTGAGTTCCTGCAGTGCATCTTGTAGATGGTGCACACGGCTGCCACTGTGCATCGGTGGTGGAGAGATTGTCAGTGGGATTCTCCCTTCCGGCTAAGTCCCCACGTCGGTGGAAAAACGGGCACCAACGACTCCGGCATCAACAGGCCCCCAAGATGAGAAATTCTCACCTGTCTAGGGGGCTAGGTGGACGGTGGAGGGGTTGGCGCCGCTCCAGCCGATGCCGAAAGGACATGCGAGTTCGTGCATGTGCAGAACCGCCGGCGTGATTCCGCGCATGCGCAGGCCGGCCGTCTATTTTGGTGCATGCGCGGGGGGTTCTCTTATCCGCGCCGGCCATGGCGGAGCCCTACAGGGGCCGGCGCAGAAGGAAGAAGTGCCCTCACGGAACAGGCCCGCCTGCAGATCATTGGGCCCTGATCGCTGGCCAGGCCATTGTGGGGGCACCCCCCAGGGTCGGATCCCCCTGCCCCCCCCCCCCCCCCCGAGGACCGCCCCCACGGACTTAGCTGCCAGGTCCCGCCATGTGGGACCATACGTAACCCACGGAGGCGGGAATGGCCAAATATGGACTGCCGTTCGGCCCATCGGGGCCTGGAGAATTGCCGGGGGGGGGGAGGGGGGGGCACTGCCAACGCCCCTGACCAGTGTGGCAAGAATCCTGCCCCCCCCAAAAAACGGCGCCGGAGAATACGGCCGTTGCCTTTGGGAGGGGATTCGCGCCGTCCTCTGCCGATTCTCCAATCCCCCGCCCTGTATGTTTGTGGGAGGGGGAACAATCAAGCGGGCTGCTTTGTCCAGGATGGTGTTGGGCTTTTAGTGTTGTTGGAGCTCCACTTATCCAGGAAAATGAAGAGTTTTCCAACACATTGCTGACTTGTGCCTTGTAGATGGTGGGCAGGCTTTGGGGAGGGTCTGGAGGTGAGTTATCTGCAGCACAATTCCTCGCCTTTCACCTGCTCTCGTGACCACAGTATTTATATGACAAGTCCAGTTCAGTTGCTGGCCAATGGTAACTCCCAAGATAGAGGGGAATAAGTGAAGGCAATGCCATTGAATGTCAAGGGGTGATGGTTAGATTCGCCCTGGTTGACGATGCTCATTACCATGACACCTTAAGTGGAGCGAATGTAAGTTGCCATTTTTCAGGCCAAGCCTGGATATTGTCCAGGTGTTGCTGCATCTGGACATGAACTGTTTCATTATCTGAGGAGTCACAAGTAGTTCTGGACACTGTGCAGTCATCAATGAACATCCCATCCCCTCTTCTGACCTTTTGAGTGAGGGAAGGTCATTGATGAAGCAGCTTAAGATGGTTGGGCCGAGGACACTACCTTGAAGAACTCCTGCTGTGATGTCCTGGAGCTGAGATGCTAGACGATAGCTAGTCCATTGATCAGAAACTGAACTGGTCTAGCTATATTAATACAGTGGCTACCAGAGCAGGTCAAAGGCTAGGAATCCTATGGCAAGTAACTCATCTCCTGACCCCCCCAAAGCCGGTCCACCATCTACAAGGCACATGTCAGGAGTGTAATGGAATAATCTCCACTTGCCTGGATGAGTGCAGCTCCAACCACACTCAAGAAGCTTGACACCAGCCAGGACAAAGCAGTTCACTTGATTGCTCCCTCTTCCATAAACATTCAAAGCTTCCACCACCGACGAACAGTGACAGCCGTGTCTACCATCTCCAAGATGCACTGCAGGAATGTACCAATGTTCCTCAGGCAACTCCTTTCAAACCCACGACCACTACCACTCAGCGGGACAGGAGCAGCAAATACCTGGGAACCCCCGCGCCTGGAGGTTCCCCTCCAAGTCACTCACCGGAAATATATTGCCGTTCTTTCACTGTTGCTGGGCCACAGTCATGGAATTCCCTCCTAACAGCACAGTGGGTGTACCTACACCTCAAGGACTGCAGCGGTTCAAGATGGCAGCTCACCAGCAACTTCTGAAGCACAACAACGGATCAGATAGGCAATAAATGCTGGTCTAACCGGCGACGCCCACATCCCGGAAATTAATTTTTTAAAAAACAGAGTACATTCTGTGCACTTGCCGCCCTGATAGCTTCCTTCAGGTGGTGTTCAACATGGAGGAGTATTGATTCATCAGCTGATGGTGGACAGTAAGTGGTAATCAGCCGGAGCTTTCCTTGTCCATTTTTGATCTGAAGCGATGAGACTTCATGGGGTCCAGAGTCGATGTTGAGAACTCTCAGGGCAACTTCCTCCCGACTTTATACCACTGTGCCGCCACCTCTGCTGGGTCTGTCCTGTCAGTGGGACAGGACATGTGGGCTTGGGTAGGGTGCTCTTTCCAAGAGCCAGTGCAGACTCAATGGGCCGAATGGCCTCCTTCTGCACTGTAAATCCTATGATTCTATGACATACCCTGAAATAGCGATGGTGGCATTTTTACATTATCTGTAAAGATTGATTCCGTGAGTGTGACTGGGTCAGGTTGTTGCTTGACTAGTCTGTGTGACAGCTCTCTGAGTTTGACACAAGCCCCCAGATGTTAATAAGGAGGCCTTTGCAGGATGGACAAGGTTCAGTTTTGATGTGGAGATGCCGGTGTTGGACTGGGGTGAGCACAGTAAGACGTCTTACAACACTACGTTAAAGTTCAACACCTTTGTTTTGAATCACTAGCTTTTGGAGCCCTGCTCCTCACCTGAGGAAGGAGCAGTGCTGCGAAAGTTAGTTATTCAAAACAAACCTGTTGGACTTTAACTTGGTGTTGTCAGACTTCTTACAAGGTTCAGTTTGCCATTTCCAATGCCAAAATCGATGCCAGGTGGTCGGTCCAGTTTCATTATTTTTTAGTGTTTTCTTGGCAGCGGTTGAATACAGCTGCAAGGACATTTCAGAGGGCATGTAAGAGTCAATCACATTGCTGTGTGCCTGGAATCCTATGTAGGCCAGACTAGGTAACAATGGCAAATAGCCTTTCCTGAAGGGCATTAGTGAACTAGATGGGTTTCAACAACAATTGACCAGTTGGTGCTAGTGAGCCACCTTCTTGGCAACAGGGTGTCTTCCTGGGCTATTTCGGCAGACAGTTAAGAGTCACCCACTGTGGGCCTGGAGTCACATTTTCCAATTTTTCCCCCACACCTAATGGTGCACCAAGGCAGACTTTTGTCTCCTTCCATCGCTAGTAATTGCCGGAACGGGTCACTAGTCTGCCGCCGGGGCTTATAGCTTGAGGGGCGCCACTTCACATCAAGCGTGGATGACCAGTCTCTCCCACTCTCACTGCCAACTATTGCTGTGTCTTTGGAAGGATATTCTGGTTGTCACACTCACTCTGTTTGACCACGTTATGATCGCACCTTCCTTGGCCTTCAAGTCCTGGGGTGGGATTCGAACAGAGGCAAGGACACAACCCACTACGTCACAAGGCATCCGGAGTCACACATTGGCCAGACAAAATAAAGGCAGCAGATTGCCTTCCCCAAATAAACTTAAAGAACCTGATATGTTTCTTAAATGGCCCAATAGCTTCACGGTCACCATTACTGACACTAACTTTTAATTCCCAATTATTTCAGGTAACTGAATATAAATTCCCCCAGCTGCTGTGGTGGGATTTGAACACCAGGACTAGTTACTAGTCCAGAACATATAAACACAATGGCCAGGATTTTTGGTTGGCACTGCTGCTTCACAGCGCCAGGGTCCCGGGACTTGGGTCACTGTCTGTGCAGAGTCTGCACGTTCTCCCCGTGTCTGCGTGGGTTTCCTCCGGGCGCTCCGGTTTCCTCCCACAAGTCCCGAAAGACGTGCTGTTAGGTGAAGTGGACATTCTGAATTCTCCCTCTGTGTACCCCAACAGGGGATTTTCACAGTAACTTCATTGCAGTGTTGATGTAAACCTACTTGTGACACAAATAAAGATGATTATTTTTCTGGCTCCCCAGTGGCCAGTTTTCCCGTGGCGGATGCGCCGGGTTATTGGCGGCCTGTGGGATCCTCCCGTGGTACTAAAGCCTACGGGCCTTTGCATGGCTGGCATACTCTGCCGCCCGGGCACCCACCGAGAGGGGTTGACTTTGACGAGACCAGGAAATCCCGCTGTACACTTTGACATGTTGAGAAAAATACACAGGGGTAACTTTTTATCCCCCCAATTGCCTTAGGTAGTGCAATATTCTTTTCTTCAAAGTTCCAAAATAATCAGAACAAAGTCCCATTCACAAGTGTTTATCCTCATGCCATTCGTTCTGTCCTATTTATTCCCAAAGAGAGATAGAAGAGGGGGACGGGGGTGGGGGGGGGGGGGGGGGGGGGGGAACAAATCTGCTGAGAATGGTCATTAAAAATAAATTGATGGTTCGACCTGCTCTCTAATAAGCTGTGTGTTCTATGCTTTGAAAGACAGAGAGCAATGCCATCAGTAAGAATTTTCCATCATAATTCACAATAAGAGATCGGAAATGGAGATCGATTCTTTGCCACAGGCATTAAAGTCCATTTGATCAAAGGAATGCGACAGCCCGGATATAAAACTGAGGACAGGAAGCTCAGAATGAGGGTGAATGGTTGTTTTTTTCTTAAGACTAGACTCATAGAACATAGAACATAGACCAGTACAGCACAGAACAGGCCCTTCAGCCCTCGATGTTGTGCCGAGCAATGATCACCCTACTCAAACCCACGTATCCACCCTATACCCGTAACCCAACAACCCCCCCCCCCCCCCCTAACCTTACTTTTTAGGACACTACGGGCAATTTAGCATGGCCAATCCACCTAACCCGCACATCTTTGGACTGTGGGAGGAAACCGGAGCACCCGGAGGAAACCCACGCACACACGGGGAGGACGTGCAGACTCCGCACAGACAGTGACCCAGCCGGGAACCGAACCTGGGACCCTGGAGCTGTGAAGCATTTATGCTAACCACCATGCTACCGTGCTGCCATGTTCTCCAGGAATCAGTATTAGGACCATTGCGTTTCGATAGATTAAGGATGCGTGCTTGGATGTACATCATTCCAAAGTTTTCAGATGTCACAATTCTTGGAAATCTGGCAAACAATTAGGAAAATAGTTACTGAATTCAGGAGTGTGTAGGCTGGTTCACTGACAGGTGTACAGCTAATTGAATTTATTGCAGAGACGTTCTTGTGTCCACAGAGGAGACCGCACGAGGAGCGGGGAGAAGCTGGGCTATTTATTTATATTCGCAACTATTTACACAATGTACACTGGCCTCAGTCGGGGACTATCTGCTCAGCTCCCACTCGGTCCGACCTGTCCATAGAGTGTCCATTGCCCCGCTGATGGAGCGAATGAACATGATTTTCTGGCTCCCACTATTTGAAGGAGAGGTTGCTGTGCCTCAAATGTTATTTGAAACGCAGAAATGTCACTGTATCTCTGAAATGTCATTGCGTCACTTGTATTTGACCTCATTGCATGAAAATTGTCAGAGTTCCCTCGGGTCTTCTCCTTCCCAAAATAATGACAGGACATCAAAAGTGTCAATTGCGAAGAAAACTATCAAAATCAATTTAATTTGTCCTTCCGGGTCCTTCTATGTACCCTGTTAGTCAACCATGAGAACTGACAGGAAACCTTCAGCCATGTCCCTGCCTCATTGTAAGAGATGAATATGTAACTTACTTTTAAATTCCTCCTCCATCCTCTCCCCCACATATACAGACTACTTCTATCCTCTTGGCAGACGCACTTTTTTCTCCCCCCCGATTAACTCAGGCAGCCAATATCATAAGCTCAACAGAAAGGGGCAGCAGTAACCACCAATCCAGGAACATTGAAAAAAAAATTGCATTTAAATAGCACCTCGGAATGCAGTAAGATATTTAAGGTGCTGCATAGCAGAGTCAGCAACCTGAGTTCATTCAGACATCTATCAACTTTCAGAAACAAACTCAGCAACTAAAATTACAAGGTTAAGTCTAACTAATGGCAGATACCATTCTATGGCCTGATATAGCCAAGTCTGACCCTTTATTTCCTCCTAACTATGGTTTCCCATCACTGTAATTATTCTAGTATATATTCTAATATCTGTGCTACATGCTTCTTAAAGTTTTCAGGTTCTTCTTGTGATGGAACAGCCAAAACTTTGCATCACTCTAACTGGGAGCCTAAACATTGCCTTATTCTTACTCTGTTATTCTTGTACTCTATGCCACTTAGTTTTTATATAATTATGGGATGTGGGCTTTGCTGGTTAGGGCAGCATTTAATATCCATCCCCAATTTCCCTTGAGAAGGTGGTTGTGATCTCCTTCTTGAACCTCTGCAGTCCCTGAGGTGTAGGTACACTCACTGTGATGTTAGGGAGGGAGTTCCAAGGTTTTAACCCAGCAACAGTGACACAACGGCAAAATATTTCCAAGTCTGGATTGTGAGAGGCTCGGAGGGGAACTCCCAGGCGGTGGTGTTCCCAGATGTCTGCTGCCCTTGTCCTAATAGATAATCATGGTCGTGGATTTGGAAGGTGCCTTGTAAGGACCTTTAGTGAGTTCCTGCAGTGCATCTTGTAGATGGTACACACAACTGCTATTCTACGTCCGTTGTGGAGGGAGTGAACATTTGTGGATGGGGTGCCAATCAAGCGGGGATGCTTTGTCCTGGATAATGTCAATTTTCTTGAGTGTTGTTGGAGCTGCACTCATCCAAGCAAGTGTAGAGTATTCCATCACACTCCTGACTTCTGCCTTATAGATTGTGGGCAGACCTTTGGGAGTCAGGAGGTGTGTTACTCACCACAGCTTCCCTAGCCTTTGACCTGCTCTTGTAACCATAGTATTTATTTGGCTAGTCCAGTTAACTCTCTGCTCAAAAGTTAGCCCAAGGATGTTTCTAGTGGGGGATTCAGTGATAATAATGCCATTGAATGTCAAGGGGTGTTGGTTAGATTCTCCTTGTTGGAGATGGTCATTACCTGGCACTTACTTTTTTGCCGATGCCACTTGTCAGCGCAGGCCAGACATTTTCCAGGTCTTGCTGAATTTGAACGTCGAACATACAGTGTAGAAGGAGGCCATTTGGCCCATCGAGTCTGCACCGACCCACTTAAGCCCTCACCCACCCTGTCCCCGTAACTCAATAACCCCTCCTAACCTTTTTGGTCGCTAAGGGCAATTTAACATGGCCAATCCACCTAACCTGCACATCTTTGGATTGTGGGAGGAAACCGGAGCACCCGGAGGAAACCCACGCAGACACCATAAGACCATAAGACCATAAGACATAGGAGTGGAAGCAAGGCCATTCGGCCCATCGAGTCCACTCCGCCATTCAATCATGGCTGATGGGCATTTCAACTCCACATACCAGCATTCTCCCCGTAGCCCTTAATTCCTCGCGACATCAAGAATTTATCTATCTCTGCCTTGAAGCCATTTAGCGTCCCGGCCTCCACTGCACTCCGCGGCAATGAATTCCACAGGCCCACCACTCTCTGGCTGAAGAAATGTCTCCGCATTTCTGTTCTGAATTTACCCCCTCTAATTCTAAGGCTGTGCCCACGGGTCCTCGTCTCCTCGCCTAACGGAAACAGTTTCTTTGCGTCCACCCTTTCTAAGCCATGTATTATCTTGTAAGTTTCTATTAGATCTCCCCTTAACCTTCTAAACTCCAATGAATACAATCCCAGGATCCTCAGTCGTTCATCATATGTTAGACCCGCCATTCCAGGGATCATCCGTGTGAATCTCCGCTGGACACGCTCCAGTGCCAGTATGTCCTTCCTGAGATGTGGGGCCCAAAACTGGACACAGTACTCCAAATGGGGCCTAACCAGAGCCTTATAAAGGCTTAGTAGCACATCGCTGCTTTTATATTCCAACCCTCTTGAGATAAATGACAACATTGCATTCGCTTTCTTAATCACAGATTCAACCTGCATGTTTACCTTTAGGGAATTCTCGACTAGCACTCCCAGATCCCTTTGTACTTTGGCATTATGAATTTTCTCACCGTTTAGAAAGTAGTCTATGCTTGGAATCTTTTTTCCAAAGTGCAAGACCTCACATTTTCTCACGTTGAATTGCATCAGCCATTTCCTGTACCACTCTCCCAAACTATCTAGATCCTTCTGCAGCCTCCCCACTTCCTCAGCACTACTTGCCTGACCACCTAACTTTGTATCATCAGCAAACTTTGCTAGAATGCCCCCAGTCCCTTCATCCAGATCATTAATATATATGGTGAACAGCTGCGGCCCCAACACTGAACCCTGTGGGATACCGCTGGTCACCGGCTGCCATTCCGAAAAAGAACCTTTTATCCCAACTCTCTGCCTTCTGTCAGACAGCCAATCCTCAACCCATGCCAGTAGCTCACCTCGAACACCATGGGCCCTCACCTTACTCAGCAGCCTCCTGTGTGGCACCTTATCAAAGGCCTTTTGGAAATCCAGATAGACCACATCCACTGGGTTTCCCTGGTCTAACCTACTTGTCACCTCCTCAAAGAATTCTAACAGGTTCGTCAGGCACGACCTCCCCTTACTAAATCCATGTTGACTTGTTCTAATCCGACCCTGCTCTTCCAAGAATTTAGAAATCTCATCCTTAACAATCGATTCTAGAATTTTACCAACAACCGAGGTTAGGCTAATTGGCCTATGACACGGGGAGAACGTGCAGATTCCGCACAGACAGTGACTCAGCGGGGAATCAAACCTGGGACCCTGGCGCTGTGAAGCCACAGTGCTATCCACTTGTGCTACCGTGCTGCCCAAGCAGCTGCATGAACTGCTTCAGTATCTGAGGAGTCAAGAATGGTGCTGAACATTGTGTAAACAACAACGAACATCCCCACTTCTGACCTTATGCTGGAAGGAAGATCGTTGATGAAGCAGCTAAAGATGGTTGGGCCGACGACACTGCTCTGAGGAATTCTTGCAGTGATGTCCTGGAGCTGAGATGATTGAACTCCAACAACCACAACCATCTTCCATGTGCCAGACACATCAAAATGAGCGTTTTCCCCCAGAGTCCCTTTGATTACAGTTTTATTAGGGCTCCTTGATGTCATACTCTACCTTGATGTCAAGGGCAGTCACTCTCACCACACCTCCTTTGCCCATGTTCAAACCATGGCTGTGGTCAGGGGCTGGGTGATCCTGGCGGAACTCAAATTGAGCATCAGTGAACGGGTTATTGCTAAGCAAATGCCATTTGATAGCACTGTTGATCCCACCTTCCATCACTTTACTGATGGTTGAGTTGCAATTGTATAAGGTGTTAGTGCGGCCACACCTGGAGTATTGTGTTCAGTTTTGGTCTCCTTACTTGAGAAAGGACGTACTGGCGCTGGAGGGTGTGCAGAGGAGATTCACTAGGTTAATCCCAGAACTGAAGGGGTTGGATTATGAGGAGAGGTTGAGTAGACTGGGACTGTACTCGTTGGAATTTAGAAGGATGAGGGGGGATCTTATAGAAACATTTAAAATTATGAAGGGAATAGATAGGATAGATATGGGCAGGTTGTTTCCACTGGTGGGTGAAAGCAGAACTAGGGGGGCATAGCCTCAAAATAAGGGGAAGTAGATTTAGGACTGAGTTTAGGAGGAACTTCTTCACCCAAAGGGTTGTGAATCTATGGAATTCCTTGCCCAGTGAAGCAGTTGAGGCTCCTTCATTACATGTTTTTAAGGTAAAGATAGATAGTTTTTTGAAGAATAAAGGGATTAAGGGTTATGGTGTTCGGGCCGGAAAGTGGAGCTGAGTCCACAAAAGATCAGCCATGATCTAATTGAATGGCGGAGCAGGCTCGAGGGGCCAGATGGCCTACTCCTGCTCCTAGTTCTTATGTTCTTATGAATGAGTGATGAGGCGGCAATTGGCCAGGCTGGATTTGTCCTGTTTCTTGTGCACAAGGCATACCTGGCCAATTTTCCACATTGCCAGGTAGATGCCAGTGTTGCAGCTGTACTGGAACAGCTTGGCTAAGGATTGCGGCAAGTTCTGAAGCACAAAACTCCCGGCTAATATTCACTAACACTGGGCTCAAATCCCACCATGACAGTTTATGGAATTTATATTCAATAATTAATAATCTGGAATTGAAAGCCTGTGTCAGTAATGGCCATGATTCTCCAGTATTGCCTATGGCGCAACCCACCGCAGGCCTGCCGTAAAATTCAGAAAGCCATGCAAACATCCACTGACCTTTGGAAAATCCTGATCAATGGACCATGCAGCTGTTTAGGCAGCAAAGTAGCACAAGTGGCTGGCACTGTGACGACCACTGGATTGTCATAAAAATCCATCTGGTTCACCAATGTCTTTTACGGAAGGAAATCTGCCATACGTACCTGGTTTGACCTACACGGGACTCCAGACTCACAGCAAGGCTTAACCAGTAGCCGAGCAAGCGACTGAAAATTCGAACCTGATGGACTTCAGCATTTCAAGCACGGTAGCATTGTGGATAGCACAACTGCTTCACAGCTCCAGGGTCCCAGGTTCGATTCCCGGCTGGGTCACTATCTGTGTGGAGTCTGCACATCCTCCCCGTGTGTGCGTGGGTTTCCTCCGGGTGCTCCGGTTTCCTCCCACAGTCCAAAGATGTGCAGGTTAGGAGGATTGGCCGTGATAAATTGCCCTTAGTATCCAAAATTGCCCTTAGTGTTGGGTGGGGTTACTGGGTTATGGGGGTAGGGTGGAGGTGTTGACCTTGGGTAGGGTGCTCTTTCCAAGAGCCGGTGCAGACTCGATGGGCCGAATGGCCTCCTTCTGCACTGTAAATTCTATGAAATTCACCATCACCATCACCTCGAGGACAATTAAGGAGGTGCGACAAATGCTGGCCTCGCTTGTGACATCTGCACCCCGAGAAATAATAAAAAAAGGAGTTGCTAGTTTGCCATCTACAAGCTGAAACTGAAACTTAGCAGCAAATCGCCAATTTTTGATCAGAAAAGAGCCACGGGTATAGACATAAAACATTTTTTTTCTCCGTTTAGACTTAGTTTACTGGTCGCCCTGAGGTGTTCAGGTCTTTTCAGACCTTCCATCTTCCAATCAGCAACTTGGAGCTGTCCTCGAGATCTGTGTCGCGGCTTTATTGATCTTCTTTTCCTCCTAGAAGCTAAACTCACTTTCTGAACTCACTGCTATACTTTGAGGAACACACGCCTTGTGCCATGTGGTGATCTTTGTGATTCTTGTTCTCAGGATGTATGTTGTGGTCTTCACAAAGAGCACAGTTCATTAACAATGCTAACATTTATTTACACTACTTATTAAAGCTCGACCACTTACTCCTACTGGAAACAATAACCTAGTAATCTACAATCTACACTCAATTAACACTAGTCTCTGCACTCTATAACTGTTCTCTGATCTGCCTCACTACTCCTATGATCTCCTCTCCAGCCTTCTCCCAGAACCCTGTGAGTCAGTGGTTTGTGTAGTTCTGCATCTAGCTCCATCTAGTGTTTAATTGTGATATGACATTAACCCTTTGTATTCTGACCATTTCACATAATGTCACAGGGACTTCAGTGAAGTTGGATAGGTTGGAGAAGCTGACTGGGAGGAGATTTGACAGCGATGTCCAAATTTATGAGGGTCCGTACACAGTAGATGAGGAGAAACTGCCCTCATTTGGGGAAAGGCTGAGAACCCGAGGACAACAATCAAAGATGAACAGCAAAAGAACCAACAGGGACCTGATTAAAAATATTTTTTACACGGTGAATGGGTAGGATCTGGAATTCAATGCCTAAGCAGGTGATGGAGGCAGATTCATTTGGGGCTTTCAAAGGGAATTTGAAGAAAACATTTGCAGTGCTATGGGCAGGAACCGTAGGTCTAAGTTGTCCATAGATTCCCTACGGTGCAGGAGTCCATTCGGCCCATTGAATCTGCACTGACCCTTTGAAAGAGCACCCTAGCCAGGCCCAACCCTGGGTAGGCCATTACGGAAATCATTCTCCAGGCATGAGGTTAAAAAGTCTTACCACACAGTTTGTTGGGCAGATTTACTGAAACAAAAGTTGGAATTTGAAGGTTTATTTCCACAATCTGCTGTGTGCTCTGAAGAAGTAAGGCAAAGTTTATTTAGATTTACCTGACAGATGAAACCTGTTGCTCAGTTGTTCATACTTTGGACACAGCACGGAGCTTGTGACTGGAATTCTCACACCGGGGCTGTGTCCAAAGCTGACAGTCCCCGTTGATTTCCATCAGACCATTACTAAGTACAAAAATCTTTGAATCAGCCTTGCAAGTTGTGGCATTCAAATTTGATCAACCTCACAATGCTGCACAGAGTTTTAAATCAAGCCTGATATATTTATCCAATGTGTGTGTGTGCGTGTCTTATCCCTGCATTTTAACCACACATGTAACCTTTTTTTCCCACTTGACATTTGTCGCGCCGTGTGACTTGGACCCGCTGATCCGAGAATCATGTCACCTCCTGGCCAGAAGTGACAGAGCAATTCCTTTTCCTGTCCGATGAATTACTGATTTTGAGTGCAGACTTGTAAGGTTTCGGCAGTGGGTTACTTGATTGTGTCAGGAAGCAGAATGCGTTTCAGATGAAAACATTTGCTCGCTCAGTGACTGATCTCCTTACAAAGAGCGTCTGAGAGGAAAACCTATTTAGTTACAAACACCGTTTAACACAAAAGATCTCCTGGCACTATTTCACAGAAGAGCAAGAGAGTTCTCCCTGATGCCAACGCCAATATTTCTCCCTCCATCAACAGCACAAAAGCTGATTCTCTGATCATTGCCACACTGTTGTTTGTGGGAGTTTGCTGTGCACAAATTGGCAGTCGCATTTGCTACATTAGGCGACACTCCAGAAACATCCCTTTGGCTGTTGAGTGCTTCGAGAAGTCCAGTGGTCATGACAAATACTAAATGAGTCATTCTTTCTGTTTGCCTTTTGAAATATTGGATTCTTTCTAAACCATACTGTTTTCCTTGAACAGCAAACGTTTTAATGGCGGAGCCTAGATTTTGAGATGTAACTGTCCTTCAGGAAAAGTACAGAATCGTAGAACCATTGCAGTGCAGAATGAGGTCAATGCAGCCCATCGTGCCTGCACCGGCTATCCACATTACAATTCCCCAAGTGCCACTCTCCCACCTGATGTGTTGGGTATGCTGGGTCTGCGGGGACTGCGTTTACCATAGCAGTGAGAGAGAGACAGGCTTCCAACACTTGTAGAAATGCAACTCTATTTTATTGAACTATCAACTGTTAAACATACTTGAACTGCTGGTTGACACTATGTTGAGTTGACTGAAGACTTGATGCTAACCTGACCAGACTATCCTGCTACCACATGGTGGATGTTCGTGTTGCTGTTCACGGGATCCGGCAGTCTCAGAGGCTGGATCCCGAGAGAGCGGGAAAACTAGTGCCCACTGACTTTATAGTGGCCGTGTCCTGTCTGGTGATTGGCTGCTGTGTTCTGTGTGTTCATTGGTCATCCTGTGTGTCAATCAGTGTCTGTCTGTGCATCATCATATACTTGTGTGTATATATGACACGACCTTCTCCTCGTAACCCTGCACATTCTTCCTACTCCCATAACAATCTAATTCCCTTTTTGAATGCTTTGATTGGACCTGCCTCCACCACATTCTCAGGCAGTACATCCCAGATTTTCACCAGCTGCTGGGTGGGAAATCTTCCTCGGGTCACTTTTTGCTTC
Source organism: Scyliorhinus canicula (assembly GCF_902713615.1). NCBI lineage: Eukaryota > Metazoa > Chordata > Chondrichthyes > Carcharhiniformes > Scyliorhinidae > Scyliorhinus > Scyliorhinus canicula. Next base: position 7,112,261 of record NC_052150.1, on the reverse strand, counting down.
CTTTGCCCCCTCAGGTAGGGCAGCACGATGGTGCAGTGGTTAGCTCTGCTGCCTCACGGCGCCGAGGTCCCAGGTTCGATCTTGGCTCTGGGCCACTGTCTGTTTAGAGCCCGCACGTTTTCCCCGTGTTTGCGTGGGTTTCACCCCCAAAAACCAAAGATGTGCAGGGTAGGTGGAGTGGCCGCGTTAAACTGCCCCTTAATTGGAAAAAATGAATTGGGTATTCTAAATTTATAAAAACAAAAAAAGGTGCCCCCTCATCCTCGATCCTTTCACGACTGGGCACAGTTTCTCCCTGTCTACTTTGTCCAGGCGTCTCCTGATTTTAAACATCTCTGTTTCAGCCTTCTTTTCTCAAAAAAATCCAGTCCTAACTTCTCCAATCGATTTTCCAAACTGAAGTTCTTCATCCATGGAATAATTCTCATGAATCTATTCGGCACTCGATCCAATGCCTTTATATCTTTCTTGAAGTGTGGAGCTCAGATCCAGTGACAATGTCAACATAACCTCCTTGGTCTTGCACTCTATACCGCTATTCATAAAACCTAGGATACCATAGGCGCGATTTTCCATTGGCTGACACCGAAGAAGAGGTTCTGATGTTGAAATCGCGGCGGGTGCTGATGTGATGGCAAATCGCAATGCTCCAGCACCTCGACAGTGGCGTCAATGCGTTCCGGAACACACGTACAGTAAACATTGTTTGCATATCATTAGCAGGCCCGACGTGGCATTCTCTGTGGCCTCCACGATTCTCCGCCTCCGATGTGCCGAGTTCCCGAAGGCGAGGTTCACTTGTACGTTTTAAAATCGCGAAACCGGCGGCATGGCTGCTGAGAGAGAGAGAGGGGTACGGAAGGTGTCCAACATCGCCATAGTTTGCTGACCGTTGTGCCGCTGGTTGGGGGGCTTCTGCCAGGGCCGGGAGGAGTAGCAGGGTGTGGCCAGGAGATGGGCTGTGGGGTCAGGGTGGACGGGCATGCTAACAGCCTACTTTGAACCTCATGCCACGGGCCGTATTGGTGTCCCTCCAGGGCACCCCCCCTAGGTGCCATCTGGCCCCAGCCGACCTATCCGCTGTATGACCAGTGCCGTCTTGGTGGCTGGGATGAATGTGTGTGGGGAGTGTAATATGTACGTGCGGCGAATCCCACACCCTTTTTCATTGGAATGGATTTTGTTCCATGTGGCGCTGGTGCTAGCCCCTCAATGGTAGCGGAATCAGTCCAGGGTGTGGCGTTTTTTCTCTCGTAAAAGTCCACGGATTCTGCGTTGGCGTCAACACTTAGTCTCATACACTTACATGATCCCTTACCCCCTGAAGGGGTAAACCCTTTATTTTACATTGTCGCTACATGTTCCTTCTACCAACATGAACGACTTCACACATCTCTGGTTTCAATCTCATGTCACTTGCCCACATCACCAGTTTGCCTCGGTCCTTTTAAAGTTCTCCACTGGCCTCCTCACAGTTCACAATGCTCCCACGTTTTCCATCATCTGCAAATTTTGAAACCTGCCCTGTACACCAAGGTCTAGATCATTAATAGATAACAGGAAGAGAACGGGTCTGAACACTGACCCCCGGAGAGCTCCACTACAACCTCCCCCCAGCCCAAAAAACATCCATTAACTATCACTCTCTGTTTCCTGCCACTCAGCCAATCTCGCCTTGTGTGTGTTGTGTTATGATCTTTTACAGACCAGTAATGTTATCTTTTTGGAAATCCAAAACTCCAGATCTACTAAAAGAATTAAGCCACAGGTTCCGCGGTTTAATTCAAAATAATTTTACCACACAAAAATCAAAGGACGTGAAAACTAATAACCACACTCCATCTTACACACTCAGTTACCTTAAAGATATTAAAAGTGCAATGAACATTTGGCTTATACTTTTAACTGAGTTTCCAAACTCTACTTTCCTTCTACACTCATTTGACTTTCACCCACAACAAATTCGCCCATCAGAAATTGGAAAATTAACCATTTGGTCTGTCCATGGCTTTGAAGATTGGTATGAGGGTTGAGAATTCTTTGGCATTCTTCTTACTTCCGTACCTTCAAATCTCTTCCAATCTTCTCGCGGTTGTGGGCTTGCATTCCAAACACAGGCGTCGCCAGTGTCTTAAGTTTTGCCACCTTGGGTCAGAATCTCATGATTCTAATATTCTTTCACACTGGTGCCTTACACCTAAAATGCTCTCTTTTACATCTTGTCATGGCTATGCCTAGAAGTTCAACTTACTGTTAAGGATTTCATCAGTTACCAAGAGCTTTCAACTCTTTTAGCCAACGCGTGGAATTTTAAACAAACTTTGGTCGACAGAGATGTTCCTTGCTCTGCAGTCAGATTGCTGTCAACTCCAACAAACATACAGAGACAGCAACACACACACACACACAGACACATACACACGCAACCTACTCTCCTCTAAATAATTTCTTCTAGACCCTTTTTCTTTTGATTCTCTCTCAGGCAATTTGGTCACATGATCAGTTACTGTGAGCAAGGGGCTTTACCAGAAACCACCTTCCAGGGAACTGACCTCTTAAAGGGACCATCACACCAACATAACATATAGACCATGCTAGCCACGGCCGTAATGGCCACTAAATCTTGAGAGAGGCCAAAAATGGAATTTGGACCAGCGAGATTTCCATCCGGGATCTTCCCACCTCTCCCCTCCGATGACGTGACCAATGAGATTGTGAGCCTGGCTAGCATATATTAGAATAGATTTTAATATAATTAGCAGGCTTATAACACCTTTACTTTCTCCGCCAACATGTCTTCCCACCCACCCAGCGTGACGCCCGCAGGCATGGATCACTACTATCACTAACTAAATACCAAGCAGTCAGTATGACCGCACTAGGGGTGCACAGGTAAATATAGCCCTGGGTGGTGAGGGACATGTGTCTCTCGGGTGGCAGTACCAGGTTGGATGTGTCAGGGTGGGAATGCCAGAGGTGGGCCCTCTTGGGGCGACCCATTGGGGGGGTTCCCCTTATGTGTGGTGGTGGGATGGGTACATGCCCTGATGCTTGTGAGATGGAGCGGGCAAATCCCAATGCTAGTGGAGGGGGCGGGGGGGGGGGGGGGGGGGTGAATGCCTGTCAGGGGCTGTGAGGGTGCAAGGAATAAATAACCAAATACCCTGACATTCAGCTGCATTTCTAAAAGCCGCAAAGTCGAACAAGCACTGAGAGTTGTTTCTCATACTCTCCAGCAGAGACAGAATGTTCCCACTCACCTATCCATTTTCACATTGCGTCTGCAGTCTGATTTGCAATTCAATGGGAATGAACGATACTGGAGGCAAATTGCTTCCCCTGTAACCTTTTGGGATTCTTTAACCACGGTGCACTTTCAGGCAAATCGATGAATCTCCACTTACGAGCAGTTGGTCTCCCTGTGGCCTGCTGTGACACTGTACCTGTGTCTTCAGATGGATACAGGTAGAAGTGCAGAAATGCCCCCCAGCTATTTATCTTCTTGCCTGAAGGACACCTGAGATGCGACCCTGCTGCCTTGGGGAGCATTGAATGAATCTGCCTGCAATGAACAGAGGGGAGGGAAAACACGTAGGTTGTTGGCATTTCTGTTTCAGATTCTGAAATTGAGATTGAAAATGCCTCAGGGGGAGAAAGCAACTCTCAAGAAGGAAGCTAAGAAAACCTTGAATACATTTTTTCTGCCAAGGGCAGTTGATATATTGGCCTTGGAGAGGGCACAACATAGTTGTACTATAACAATACCTGGACTATCGGGGTTAAGTTCGGTTATGGAGAGGTTACACAAATTAGGTCTGTTTTCACTAGAATTTAGAAGGTTAAGGAGTGATCTGATGAAAGTATTTAAGATACTAACAGGGAAAGACAGATTAGATAGTGATTTCCACTGGTTGCAGATTCTAAGACTAAGGGGCACAGACTAAGAAATAGAGGCAGACAGTTCAGGAGAGGTGTGAGGAAGCACTTCTGCATTCAAAGGTGATAGAGGTTTCAACTGTGTCCCACAAACAGCAGTTGAAGCTCTGAAAGTTGTTAATTTAAATCTGTGGGGGTGGAGAATGGGGCGTCAGACCCACAATCGGGTCCGACACCTTCCCGCGATTCTCCGCAGATGGGAAAATCGGCACCAGTCGCGCGAGCGCGGTCGACGCGGCGCCGTTCGGGGACCATTGAAAGAGGCCCCCGTGGCGATTCTCCGCCGGCAGCTGTCCGAGTTCCCGTCGGCGTGGTTCTAACATGATTCCACCCAGCGGGCTCTCGGAGTGGCGGCTGCCGCGGCCGCCCTGGTGGGGGGGGGCGGGGGGATCCGTCACCGGTGGGGGGGGGGTCCTCTAGGATGGCCAGGGTTCCGATCGGGGTCCACCGATTGGCAGACGCGTGCGATCTTGGCGGGGGGTGTCCTATTATGTGGGGGCCGGCCTGTTGAGTGGGTCCGCCATGTTGCACAGGGCCACCGCTGCGCGTATGTGCGGACCAGCGGCCGGAAGTGCAGGGCCCCGTATCGGCAGCTGGAGCTGTGCGGAGCACTCTGGTGCCCTGATGGCCCCCTTCAGGTCAGTGAATCGCTGGGTCAAGGGTCCCACTGATGCCTGCGTGAAACAATCCGGTGTTTCCACAGTTTAGAATCCCGGCCTTGGAGTTAGGCTACAGATCAGCCATGATCTCATTAAATGACTTGAGGGGCTGAATGGCCTCCTCCTGTCCCTATCAGCGAAGAAAATGGAGGAAAGACAGTTACTTCACCTGCATCTGAAATGTGATGACGCAGATTCTCTCGTGGCATCTCCTCTGTGAGGCAGCACAGTGACACAGTGGTTAGCACTGCTGCCTCACAGCACCAGGGACCCGGGTTCGATTCCTGGATTGGGTCACTTTTTTTGCGGAGTCTGCACGTTCTCATGTCTGCGTGGGTTTCCTCCGGGTGCTCCGGTTTCCTCCCGCAGCTCAAAGATGTGCAGGCTAGGTGGGCTGGCCATGCTAAAATTGATCCCTAGTGTCCAGGGATGGGCAGGTGGGGTTATGTGGAAAGGGTTGGGTAGACAGGGGAGAGGACCTGGGCAGAGTGTTCTTTCGGAGGGTTGAAGCAGACGTGATGGGCTGAATGGTCTCTTTCTGCACTGTGGGGGTTCTATGAAAGCCAAGAGCACTGCAAACTGGTTCATTCGGACAAGTACTTTACTGTTATCTGTTAGGAGAACAGGACTCACATTCAGTCGGTGCTGCCCCAGAAACATTGGCCCAAAATGCACCATCCCAACTGCAAAAATTTGCATTTACTCATGCACTTAATATAGTAAAATGTCTGATTGTGTTGAAGAAGAGTAATGTCAATGAAAACAATTCTGTCATCATACCAACCCACAAGAGCAAGATACCAGATCAGATGACCGAAAGCTTGATTGAAGAAGTAAATTTTAGCAAAAGGAAGAGCAGCATTGACCAAGCTCAGTGTAAAACCCGGAGATGCAGAGAGGAAAATGAATCAACTTGTCTCGTCGCGAGCTTCGACCATCATTATAGGATGGAACTTGATCAGTGGCGATAGAAAGGGATTTCCGTCGGGTTCGACGTACACAGGAGACATCTCCGATCGCATAGCGTGTGGCGAGTCCACCGTCAGCTGACAATGCAGGTGGGCACAGGTGGGATATTAATGAGTCTCATGGGCAAACATGGGCAGGAGGGGGGGGGGGGGGTCTTCATCATTGTCACAACTTTCCTGCCCAATCCCATTGTCATCAACATAACTTATTGAGAGCGCAAAGGTGTTTCTCAAATTTTAATTTCACTCGTAACTATTTCACATTGGGTTGGTTTCACGTTATTCGCGTGGGTGCATCCTCGTTATTTCATGTGAGTAGTCTACTCAGTGAGCTAAGTATACTGGGGCACCTCATGGCTGACACACATTGATGGCAAGACGGATATGTTGTGTTCACTCTGTGTTGAACGTTTATGTGAGTATCTCATTTATGTCTTGTAAAGGATATGGGGCAGGGTGTTCCAGTCCCACCAAACATGATCTTCTGCACGCCCCCCCCGACCCCACGCTCCCACCCCGTGCGAGCCACCCAAAACGCCGCAGACATCGACGGGACCAGAGAAGGCCCCAATGACAGCCAATGGCGAGCCACTTCCACCAACAAAAAAACAAGCAGTGGAGGGGTGGGGTAGAGGGAGTTAAAATCTGGTTCATTACCTGTGATCTCTCTTGTGGTGATATGCATCACTGTAAATACACAAGGGGTTAATGAAGGTACACTGCAACTAAGTAAACACTAGAGGGAGCACCAGAAACATCATGACACACAGACATTCAACCAATAGGTCAGTAAGATAGGACACAACCAATGGGCAGTCAAGGCACACCCAGAGTTAACAGTACAACAAGGGGGCTACCCATATAAAAGGACAGGGCACACATGCTCTTTCTCTTTCCATAGGCAACACTCAGAGAGCCAGGGGCAGATCAGGAAGCATCAAACCCACCGCATGGCTTAGAACAGACTGGTTTGTTAGGCTGAGTTACTATAGTAAGATCAGAAGGAGAGTCGAACTCAAGTAGGAGAATTGTTAACTGTTCAATAAATGTGTTAAACCTATCTCCAAGTCTAAACCTTCCTTTGTCAGAGTATACATCAAGGAAACAGATTATGCTACATGAAAAAGCATATCACAACAGCTCTCAGCGGGTAAGGCCACTCACTTCTGCCCCTTTGACCTGACTGTCCACCACCGCCCCTGCGACCCTGATCGCTCTTTTCTGTCCTGAGTCCCTGTGCAAGCAGCCATTCCCATGCCTCTCGCCTCTCTCATGCTATAGAGTCCCCTGGGGTGAAAATTGGTTCAACTGGGCTTCTTTAAATAACCTCTGTTCCGAGTTGCGAAGTTACCCGACTCAAGGTATCTACAGCGTGAGGAAACAAATACAGCCCTTCGCGCCTGACAAGGTCATCAGCTAGACATGTGGGTTAGGAGGTCTGGCCGAGCCAGCTCACCACGAGGTGGAGATTGTTAAGCCAGAGGTTGCAGGGCTGGATGTTCTTATACTTAATGTTTTTTTAAAGTCTCAACAGCTTTGCCTCTTTGGTCAATCTCAGATATCCTGCAAAGAACCCAGTGCTAAATTCAATATAAGTACCGTATTGATTCCCTCATTCAGTCGAGAGACCCTCCTTTGGATAAAACTGAATCCTAATGACTATTAATTGGCAAGATGAGAGCAAACAAGTGTGAGCTATTTAATGCTCCAAGGGCATGTACACTTTTCTAAAATTAGTCAAACTTTTTGCTGTTATTATTGATTGCATAGCGAGTGCAGCAGGTATTTTTTTGAGTCAGGGAGAGAGGGCTCTGTCAACAATAAGAATGCTCAATTCTCCTCAGAACTGAGCACATCAACAACCCGGATCAACCCCTTGCGCAAATCACCCTCTCGTAACTGCAGGATGACTAACAGAATCCAGGGGGTCTGCCAAGAAACCATTAAAATGTATCAAGTGCAGAGGCTCATCGCAAGCATCAAGCGGGAGGAATTTTGTTTTGCTGCCAGTTTGGCTTGCTTACAGGTAACCATACTTAATTAAGTGTAAATCAATGCTGCTGTAACCTTCTCATGTAACATTCATAAAGCTCCAGTTCCCTTTTATATATAACAAGACATCATGCAGAAACAGTCAGGGTTAAATGTGCCAAGTGGGATTGAGTGAAGATGCTGAGGAAGGGGGTTGGGGGGGGGGGGGGGGGGGAGATTATCCACTACCCCCGTGGCTTGTTCCTCAGAGGCGGGAGACGGGATCTTCTGGTCCCACTGCTGTCACTAGAATTCCCCATTAAATCCGGTCCCCATCGCTGGGATATCCATGGCAGGACTGGAAGGTCCCACTGCCGAGAACGGCCGGAAGATCCCCTCACCCCCCCTCGGCCGCTGCAAGATCCCTGTAACCTCCTAATGGGGTTCCTTGGAGAACATGCCCCTGGCAGTGCCAACCTATAATGGGCTACAGGATTTGTGCCAGCGATGGGAAGGCGATGTTCCCAGGTTCTCCCCGCTGACATAATCAGGTTCACCCCCAGTGAGGCTCAACGCCGTTACCTCCAGGGTCGCCAAATGCTCCCATCCGCCGGCGTGTGGTCATGCCAGTGGGAATCACTACCAAGTTTCAAAAACTTATATATTCACTTATATACTAATGAGACTCCTAGTGGTCAGTCGGTGAATTACAACACAACCATGATGTCACTGCAGTAATTTCACAGAAAAAGGAATGAAAGGATTGTAGATCAAAGGTCTGCGGGGGTTTAAACACAGCTGATGGTTTTTCTCTTTCCAGGAATTGACAGATGCTGCTTCATCTGCCTGATCCAGCAGGTGTATTGCACAGGTGAGTGTTAAAGCAGTGCCTTTTACACTGCCTCTGTCTGGGCTGTGTTCTCACTTCCAGACAGGGGTTACTCTTATGGGGGGTGGGGTGTCCTTGGTGGCTATCTCTCTAATTAGGAGGTCTCTGGTGGGGCAGGGAGTTCAACTCATCCTCACACAGCAATGGGTTGGGAACCCATAAAGAGGCCGAGGTGGGGGTGGGTGCTGAATTGCATTGCTGGGGGGGGTGGGGGGAGGATGAGGGCCCAGTCACCGGATATTATTATCAGGCTGTCCATTCAAAATGGCTGCCAATTCCCTGCCAAAGTCCCTCCCAATCCCCTCCATGCATAAATTTTTTGGCAAAAGATTGGGACTCATTACCTGATTTGCTCTCCCAGCGTGATCACAAATCAGTTGCAATTCAGCGCTGGCAGGAGATCTCCCAAACAGAGAATTCTGCCCAGTGCCATTTCCCTTGGCTTGTTCCTGTGGCCCTCCCTGCACATTGTTTCTTTTGAAATAATCATCTAATGCCCTCTTGAATGCCTCGATTGAATCACAATAAAGTCAAACCATTTTGCCATAGGTAAAAAGTATCAAAGAGAAAGTTCCTGTTGCAGACATGATGAAGCAGTATGTCTGGCACATTGAGCAATTTAAAATATAATGGTTGAAATATCCTGAACTGGGAACACAGCACATTCTTTGAATGTTTGGACAAATTGTTTCTGTCTGCAGTACAATCTCTTTGGGCAATTCACCTTAGCTTACTGAGGAAGGGAGAAAGGGTTCGTTTTCTGTGACCAAAGCTTTTGCTGGACTACAAAGGCAGAGTTGAACTTGAGAGCTACTTTGTGCTCAACAAGGAGCTAAAGCATTGATCAGACTTCACCTCATGCCTCCAGCTCATCTTGATGATGCTGTGTTCCAGGAAATACATTTGTAAAGGGAAACGCAAACACTAGCGGTTTCCCCACAATATTTCACATGTTTATTTTGTCACTTTGCATCAGACATGAAGGAGCCATGTTTTCAGCAACTTAGCGAGTGCCATTGTGCAGTAGCTTTTATGTTATTTGCCATTCATTAACAGGAGCTTGAACCCTCATTAATTCTTGTTGCTGGAGACTTGAGGTCATCCGAACCTCTGCTGCCCGTGTCCTTAACTCTTTTATCGCATTCCACTCACCCACCACTCCTGTGCCCTCTAAGTTGGAACAACACTAAGGTCAGCAGCGCATTGATTTTCAGATCCTCATTATTGTTTTCAAATATCTTCACGGCCTTACCCCCATCATTTGTAATGCCCTTCAGACCTCTTGTGGTATTATAAATGTAAGAACTGCAAAGGTTATTGAAATGTCAAAGAACAGCCACTCGAGGGAGCTAGAGTTACAGGTATATAAGGCACTGATGCTAAGCCTTGTGGGGAGAGAAGTGAAGGAGTTAGCTAGAGTACAGACTGAAGGAAAGATAGTGTGAGTGAGAGCAGATCATAGTTTATAACAGTACAGGGATTAGTTGCAGATGAGTGGAGATAATACATTAATAATCAACTGTGTATTCTTCAGGAATACCTTTCAAATCCAAATTAGTAGTGTTAATAAATTTATAGCTTTATTCACGTTAAAGCTATTTTGTGGTCTTTGTGAACACTACGCCAACCATCCTCAATTTAGCAACACAAAGAACACCACACCTCTGATATTGCTGCAATTCTTTCATTCACGCCCATTCCCAATTTTCTAGCATTGGTGGCTGTGCCTTTGGCTGAGTTGGGGTGACAACAGCTTCAGGGACAAGGCAGGTGCCATTAGAGATCTGCTTTTAGGTCAGCTTCCGTTTCTCCCCTGCCCCACGAGGATCGGACACCACTCTGCCCCCATCTAACCATCGGTGTGAGGTAGCGTCCCTGTGTTTGGGGATCAGACCTACCTGGCCCTACCATCAGACAATTTAAACTCCACCTCTCATGAGGAAACCTAGATTTTTGGTTTTCCCATATGAAACATTGACTCACCGAGCACCCCCGCCCTCCCCGACCCCTCACACCCCACTCCTGTTATCCCTGCCGACATAATCCCTGATGTGGAGATGTTGACGTTGGACTGGGGTGGGCACAGTAAGAGGTCTTACAACACCAGGTTAATAACCAAGTTCCGCACACATGAGTACGGCCTCAACCGGGACCTTGGATTCATGTCGCATGACATTCACCCCCCCCCCCCCCCTCCCCCCCACCATCTGGCCTGGGTTTGCAAAATCCTACCAACCTGGCCTGAAACAATCCACACCTCTTTAACCTGAGATTATCCCTCACTCCAGTCTCACTGTCTGGACCTGTAAAGACTTAATTACCTGTAAAGACTCGCATTCGACGTATCGTCTTGCATCATTGACTTTGTGTTTCTGGAACCCACCCCTTCATTCACCTGAGGAAGGACCTGTGCTCCGAAAGCTAGCGATTCGAAACAAACCTGTTGGACTTTAACCTGTTTGAAGAATTCTTAATGTAAGTAATCCCTGTTGATATCCAGGCCTCTGTGGCTCTCCACATCAATACATTGGCCCAGAATTGTCATTAATTCATGTGTCTCACCTCGAAATAAGCTTCTCTCCACCTGAAAATTTAATCTTTTATTTATAATGTCGAAAATCACTTTTCATATTGGAGTGAAAGCAGAAACTGGATTCCAAAAAAAAGGAAAAAACAACATTGATAGCTGTGATGGCTCCAGGCAATACCAGAAAGATGTCAGTAAGGAAGAATGAAGTGTTCATTCGCAACTAATAAGGGTAACGTATATACAGGCACTGAATTCTTGTACTGGAGTTAACACTCTGGATCCCGGATTCACTCAGACCAGACACAAGCTCCCTGAATCCTGCCCTTTTCTCTCATTGGATTCATGTGCTCCAACGCGATAGGCCCTGAATCAATCACCTGGACCACGAGGGCATGCCCTTTTAAGGGGCCAAACTACCACATCCCTCTCCCCTCGCTTCAGTCCCTCAATAACACAGGCACAAATTAGCCATATACAATAACGATGTGCAATTTAATGCTGAGGAACTAAAAGGCAAGAGAGTCCATCACAGCGTTACCCTATTGGGAGATTTCCCTGATCACGTGGACCATTGTAATCTTCCGACTGGCTCCTCCAACTCAGAGGTAGCAACGTCGTTATCCTCAACAGAACATCCCTGAGAGTCAACCATGCCACAGGGCTCCCTTCTGTAACTTGTTCCTCTTTTCATCGATGAGGCTTCCTCAACCCTCAATGCTGGATCTCCTTTGCTCCACCACAGAAGCACTTTTTTTGATGGCTGCAGGACCCGCTTAACGTGCTGGAACACCTGCTCCTGTGGTTCCTGCCATTGCTAACACTGGTGTTTTCATGAGAGCAAGTGTCGGGGCATCAATGCGGTTGTTAGGTTGGGAATAAAATTTCCATAATAGTTTACCATCCCGAAAAAGAATCTTAATGCCATATTCTTTTGTGTTGGAACTTCTCTTATGGTTCTCACTTTCTCTTCAAGGCCTTTTGAGTCAACTTTGAACCCCAGGTGAGGTAAATTCCAAGATGGCGCCAGAAAGAGGCGACTTCTTGCAAGCTGTGGGCAGCATACCCTCCAATTCTATCTTTTGCTCTCGTTCCATGCTTCTAAAACTTCATTCTGACTCTTTTAAACTCTCGTAGGTTGATATTTTATTTGCACCCTAGCTACGACTGTAACATTACATTCTGTAGTCTCTCCTTCCTTCCCTATGTACGGTATGCGTTGTCTGTACAGCATGCAAGAAACAGTACTTTTCACTGTATACTAATACATGTGACAATAATAAATCAAGTGATCTCGCTAGCTTGGAAAGTGCATTTCTCATATTTCGGTCGGATTGCTGCATCTCTGAATCTTCTCAGCACCTCTTCACAGTTTGCCAGGTGTTCCTCATGTAATGTTGCTGTTCCGAGGACATCATTCAAGTAGTCCATAACCTTCGGGATACCCTGGAGGAGATTCAGGGTGGAATGTCTCATAGGCGAAGGCGAAGCCAGAAGGTAATCTGGTGCATTGAAACAGGCCGTTATGCGTATTAATCGTTGCAAACCTTCAGGAATCTTCATCCAGCTCCAGCAGCAAGTAAGCCCCATAAGACTTGGATTTGTTTATTGTCACGTGTACCGAGGTACAGTGAAAAGTATTTTTCTGCGAGTAGCTCAAACAGATAATTAAGTACATGAAAAGAAAATGAAAGAAAAAGAAAATACATAACACGGCAACACAAGGTACACAATGTCGCAATGTAAATATCTAGACACTGATATCGGGTGAAGCATACGGAAGTGTAGTATTAATCGGATCAGTCCATAAGAGAGTCATTTAGGAGTCTGGTGACAGTGCGGAAGAAACTGTTTTTGAATCTGTTCGTTCATGTTCTCAGACTTTTGTATCTCCTGCCCGATGGAGGAAGTTGGAAGAGTGAGTAAGCCGGGTGGGAGGGATCTTTGATTATGCTGCCCGCTTTCCCCCAGCAGCGGGAGGTATAGATGGAGTCAATGGATGGGAGGCAGGTTCGTGTGATGGACTGGGCTGTGTTCACGACTCTCTGAAGTTTCTTGCAATCCTGGGCCGAGCAGTTGCCGTACCAGACTGTGATGCAGCCCGATAGGATGATTTCTATGGTGCATCTGTAAAAGTTGGTAAGGGTTAATGTGGACATGCCGAATTTCCTTAGTTTCCTGAGGAAGTATAGGCGCTGTTGTGCTTTCTTGGTGGTAGCGTCGACGTGAGTGGACCAGGATAGATTTTTGGTGATGTGCACCCCTAGGAATTTGAAACTGCTAACCATCTCCACCTCGGCCCCGTTGATGCTGACAGGGGTGTGTACAGTACTTTGCTTCCTGAAGTCAATGACCAGCTCTTTAGTTTTGCTGGCATTGAAGTATAGATTGTTGTTGTTACACCACTCCACCAGGTTCTCTATCTCCCTCCTGTATTCTGACTCATCGTTATTCGAGATCCGGCCACTATGGTCATATCGTCAGCAAACATGTAGATGGAGTTGGAACCAAATTTAGCCATGCAGTCGTGTGTGTACAGGGAGTAAAATATGGGGCGAAGTACGCAGCCTTGCGGGGCCCCGGTATTGAGGACTATTGTGGAGGAGGCGGTTGTTGTTCATTCTTACTGATTGTGGTCTGTTGGTCAGAAAATCGAGGATCTAGTTGCAGAGTGGGGGGCTAAGTCCTAGGTTTTGGAGCTTTGATATGAGCATGGCTGGGATTAGGGTGTTGAAGGCAGAGCTGCAGTCAATAAATAGGAGTCTGATTTTGGAGTCCTTGTTGTCAAGATGCTCTAGGAATGTGTGTAGGGCTAGGGAGATGGTGTCTGATGTGGACCGGTTGCGACGGTATGCGAATTGCAGTGGATCAAGGCGTTCTGGGAGTATGGAGGTGATGCGCTTCAAGATCAACCTCTGAAAGCACTTCATTACGACTGAAGTCAGGGCCACCGGACGGTAGTCATTGAGGCACGTTGCCTGGTTCTTCTTTGGCACGGTATGATGGTGGTTTTCTTAAAACAGGTGGCGACCTCGGAGTAGAGTAGGGACAAGTTTGGGGCCTCACGGTAGCATGGTGGTTAGCATCAATGCTTCACAGCTCCAGGGTCCCAGGTTCGATTCCCGGCTGGGTCACTGTCTGTGTGGAGTCTGCACGTCCTCCCTGTGTGTGCGTGGGTTTCCTCCGGGTGCTCCGGTTTCCTCCCACAGTCCAAAGATGTGCGGGTTAGGTGGATTGGCCATTCTAAATTGCCCGTAGTGTAAGGTTAATGGGGGGATTGTTGGGATACGGATTACGTGGGTTTGGGTAGGGTGATCATTGCTCGGCACAACATCGAGGGCCGAAGGGCCTGTTCTGTGCTGTACTGTTCTATCTATGTTCTATGTAAGTTAAAGATGTCCGCGAACACTTCTGCCAGCTGGTCCGCGCAGGCTCTGAGTGCACGGCCAGGGATCCCGTCCAGACCCGTCACCTTCCGAGGGTTCACTTTCAGGAAGGCCGATCTGACTTCGGAAGCTGTGATGGTGGGTATGGGTGAGTTATAGGCTGCTGGGGCACTCGACAGCGGATTGTTGGTTATCTGCTCGAACTGAGCATAGAATGCATTGAGTTCATCGGGGAGGGGTGTTCTGCCCATCATCACTGTGGGCAAGAAATAATAACAGGGTTTTATCTCTGGACATCCAAAAAGCATTTGCTTGGACTCCGCAGGAGTGATCATTAAGCACAGGTAAAGTCATATAGAATCAGAGGTCCTCTTGTGATACAGGTCGGTAATAGGTTGCAAGGTAAGAGACAGAGAGGTGAGATAAAGGGAACATTCTCTGACTGACAGCATGTGAAAAATCCCGAGGGATCTGTCCTGGGCCTGCAGAATTTCGTCAATGCTGGAGGAGTAGAAGGTTACACATCCCAATCTGCAGACGAGACTCAGCTAACAAGTTAACGCTGCCAGTTGTACGGATGGAATCATGAAAGTAAAATTGACAGAATCACCAGCGTCACTTTTCAAATCCAACTCCTGCAAGATTAAAGTCAACATTCCATTCGCTTTTTTTTGATACTCTATTCAAACCCGTGCAGGAGTTTTTAGTTGGAATTCGTGCAGGATTGTGTACATAGATACTCTTTGCTGCTGCAATGCTCCTCATCCCTCACCAGGAGGAAAACCGCCTGGCTTGCCTTCCTTTCAATTCTAAGTGGATACACTTTGACATCTGCACAGCTTTAGACGCTACACCTCAGGAGGTAAGTAGGGACCTCGGAGGCAGTTTAAAGCAACTTCATCAGATTGATATCAGGGCTAAAAATGTTAAAATCTGAATTCCCTCCCCCCAAAACAGCCCTGGTTGCAGATCCAATTAAAACGTTCAAGTCCAAAGTCTGATAGGCTTTTGTTAGGTTAGGGTCTCAAGCAGGACCCAAGGCAACTGGAGTCGCGGCCAATATCATGTGGGATGTGTTTGCGAGAATGAATGGAATACGCTCCCAATGACGGGTATAAATATATTATTCATATTGTGCTGCTCTTGAAGCCCAAATATAAGCATCCATAATTTCAAAAACAAAGCCCTGTTTGCCTTTCAGTGACCCAGAAAGATAGCTTTTGTACTTTGAAGATTGTTCCTGCCAATATCCATATGGAATTCTAATCTGCATGAAAACGGATGTAATTAGATGACTGAATATTTACCCAGGGCTAAGCTGCAGTCTCTCGCTGCAGAAGGAAGTAAATCAAACATTTCTATTAGACACGGCATCAACCTTGAATAAAATGCGTGTGCCCGCTCGAAGCCTCAGATTGTACAAGATTTTAGACAATCTCAAGAGAGGCATCAACATAAAGGGAGATATTTAAATGCAGTGATTTGAGTAATTAATGTAACCGACACAGTAGGTGTAACTGAGGTCACTGCAAAGTACGATTCAAGAATGTAATGCGTGTAATTTCGCAAATAGACATTCCTGGCTTCTGAGCAGCAACTATCTGAGAAGGAAAACAGCTTTTATTGTGGAGCAATTTATTATTCCATGTTCAACGATCATATGCCGCTGTGAAAATATGTGGCAAAAATCACAGAGAAAAAGCCTATTAGATTACATTTTGATGTAATTTTTTTAAATATCTGAAAAGGTACAGCTGATTACAGCCAGATCAAGTTGTGGTTATATCTACCGTGTTTCCAAATCAGATTAGCGGAAGGAAAGAACATTTCCATTTTCTAATATTGGCGTGACACTTTTGAAAACAATGGAAGGGTCCTTCTTGTTTGTTCCCTGTTTATTCCCTTGCTTCCTCTTTCTTTTATTTTTGCCGTTACATTTTAAAAAATAACGTTAGGGTACCCAATTCATTTTTTCCAATTAAGGGGCAATTTACCATGGCCAATCCACCCACCCTGTACATCTCTTGGGTTGTGGGGGAGGGGGGGTGGGGGAAACCCACGCAAACATGCGGAGAATATGCAAACTCCACTCGGATAGTGACCCAGAGCCACAATCGAACCTGGGACCGTGGCGCCGTGAGGCCGCAGTGCTAACCACTGCGCCACCCTGCCGCCCATTTGCCTTTACATTTTGATCGATGGGTGGCGAATGGACCTGTGATTTTAAGGTAAGCAGCCTGCACTTTTAATTCAAACACAACAATTCGGAAGGCTACACTGGTGATTGCAGACTGGCCAGCATCAGTGAGGACTCTGTTTGATTGATTGGTTAGCAGCCAATGAATTGGTTCAAAAGATTGTGCTCTGCCTGGTGACAGGTACTGATTGGATCTGGTCCCACTCGAATGTTTTCAGAGCTTCAGGAGTTGGGTTTGGTTTCAGTTTGCCTCCAGGCAGACCCGAGGAAGGTCTTCCATCCTCTCTTCTCGGTTTTTATCCAGGTAGGCTGTGCTGCTGAACTGGCAGAGAGCTTGTATGAACCTATGTACAGACAGAGTCCAGAACTGACCAACTCTCTCTCCTGAAAGTTGCATGAAGTGGAGATGCTGGCGTTGGACTGGGGTGGGCACAGTAAGAAGTCTTACAACACCAGGTTAAAGTCCAACAGGTTTGTTACAAACACGAGTTTTCGGAGCACTGCTCCTTCAACTGAGGAAGGAGCAGTGCTCTGAAAGCTAGTGTTTGAACAAACCTGTTGGACTTTAACCTGGTGTTGTAAGACTTCTTACTGAAAGTTGAAGGTAGAGCTGACCAACTCTCTGTACAGAAAGATAGAGGTTTACATTTTTTGTACCAGAGGCCTGTTGCCTGTGAGTACTGCATTTTTAAAAACTAGATGGTCCCAGAATTAATGATTTTACAAGGAAGGCCCTAACCAATGGCAAACCAAAGACTCTAATCTGCAAGCTTGCTATGAAGAACCTCTAATCAGTACTGTGGTGTCAGCACTAGGATCTTATGGTGGTGCGCAAGTTCATGGGAAGGGCAACAAATTCATTGGCCAGACTCTGCAGGAGAATGATGGTGATTTGCCCTGAGGACAGAGCAATGCTCCTCTCATCCTCAGCCACATGCCTGGCACCTGTCTGATAGAAAGCTGAACCTGTCCTGCCAATGAATGGGCTGATGAAGGGGTTCAGAGACACTGGGTGACCTCTGATCAGCTGCAGCCCTCTCCCGGGGTCAGGGGTCTTGGTGTTTACCCCCAACTATCCTCCGAGGTGGTCACCCTCTCTGCACCTTGTCAGCCCACGGCCTCCTCATCACTGGAGAAGAGTGGCGGAAATGAGAGGCCTGAGAGTTGATGTTGAGGGTGGGGGGGGGGGGGGGGGTCTGGTGATCCCCTGCCAGCAACAGTATGTCTTTACTGAGGCGTCAGTGTGGGAGGTAATGCCATTCTCACACCCCTCAGGAAAGAAGCACTGAGTGCGCGGGGAATGGCGTCATAAAATGAAAGGGTGGTGAGTCTGCTGGTGACCAAAGAGATGTTTCATACAAGAGCTGTATTACAATGGTGACCTATCTAAACTAGTTCCTAGGAGCATCCATGTCCACTGGGTGCCTACAGTTTCTTACTCTTCCTCACCCTTACACTGTGTCTAGGTGTATTCCCAGAATCCATAGCTGAGGTAGAGGCGGCCGGCTGACTTCCTTTCCCTGTTGCCTGAGATGACCTATATAGATGTCCCCTTGGGGGCTGGGACCTTGAGGGTGGGGCCTCCTTTCGGATAACATGGATGTTGTAGTGCTACCCTCTTCGACGCGCTGGGCTGGAGGTGTAACTTACAGGGGTGGGGTGCCAGATGGGCTTGACACTCCCAGGGTCCCCTGCTGATCCTCTTCCCTTTGGGTGCCTGGGGGCCCCTGTGTTGCTCCATTGGATAGAGGGGCAGCTGGAGTGAGATCCAGAATCTCCGCTGTCCTCTGACACAATGACACTCGTGGATTCCCACTGGTGCCTGCACCATGTAGTCGAAGCCCTGCACCTTGGGAGTCATTCCCTCAGCCATGGAAGTCATCAGCTGAACCATGGAATGGACATTCCTCACAGTAGAGTGCACATCCTGCACCAAGGTCTCCACTGTAGTTGCCACCCTCCCAGTGTTGGCCGCACCATTTAGTAGTGAAGGGGCCATCTCCTCAGATAGTAGGCGATTGGACTGGTCCAGTGGGCCTTTCACTCCGAGGAGGGATGCTGTCATCCTTTCCTGATGCTTGTGACACTGCCTTTGCAGTTCTATCAGCACTGGGTCGACTGGACCCAGGGGCATGAGATCGGCCAGGAGCTTAACAGATTCCTGGGCTCCGGCATCCCTCCGAGGGAATGTCCTTGTCCCCACCTACTGCAGCACGGTAGCATTGTGGATAGCACAATCGCTTCACAGCTCCAGGGTCCCAGGTTCGATTCTGGCTTGGGTCACTGTCTGTGCGGAGTCTGCACATCCTCCCCGTGTGTGCGTGGGTTTCCTCCGGGTGCTCCGGTTTCCTCCCACAGTCCAAAGATGTGCAGGTTAGGTGGATTGGCCATGCTAAATTGCCCGTAGTGTTCAAAATTGCCCTTAGTGTTGGGTGGGGTTGCTGGGTTATGGGGATGGGGTGGAGGTGTTGACCTTGGGTGGGGTGCTCTTTCGAAGAGCCAGTACTGACTCGATGGGCCAAATGGCCTCCTTCTGCACTGTAAATTCTATGAAAAGAATCTTCAGCTATGAGGTGCTCACCAGTAACTGCGCAAAATTCCTACTAGGTAATCTCACCAAGGTGTGAGTATCTACACTGGTAGAGGGTCTGGGTGACTGACGTGATGCCTCTTCAATGGTGGTGTCCGAGATGCCTCCTTCTGAGCTGCTCGTGTTTGTTACCTACAAGGGGCACGAGAATGTTCCGGGCTGGTCGACTGCTTGCCCTGCAAGGGAAAGGAGATGGCATCAGTGAAGAAATACTGTGTCCCCTGAGGGTACTCACTTTGCCCTCTGCAGTCCTGTTCCTCCCCGGCCAGCTCCAGGGATCTTTCTTCAAACTAGGCAGCTGAGCTTGCACATGACTCCAGGTGGCTGTGCCCGCTCACCCCTGTTATGCTCAATGTTGTCCTGCAATGGGGAAGATGGGAGAGTGTGGGCTGCAGTCCTGCCAGTCCAGATGGTGATAAGATGTGGCATTCGTGGGGCTTGAGTGGGAGCGGTGATGTGAGGAGCGGAGTAGATCCTGTGTGGGGTCCATGGAGATTTCAGGGTGGTGGTGGGGTGGGGTGGGGGGGGGGGGGGAGGAAAGAGGGTCTTGTGACAGGCATTGGCAAATACCTTGGAGGTGCGAAGGGTGGGCGAGAGTCGGAAGGTGGCAAATCTACCCTTGCCGCACAAAGTAGGTCATTCATCTTCTGGCAGCACTGCCCTCTTCTGCAGTGAGCTGGCATTGACTCGGATTGCCGCTGCCTCCCAGGCGGGTGTGGTTATCTTGCTAGATAGAAGTCTTCGTGATGGTGGACAGAAGGCACCCCAACTTAGCTGCGTTCCATCCAGGATTCTGGTCAGGTGTCCCACTGAGAAACGCTTCCCGGCAGCCATCCCCTCGAATGGAACTGGTACAGGTGTTGGGTGTCATGATATGCAGACATGCAGATAATGATATACAGACAGGCACCGACAGGCAGCTAATGAACACAGAGAACAGGACATGACCAATGAGCAGGCAGGACACTCAGGGGTGGTATCTCACTATAAAAGGCACGAGGCGCTCACTCTCCGCCTCTTTCCACTGATGAACAGCTAGAGAGTGAGTCAGGGTGCATGTACAGTGTCACACCTCCAGCACGCGGCTAAGAGCTAGTCTGGTTCAGTCAGACAGAGTAACCACACTTAGGTTAGCAGAGAGTCGAACTCATAGAGAACTGTGCTAACTGTGCTACTGGTTCAATAAATCAGATTGAACTAACTTCAAGGTCTGGAGTATCTTTTGGTTAAAGCTGCATCCAGTTGCAGCCTGTGTTACCGCAGAGTACATAACACATCATTGGGGAGGTGTTTATATGGAGCTCGCAACTGATTGCAAATCTTCAATTTCCCCAGGGTGAGCGAATCAGCAGGAGGCCGCCTCGAGTAGGGCGTGATTCACGTGGTTAAAATTGTCAAAGAGCCTCAGTATTCTGTGAGATTTCCACCGATAGTGCCGGCGGGATTCGCACCGGTTTTCACATCGGAACCAACGCTTTGCCAAATTTTGGTAAGATTTCTAACACAGAGCGGGATAGATTTAAAAACCCCGTCAGACGATTATTTCCCTTTGAAAGTGTTTCACAGAACGAAAATGTTACAGGAAATTATCCTATCTTTGATAAGCTTCCTCTTTATTCAATTTTGCACATTGCACAGAGCAGGGCCCGGCAACAATAAAGGTTTCAAGCAGGATGAAAATTTGCAAAGCTGCATCTCTGGGAGAGATATGCCAGACTTAAACTTGATTGAAACGAACTGGAATAAACAGCGCACAATGTGAGAATGTAGCAATGTGCTTACTGAAAGCCGGTGATAATTGATGAGAGGGAAACCATATAGCTTTCAGATGTGAAGGGAGGATGAATATTGCTGTTCGGCAAACAGAAAATCATGAAAAAGAATCCAAAGAGGCGGGCGTTGAGAGGAATGAAATAGCTAAGATGAGCCAACCGTGTAATGTCTCGGATAAATCAGATAAGAAGATGCAAACAACGAGCCCAAAGTTAAATCAAATGATGGTGTCCATTTGTGTTGATTTAAAATGTTTCCGTTGTGTAGACCCAGCATGACTCAAAGATCTTTCAATGGAAGGCCATTACTGTGAACAACTTTACCTCGGTCTCTCTCTCCACACACGCTGACAGACTTGCAGAGCATTTGCATCACCTTTGATGAAGAGGGCAGCAGGGTAGCATGGTGGTTAGCATAAATGCTTCACAGCTCCAGGGTCCCAGGTTCGATTCCCGGCTGGGTCACTGTCTGTGTGGAGTCTGCACGTCCTCCCCCTGTGTGCGTGGGTTTCCTCCGGGTGCTCCGGTTTCCTCCCACAGTCCAAAGATGTGCGGGTTAGGTGGATTGGCCATGCTAAATTGCCCGTAGTGTCCTAATAAAAAAAAGTAAGGTTAAGGGGGGGGGGGTTGTTGGGTTACGGGTATGGGGTGGATACGTGGGTTTGAGTAGGGTGATCATGGCTCGGCACAACATTGAGGGCCGAAGGGCCTGTTCTGTGCTGTACTGTTCTATGTTCTATGTTCTGTTGTAATGCCAACGGTCTTCCCCCAGCCTTAATGCTCCTCTGCCTTTCTCCCAGTGCCAGGTCATTCCTTGATTCTTGTTGACATGGTTCGGCTATTGGCGACTACTCTTTCAAACACTGTGCTCCAGTCCTCTGGAATCCTGGGCTCGATTCTCCGCAGCACGACTCCGAAATCATGATTGGCGATCGGGCGGACAATGGATAGCGATGCTGGAAATAGGGCCGGCATTAGTTTAACGCCAGTCCACCATGCTCTGCCCCCTCCAAACCGCCCTCATCATGATGTGCTCTGCGCGTCGTTTCAACGTCGTTGGCACATCATCGGCAGTCCCAACCGCGATACTCCGTCCCCCGATGCCGGGTTCCCAACGGCGCGGGTCACGTGTGGTCCCGACGGTCGGCATACAGCCTGTGGCAATATCCAGCGCCGCCACATTAGTCTGCTATCCATGTTGCTGGCTGGGGGGTTTCTTCTAGGGCTGGGGGGACTGGTGGGGGGTGGCAAGGGGGTGGGCTGTGGGGTTGCGGTTGGAAGGTTAGGGTTCCAGCACGGCTGGCGTCATGTTTTCCGGAGCGACTGGTGCTGGTTGTCATTCCTGCGCATGCGCGGCCCGAGACCCGGCCATTCTCAGCGTGATCCGCAGGAGTTTCACGCGGCGCCGGTGCTAGCCCCACGCCGGTACCGGAATCGATGAGGGGTTTGCGCTAATTTTTCTGTCGCGAACCTCGTGCGGATTTTCCATCAGCCTCAGGAACGGTGAATCCAGCCCCTATCTTCAATCCTACAAGTGTCGCCTGCTTCCTTATTTTCAAACGTCTTCAAAGAAACCCAGTGTAGCTGGCTGCACATTCAGGCTCCTTCATCTTTATTGTGTGTTCTACATTTCAGCATCCACTCAGGATATCCTGGATGAAAGCACGCAGTATTTGAGAAGAGTGTGGAAGGCATTGAAAGCTTGCAGTGGAAACAATATATTAAAATGGACCAGAGCATTAATATAAGTGAATGGAAATGTTAAAGTGGTTAGTAACTGCATCACAATACTGAGAACAATAAAACAAATATTTGAAACCCATTGGAAAATGAGACAGGACAAGGCTGCTTGATAGCCTGTTCAGAATCGTAAGGGAGAATTTTAAACTTGCATCATGGAAGCTGGTCCTGTGACCTCCAGTTCAAGATCCAAAGGTGCTCTGAGGAGACGAGGGGGACATAGGAAGAGGAGGAACCCACTCAGCCCTTGAACCTGCCCATCGTTCAATGAGATTGTTGACCTGGAAGCAGCCTGGAACCTTGTTTAATAGACAGATCAGGCTGAGAGACAATGCTGACACCCACAGTGATTTTAACCAGACAAAGTTGGGGTTTGACCATCAGGTTAAATTAGTGGGAAGCGAAGCCAGGACCACAATAAGCCCCAATGGCAAGTGGCTCAATTTTCTCTTGGCTTTCTTGGGAGATCAGGTGGAGCGAGGGAAGGTGAGAACTTTCTTCCCCTCCCCACATAGAAACACCTTCTTGAAACATCTCTCAAACACCGGAGATTATTCCTTTAGGTCTCTGGCTTAGGTTTGTGCCACCCAACATCCCATGCTTGGGCTGTTAGCTAGCTGTTGCTTCCTGCCAGGTTTATGATGGGAACCGTGTAGCCGATGCAGATGAGGCCCATGTGTTAAAGTTTCAGGAGCTTCATCCGCCCGGGACCTGACCATATGACTCCCATTCTAAACGAAAATCAGCTCCATATTGTTTAAGAGGATGACGGAGTGTTTCTTTATCTCATTCTTTCATGGAATGTAGATCCCTCTCGCTGGGACAGTATTTGTTTCTCATCCTTAATTGCTCTTGACCTGAATGGCTTGCTGGGACATTTAAGAATTCTTGCTGGCCTAAGTCATATGTATCAGATAAGCATGACAGAGTCCATTCCATAAAAAAATTGGTGAACCGGAATAATTTTCATGACAATCAGTGACAGTTCCTGTTAACTTTCAATCCCAGATTTTATTAATTAAATTTAAATTCCACCAGTTATAGAGTGGGATTTGAACCCACATCCCCACAGCATTAGGCTGGACCTCTGGATTTCTAGTCTAGTGGCATTAGCACTACACCACAAGTACATATCTCCATTTGGCAGACAATGTTCTCCCACCGGGGTTAAATTGCTACTGATTTGCGCTCTCTCTGTGAGCACAAATCAGTGCGCGATTTCTAATCCTTGGCTATGTAAATTTATGCACGGCGAGGATTGCGAGCGATTCACGAGGCAATCCCGCGATCGGGCTGTCATTTTGAGTAGGCGGCCCAATAGTGAGGATCCGTGGCTGGCTTCGTCCTGTGCATCGCAAATCAGTCCCGCACGACCTCCCCCATAATGCGGATTAGCCCCCCTCCCCACCCACATTGTGATTCAGCACCCCCCACCCCTGGATTTTCTGGATACCCACCGTTTCCCCAAGGACAGGGTGAACCCGACCCACCCACCCCCAGTGACCCCCCAACTAAAGGAACCTCCCACAGAGAGCTCCGAACTAAAGCAACCCTCCCGGAGATCCCCTAGCTGAAGGAGGCCCCTCCCAGTAAAGAGACCTCTGTATGGAAGCTAGAAAGCAATCCAGACCGGGGCTGTGAGAACAATTACTGTTGTAACACTCACCTGAGCATACACCTGCTGGCTCAGACACAGGAAATAATAATAATTAAAAATATATATTTTTATTGTCACAACTAGGCTGACATTAACACTGCAATAAAGTTACCATGAAAAGCTCCTAGTCATCACATTCCGGCGCCTGTTCGGTTACACAGAGGGGGAATTCAGAATTATCAGCCGGTACTGGAATTGAACCCGCATTGCTGGCCTTGTTCTGCATCACAAACCAGCTCTCTAGCCCACTGAGCTAAACCAGCCAGATTGCGCCTGTCAATTCCTGAAAGAGAAAAGCAGTCAGCTGTGTTTAAACCCCCTCAGATGCTTTAACTGCAAGCCATTCATTCATTTCTCTTCGTGGTCTGTGATTGACAGCTTCCATAGATGCAGTTGTTAGCCTCGCTTCATTCAGCTTCCTTTATGGATGAGTAATTCTCAAGTGCTGTAACCATTTTGTTTACAAGTATCAACCGCTTCAAAGTGTTTGTTAGGGGATCTCTGTGGAGGATCCCTTCTGTTAGAGGGTCTCTTTAGAACACAGAACATAGAACATAGAACACTACAGCGCAGTACGGGCCCTTCGGCCCTCGATGTTGCGCCGACCTGTGAAACCATCTGAAGCCTATCTGACCTACACTATTCCATTTTCATCCATATGTCTATCCAGTGACCACTTAAATGCCCTTAAAGTTGGCGAGTCTACTACTGTTGCAGGCAGGGCGTTCCACACCCCTCCTACTCTCTGAGTAAAGAAACTGCCTCTGACATCTGTCCTATATCTATCACCCCTCAATTTAAAGCTATGTCCCCTCGTGTTGGTCATCACCTTCCGAGGAAAAAGACTCTCACTGTCCACCCTATCTAACCCTCTGACTATCTTATATTTCTCTATTAAGTCACCTTTCAGCCTTCTCCTCTCT
Source organism: Scyliorhinus canicula (assembly GCF_902713615.1). Taxonomy (NCBI): domain Eukaryota; kingdom Metazoa; phylum Chordata; class Chondrichthyes; order Carcharhiniformes; family Scyliorhinidae; genus Scyliorhinus; species Scyliorhinus canicula. The sequence continues at coordinate 7,087,046 of NC_052150.1, read as the reverse complement.
AACGAAAACAACCTCAATTCCCTGAGCCTTTCCTCGTAAGACCTTCCCTCCATACCAGGCAACATCCTAGTAAATCTCCTCTGAACCCTTTCCAAAGCTTCCACATCCTTCCTATAATGTGGTGACCAGAACTGCACGCAGTACTCCAGGAGCGGCCGCACCAGAGTTATGTACAGCTGCAGCATGACCTTGTGGCTCCGAAACTCAATCCCCCTGCTTATAAAGGCTAGCACACCACATGCCTTCTTAACAGCCCTATTAACCTGGGTGGCAACTTTCAGGGATTTATGTACCTGGATGCCGAGATCTCTCTGTTCATCTACACTGCCAAGAATCTTGCCATTAGCCCAGTACTCTGCATTCCTGTTACTCCTTCCAAAGTGAACCACCTCACACTTTTCCGCATTAAACTCCATCTGCCACCTCTCAGCCCAGCTCTGCAGGTTATCTATGTCCCTCTGTATCCTATAACATCCTTCAGCACTATCCACAACTCCACCGACCTTCGTGTCATCTGCAAATTTACTAACCCATCCTTCTTCCAGGTCATTTATAAAAATGACAAACAGCAGTGGCCCCAAAACAGATCCTTGCGGTACACCACTAGTAACTGAACTCCAGGATGAACATTTGCCATCAACCACCACCCTCTGTCTTCTTTCAGCTAGCCAATTACTGATCCAAACCGCTAAATCACCTTCAATTCCATACTTCCTTATTTTCTGCAATAGCCTACCGTGGGGAACCTTATCAAACGCCTTACTGAAATCCATATACACCACATCAACAGCTTTACCCTGATCCACCTGTTTGGTCACCTTCTCAAAAAACTCAATAAGGTTTGTGAGGCATGACCTACCCTTCACAAAACCGTGTTGAGTATCGCTAATCAACTTGTTCTTTTCAAGATGATTATAAACCCTATCTCTTATAACCTTTTCCAACATTTTACCCACAACCGAAGTAAGGCTCACAGGTCTATAATTACCAGGGTTGTCTCTACTCCCCTTCTTGAACAAGGGGACAACATTTGCTATCCTCCAGTCTTCCGGCACTATTCCTGTCGACAAAGACGACATAAAGATCAGGGGATCCTCCTATTAAGGGGGTCTTTGGGGGTGTGGCCTGTCTAGCATTGTGTTGGGGGGTTAACCCCTTGACCCACAGCGAGGCCCACCATACCAGCGTGATTGCTGGCCCGGAGGACAGGAAAATTGCAAGGGGCTCGGAGAATCTGGTGCCCGGCCCGCTAAGTAGTTGTAAATGGGTCAGTAAGACCCATCCTCCTGCTGACGCATTGGTGAGAACATGCTATCTGTGTACCTTGGCAGTGCCAGGCCAGGACCCAAGTGATACTGTCAAGGTGCCAGGGCAACACCCTGTCCAAAGGGCATGCACCTGGGGGCCTCCGATCCCAGGGTGCCAAGGTGACACCAAAGGGCATGTGGCTGGGGAACTCCCATCCGACTGCCATTCCGTCTGGACCACGTTTGTGGGGACCAATTTTTTTTTTCAAAAAATATACTTTATTCATAAAATCTATAAGAAACATTACAGAACTTTTCGAATTGTCTTGCTGTACATTACCATCAAAGTTACACTTTCCCTTGACTTTCTTCCATTCAATTGGGATGACATTACACACATATCCCGTTGAAATACCATTACTCTTATAGGCTTATGCAGAAAGTAAGGAGAAATGGGATAGTGGGAAAATTGGCTAGTTGGATAACAAACTGGCTAACCGATAGAAGTCAGAGAGTGGTGGTAGATGGAAAATATTCAGCCTGGAGCCCAGTTACCAGTGGCGTACCGCAGAGATCAGTTCTGGGTCCTCTGCTGTTTGTGATTTTCATTAATGACTTGGATGAGGGAGTTGAAGGGTGGGTCAGTAAATTTGCAGGTGATATGAAGATTGGTGGAGTTGTGGATAGTGAGGAGGGCTGTTGTCGGCTGCAAAGATACATAGATAAGATGCAGAGCTGGGCTGAGAAGTGGCAGATGGAGATAAACCCTGACAAGTGTGAAGTTGTCCATTTTGGAAGGACAAATATGGATGCGGAATACAGGGTTAACGGTAGGGTTCTTGGCGATGTAGAGGAGCAGAGAGATCTTGGGGTCTATGTTCATAGATCTTTGAAAGTTGCCACTCAAGTGGATAGAGCTGTGAAGAAGGCCTATGGTGTGCTAGTGTTCATTAGCAGAGGGATTGAATTTAAGAGCCATGAGGTGATGATGCAGCTGTACAAAACCTTGGTAAGGCCACATTTGGAGTACTGTGTGCAGTTCTGGTCAACTCATTTTAGGAAGGATGTGGAAGCTTTGGAAAAGGTGCGAAGGAGATTTACCAGGATGTTGCCTTGAATGGAGAGTAGGTCTTACGAGGAAAGGTTGAGGGTGCTAGGCCTTTTCTCATTAGAACGGAGAAGGATGAGGGGCGACTTGATAAAGGTTTATAAGATGATCAGGGGAATAGATAGAGTAGACAGTCAGAGACTTTTTGCCCGGGTAGAACAAACCATTACAAAGGGACATAAATTTAAGGTAAATGGTGGAAGATATAGGGGGTAGGTTCTTTACCCAGAGAGTAGTGGGGGCATGGAATGCACTGCCTGTGGAAGTAGTTGAGTCGGAAACGTAAGAGACCTTCAAGCGGCTATTGGATAGGTACATGAATTAGGGTAGAATAATGGAGTGTAGATTTATTTATTCTTAAGGGCAGCACAGTAGCATTGTGGATAGCACAATTGCTTCACAGCTCCAGGGTCCCAGGTTCGATTCCAGCTTGGGTCACTGTCTGTGTGGAGTCTGCACATCCTCCCCGTGTGAGCGTGGGTTTCCTCCGGGTGCTCTGGTTTCCTCCCACAGTCCAAAGATGTGCAGGTTGGGTGGATTGGCCATGATAAATTGCCCTTAGTGTCCAAAATTCTATGATAATCTATGATTAACCTGGGACAAAAGTTTGGCACAACATCGTGGGCCGAAGGGCCTGTTCTGTGCTGTATTTCTCTATGTTCTATGTTCATATCCCTCTTTACATTACAATTCTTTCTTAAATATTTACATCGTCATGTTTCTTTTATACATTGGAGTGTTAATGACCCAGACCGAGGGGTTTTACACTGTTACCAACCCCTCGGTGTACATTTGTTGGTAAGACCTTACACAGTGGCCTTTCCCCATTGCGCCTTGGCGGCAGCTGCCCCAAGCTTGAGTGCGTCCCTCAGCACGTAGTCCTGGACCTTGGAATGTGTCAGTCTGCAACACTCGGTCGAGGACAATTCTTTGCACTGGAAGATCAGCAAGTTACGGGCAGACCAAAGAGCGACTTTCACCGAGTTGATGACCTTCCAGCAGCAGTTGATGTTTGTTTCGGTGTGTGTCCCTGGAAACAGTCCGTAGAGCACAGAGTCCTGTGTCACAGAGCTGCTCGGGATGAACCTGGACAAATACCACCGTATCTCTCTCCAGACCTTCTTTGCAAAGGCACATTCCACAAGGAGGTGGGTGACCGTCTCATTTCCCCCACAGTGTTTGTGGGGAACAATGCTGAACGCACTCGCCCGAGGTCTCAGAAATGAAGGGATTGAACCCCAAAGCCTCAGGTGTCTCAGGAATCTGCACTTTACAGTGAAGCTGACTGCCTTTCACTGACAAAGGAGACAGTAAACTGCCATTTCCGTGAAAGGGTGGAGTGACGCATCGCGAACAGCAGCTTCTCCATCTCCACATTTAATTCCGTGCCTATACCTTCCCTGAAGTTGCTGTTGTATTTATGCATTAATACCAGCAAGTGCCAATCGCCTCCCTGTAATTTTGAGAGTAACCTTTGGGCCATAGTGTGTTTCAGTATATGGGAGTCACCTGTATGGGATGTAACTATTGTCCAGAGGGACGCACGAGAGGCGGAGTGGAGAATCTACATTGGATTGAGTTCTGTCGTAAAGCCATTAGCAGGGCATTCTGTATAGGGCAGCACGGTGGCACAATGGTCAGCACTGCTGCATCACAGCTCCAGGGTCCCAGGTTCAATTCCAGCCTTGGGTGACTGTCTGTGCTGAGTTTGGACGTTCTCCCCGTGTCTGCGTGTGTTTCCTCCGGGTGCTCCGGTTTCCTCCCACAGTCCAAAGACGTGCAGGTTAGGTGGGGTTACGTGATTGTGGGTGGGTTGGGCTCAGGTAGGGTGTGCTTTCAGAGACTCGGTGCAGACTCGATGGGCCGAATGGTCTCCTTCTGCACTGTCGCGATTCTATGATGCTCATTGTTTCTCTGAGGCACAGAGGGATCTGGGTGTCCTGGTACATGAATCAATAAAAGTTAATATGCAGGTACAGCAACGGATTGGGAAGGCAAATGGAATGTTGTTATTTAATGCAAAGGAAATGGAATGGAAAAAAAGGGATGTTTTGCTACAATTGTACAGGGTGTTGGTGTGAGCACATTTAGCGTACTGTGTCTTGTTTTGGTCTTGTTTAAGAAAGGGCATAATTGCATTCGAAGCATTTCATAGAAGCTTGGGATCGGGGTGGGAGGTTACCTCATGAGGAAAGATTGTGCTAACCGGGCCTATATCCATTACAGTTTTGTTCGATGAGAAGTTATTTAATTGAAACATACAAGATCCTGAGGGGACGTGACCGGGTGGAGGATGGAATGACGTTTCTCTGAGTGGGAAGAGACCAGAACTAGGGGAGGTAGTTTAATATAATGGACCTCCCATTCAGGATGGAGATGAGGAGGATTGTTTCCTCTGAAGGTCATTAGTCCGGGGAATTCTCTTTCCCCGGAGGGTGGTGGAGGCGGGGGTCATTGCATGTGTTTCAGGCTGAGTTTGACAGATTCTTAACTGATAACAGAGTCAAAGGGCGAATGGTATGGGATAGACAGGAGAGTAGAGGTCGCACCTAGATCAGCCATGGTCTTATCAAATATCAGGGCAGGCTTGAGGGGCTGCCTAATTCGAACATTTTGGGGCATTGGTTGTCTTCAGTAGGGTTGTTGGGGGTGGGTGGGATTGCTCAGTCGATCTCACTTCCTCATCACCAGCAATGGCTTGGGCGTAAACCTGCCGACAATTTGATCAAAAGCTCCACAACAACAAAGCAACTAATTCAGCACGAGCTCCCTCGATATTTAGGAGCTGTGTCTATTCTGCAGTGTAAAACTGGTGAGTTTCTGGGAGTTACATGTTGGTCCAGGTAGCGCTATTAGAACCTCGACATTTGGGTAAATTGACCAGCTGGAGTGCATTATATTGCTGGGGGCTGGACCCAGATGCTGTACAACTGTGCTGGTTTCCCCCAGTGCATTAAGTACAATTCTGCAGCTGATAGCGGCAGTGTATTGAAAGCTGATCCTCAAAGCAGTTCTGACAGACGATCCTGGCATGAGAGTACAGCTCTGAAAGAAATTTCAAAGTGAAGTTGCGTAATTGTTTAATTGCTCACAGTGGAATGAATTATTTGGTATCACCGACATTGCGAGCGATTTATTTACAGCGGAAGGATATTGGCAGGGTTCATTGTCGGCCCTCATAAGGAAACTGGTGAATTCTTGAGAGTGGAGAATATCTCTGTGAAAGGGGAGTTGGATATTAATAAAACTGGAGGTTCAGTTAACATATTTATCAACTGTTGGCCGGTGGGGAGGGGGGGGATCGTAAACATTTTTTCTCCCTGAATCGACCCAAAAGATTGTTTTTGACCTGTCTCTGGGGAAGACATGACTGTCTGCTGCAAAATGTCTGAGCAGAATGGATTACTTATTGTCTTTCTGGTGCTTTTTCATGCTTTTGTACAAACGCTTTATGAGCACCAGAGACAGCTGTCTGTATTGTTTAAAGCAAAATGGAGAGATGCATGTTCAGAGTGCTGTTGTCTCTCTACTCATGTACATTGATTTATAAATTACTTTACTGCAACATCCAAGTTCCGGCATTTCTCCTTCCAGTCGAGATAATGTTAAATGTTTAAGGTCACTTTTATAGCAACAATCTCATGCATTGTTGACTGGACCCCTTTAATCATTTTATTGTCCTTGGGGCCCTGGAAATGATACAAATGTACACATTAGGTGCCAGACCTGCTGAGTTTATCCAACATTTTCTGTTTTTATTGCGCACAGGTACATTTGCGGCAAGCATGTTGGTGAAGATGAGGTCATGGAGGTTTTTCCCTCTTTTTGTTTCCGTCACCACCTGCCACAGACCCAGTATAGCTGGGGTGAAAAGTTGGAGGCTTTTTCCCAGGGCGGAAATGACAATTACAAGGGGGCACAAGTTCAAGCTGAGGGTGGATAGTTTTAGTGGAGATGTGCGGGGAAAGGTTTTTACAATGAGGGTGGATAGTTTCAGTGGAGATGTGCGGGGAAAGGGTAGTGGTGGCCTGCAATGCACTGCCAAGTGATGTGGTTGAGGCAGATACGTTAGCGACCGTTAAAACTTAACTGGATAGACACATGAATGGACGGGACATAGAAGGATACAGACGGTTGTGTTGTTCTTTGTTCTCGAACACCAGACAGACAACAAAAACTTTAGAGCATCTTTAACAGAATAAAAAGCCCTGAGGCATTGCACAGGAACATTATCAAACACAAAATTGGGGCTGAGTCACATCAGGAAATATTGAGAAAAGTGCCGAAACATTTGATCGAAAAGATTGGTATTAAGGACTGTCTTCAAAGGACGGAAGGGAGCTACAGAGTAGGAGAGGTTTAAGGGGAGATTCCAGTGCCCATCTTTCCTTCATCAATACTGTATAAACTTCAATCTGTCCAAAATGCGTCAAGAATTACTTTGTCCTCCACTAATATACATTCATCAATTTGTTCTACATTAGCTTCATTACCATTGTGGTCAGATTTATTTTCTATCCTACACTCTGTGATGTTTAGATTCCGGCACCCTATGTATTATTTTCAATAACTGGCAGCAAAGTCCTTGCTCATTGGAACCCCATTCATAAACCTCTCCGTCACTTCCAATTCAAAAACCTTTCCAAGCCAATCTTTCCATCTAGGTTTTCAATTGCCTTTCCCACTTTCTGTCCCAGTGTTCCGTTCCTATTACTGCTGCACTCTGTAGTGCCTTGGGCCTTGTGTGTATAAAAGGTGCTAAGTTATTGCAGTTCTCATCACCCATTCTCCTGACAAAAGAGAGATAGAACTTTCACCGGTTCAACTCCAAGGTCACGTCTCAGGATGTAGAGTAGTTTGACTCTCTAATTTTCCTACAAGGGATTTTCTGATTGATGGCAATAATCAAATTGAAAGCAGGAAGCGGCAGTAACAAATTTCTGTTGAACCATTCCATGATACAGTGAGTTTCATTGGAAGTTCATGGGATTCTTGTTGGATTTCATTTGGAAAATTGTGGTCCTGCCTTCTATGGGCTGGGATGTCTGCTGTGCGCATCAAGCATTTTCTGTTATTAGTTTAAGGTACTTGATTGTTGGCCTCCGTATTGTTTGTTTAATTTTTAATAATCTTTATCATCACAAGTAAGCTTACATTAACACTGCAATGAAGTTACTGTGAAAATCCCCTGGTCGCCACATTCCGGCGTCTTTTCGAGTATACTGAGGGAGAATTCAGAATGTCCAATTCACCCAACAGCACGTCTTTCGGGACTTGTGGGAGGAAACCGGAGCACCCGGAGGAAACCCCACCCAGACACGGGGAGGAGTGCAGACTCCGCACAGACAGTTACCTAAGCTAGAAATCGAACCTGGGACCCTGGAGCTGTGAAGCAACAGTGCTAACCACTGTGCTACCATACCGCCCTGTGTTTATTCCCTTCTATCTAGTTTTGCTTCCCTATTTCTCTCCTCTTGCTCTGACGGTGGTGCCTGATACCTCTCTGCTCCCCAATTGAATGGGTTGTCCGTTGTGTATGAGACCCGGTAACGAATGCCAGCAAGTCCCTCATGCATTATCGGCTCTGTCTTCATTTGATATCAGTCTACCTGCACCTTCCTGCTTAAGTTACTGAGAAATTTGTCCCTTGTTTTCTGCCCTCCCTAACCCAACTTATTTTGGAGCATTCCATCTCTACCCCAGCTCAGGTGCACTATAACATTGCAGATTGGGGGCTATTTCTCAGACCTTTAATGACTAATATGGTCCAGTGCTAATAACTATATTTATCCAGCAAACATTATCACAACAAACATGTCTTAAGGAACATTGCAGGGCCATAACAATGCAAGATTAGATTCCTAGCCACCCATAAGGTGATGTTAGGGCAGATAGTCCAACCCTTGGTCAAAAAGGTTGTCTTAAAGTAGGAGAGAGAGATAGAGAAGCAGATCGGTGTGTGGCGGCAAGTCCAAAGCTTCGGGCTTGGGCAGCTGAATGGTGGAATGATTAATAGCGGGGATGCTCAAAAGTCGCAGCAGATCCATTTACCTCTGAGCCACGGGGGACTGCTGCATGCTCAGTGCACATCTTTCCAGCAATAAAATCTTTGTTTTCTGACACTTGAGCTTTACATGAGCAATATATCTTGGGAAAAGATATCTCAACGATTGTTGAACAAGATAAATACGGTATAATTGATTGGTTTTTTTTGTAGTATTTTGGAGATTCAACTCAATGACACCAGAAACCATGGTGAACTGATATCTGATGCGCACCATCTCTGCCCGCCAGTAAGTTATGTTGTGGTGGTTTCCTATGTTACCTAAAACCTATATGTGTGTCCTTCAAAGCTTGTTAAGGTTGGGTTTTTCTTCTCCTTTTGGCATCTTTGATTCATTTGCACTTGGTGTTACTGTTTTACATCGAGCCGCAAGATGGTGTCAAAATAAGCAAAACGCTAAAAATACACACAATGCAGATTTAAATATTAAACTGCAAAACACATCTCCACTGTAATGTATGACATGTGGAGAGAGATTGGCTTATACAAGGAGCACAGCTGCATGGATTAGACAACAGATGTCTCAGACACAGACAGAATCCGAGATAACTCCCTAAAGTCATAGAAATGAAACAATAGCTATGGGGCAAGCGATAGGATTTTGAGTCTTGTATACACTAGACAGATAACAAATGTTGGCCTCCTGGCTGTTGATCAGAAATCTGTGCAATAGCTGGAATTAGTTAAGAAACCATTAGAAATTGTCAATATTACCTACAGTGAACAACTGCACCAGGAGAGGGATGAATTCAGGCAGATGCATGCTTCACTTAAAGAAACATCCAAATAAAATCTTATTAAATTCCGATATCAGTCATTGGTTTATACATGAAGAATTTTGAATGACATTGCTGGTATGAGTGAGGCTCTTTGTCATTCTTGTTTGTGAATCTTGCCTCCAGTGTGGGGACCTCTCAGTAGACAACCAAGTGTCTGATGTGAGATCAATCACCAGTTTGTGTTTAAATCTGTTGCCATTATCAGCGCCTCTACATTTCTGCAGAACCAGTTGCTTTGTGATACAGAACCTGATTGTTACTGAGACAAGAGACATGTGACCAAAGCTTTCTGTCTCACATTCATCTGGACCAATGCAAGAATGCCAAATGATCACACAATTTATATTGCAGGAGTAAAGGATGCTGATTAGTTGGCAAGGGGAGCATGGTAACATCCTGGCCAATCAGCACCATCTTGTCAACCAATCAGCAGCTTTTTCTCCTGCAGTATAAATTGTGGTGGTTGGTTGAAATTTGGCATTTTTGCATTTGTCCTGATTAGTGAGAGATCATATGTTGCAGTAACACGTCTCTCTTTTCAGCAATATACAGCATCATTAATAAAAAAAGTTCCAAAGGCACTTCATGGAATCATTTAAAAACTGAGCCAAAGAGCGGGATACAAGGAGATGTGTTCAGAATTTTGGTCAAAGAGATTGGTTTCAAGGGGCGGGATTCTCCCCTACCCGGCGTGACGGAGGGTCCTGGCGTAGGGGAGTGGCGCCAACCACTCAGGGGTCGGACCTCCCCAAAGGTGGGGAATTCTCCCCACCTTTGGGGGCCAGCCCCGCACCGGAGCGGTTTGCACCAGAAGACCGGCGCAAAAAACCGGCGCCCCCGGCAGCGGGGCTGGCCGAAAGGCTTTCGCCGGTCGGCGCATGCGCCGGCAGTGACGTCAACGGCAGCTGGCCGCTAACGTCACTGCCGCCGCATGCGCGATGTGGGGTTCTCTTCCACTTCCGCCATGGCGGAGGCCGTGGCGGCCGCGGAGGAGAAATAGTGCCCCCAGGGCACTGGCCCGGAGTCTGAGCGGGGGGCCCGATCGCGGGCCAGGCCACCGTGAGGGCATCTCCCGGGGTTCGATCGCCCCCCCCCCCCCCCCAGGACCCCGGGGCCCGCTCGCGCCGCTGAGCCCGCCATTCCAGAGGTGGTTCAAACCTCGGCGGCAGGAGAGGCCTCCCAGCGGTGGGACTTCGGCCCATCCGGGCCGGAGAATCACCGCAGGGGCCTCTCCGATCGGAGTGGCGAGATTCCCGCCACCGCCACTTCCCGGGTGGCGGAGAATCTCTGCCACGGCGGGGGCGGGATTTTCGGCGGCCCCAGGCGATCGTCGGAGAATTTCGCCCAAGGAAGGTCCATAAAAAAGGAGCAAGGAAAGCATACATGTGGAGAACATTCCAGTCAGAAAACTCCAGAACCTCGACGACTGAAAGTACAGAGGTCAATGGTTGGGTGTTTAAAACATAAACAGATTGGGAAATAATTAAGAAGCCAAAATTGGAGGTGGATAACGGGGCTGAAAAAGATTACAAAAGTAGGGAGAGATGAAGCTATCAGTGGATTGGAATGTGAAAGTGACAATTCCACAATGGAGATGTTACACGTGGCTTAATGGAAAATTGATACTTCTACTCTGGTTTGAGGGAGTTCAGTTTCCCTGCTGATATGATTCAAGTATTTGTTTAAAATAAAAGTATATTTCAATGAAGTCAACTAAGCCATTTCAAACAGTGCACTGCTAGCTTAAAATTAGCCACCCTTTCCGAATGTCAGTCACAACAATTCCAGGAAAGGTCAAGCATTGCAAGATGGAGTATAAAGTGATGGTCAATATTATTGGCTACCTATCTATTTATACAAACACTGAGTCAATGTTTCAATTGAGTAGTGTTCATGATATCTTTAAATGAAATAAAGTAAGTAACTTTGAATTCCAATTAAATCTTGCTCATTTGATGATGGGAAGAAATGTGTAGAGGAAAGTATTATATTCAAAATGCTACATCAGGTTGAACAGCGTTATAATTGCAATCAGAGTTGCTAGTGCTTCGATAGTAATCTAATTGTTGTTGATCTATTGTTAGAAACTAGTGCACATAAACCATGTCACGCACCTAATTTTCCATATTTTAATTATAAATATCAACAATTCACTTCTCTTCCTTTTCACCTTGAGGGAAACCTGAGGATTTTGCAACAGCTGCCAATCTAGAGAAGTGTGTCCAAAAATAAGCCTCCAACTGACCTCAAGAGACATCTATCAGCAATTAGTCTCTAATTGGCCTCTGGGAGATGCCGATTTACAATTCGACCTTTTGATCTTAAAGGCTTTGTTGGTGGATAATGATGCATAAATGCTCAAGCCTAGTACCTCATATCTTCAGCTGAGCACTTGATTTGATTGCTTCCTTGTATTTCACTTTGGGTCGTTAATAACCATAAAAAATTGCCGGTATTATCTTGTGGTCTGCATCAAAGTATCAATAGGCGGTGATACAGAGTGATTCCCACATGTGTGGGTTCCCCACCTCAGTCTAGTGTTTGAGGAACCCCATACAGGTTTCACATTTCTCCAACTGCAGGCTTTCGAGTGGCTCTGAAAAGAACCCTGAAGAAGTCCCTCTCACCTCGCCTTGTGAATACAGTTCGTCGGATGTCTCAGTGCAAAAGGAGCATTATAGAAATGTGGCATGTAATTTTACTTAAAGGGCAAGTTCCCTGTGTAAAAATAATAAGCCTGTCTTATCCTCCTCGTACAGCTGAGATCGTTATTGTTTCTAATATTTCCAAGTTTCTCTCATTTTTAAACTACTATTGATAAATATAACAACTTGAATAATTCTCTATGAACGCATTTCTCCAATTGTTTCTTTCCTTAATCTCTCAGGGACTATTTCAAAGTGAAGTTCCCAATCACTGACTCCCCAAACAGAGAAAATTCTCTTGTTCATCATATCAAAACACCTACACATTGTAGCAGGACATGACAACATTGTGGACCAGTATCTGACACCAACACCTCTGGCAACCCATAAAATGGGAACCAACTTTTCAAAACCTCAACATTTTTGGCACTTGTGGTATTGGGCATAGATTCAATATTTATCCACTTGCTATTGCTGTCAAGGCAAGGTACTCTTTCCCTTCCACTTCGAAGAAATCAACATGTACTTGTTACAGTTTCTTATTTGATCAGAAAATGATCGGAATCTCTGTTGGATTATTTCTCATAACAATAATAATAATAATCTTCATTATCACAAGTAGGCTTACATTAACACTGCAGTGACGTTACTGTGAAAGCCCCTAGCCGCCACACTCCGGCGCCCGTTCGGGTACACTGAGGGAGAATTCAGAATATCCAATTCACCTGACAAGCACATCTTTCGGGACTTGTGGGAGGAAACCGGAGCAGCCGGAGGAAACCCACGCAGACATGGGGAGAATGTGCAGACTCCGCACAGACAGTGACCCAAGCTGGGAATCAAAGCCGGGTCTCTGGCGCTGTGAAGCAACAGTGCTAACCACTGCACTACAGTGACGCCCACATTCTGAGTCACATTACAACTTTTCACTAACTCTTCAATATCTATATCTCCCCTTGGATACAAAACACAGCTTTGTGCTGCTGCTTTCATATGGGCTATCCCTGTATGCTCTTGACAAAGTTCCTCGAACAATCTCCATCAAAACATTGGAGCAGAGGCAGCACGGTGGCGCAGTGGGTTAGCACAGCAGCCTCACAGCGTCGAGGTCCCAGGTTCGATCCCGGCTCTGGGTCACTGTCTGTGTGGAGTTTGCACATTCTCCCTGTGTTTGCGTGGGTTTCGCCCCCACAACCCAAAGATGTGCAAGGTAGGTGGATTGAACATGCTAAATTGCCCCTTAATTGGAAAAAATAAATTGGGTACTCTAAATTTATTTTTAAAAAACATTGGAGCATAATAATTCCTCAGCCCGTAGGAGGTAACTTTGGTATACCCTTAGTCCATTTCCACACAGCAGAGGCGGTAATGGATCCAGATTTGCAAATGACACAAAGTTGGGTGGCATTAAGGACAGTGTAGATGACAGCATAAAATTACAAGGGGAAATTGATAGACTAGGTGAATGGCAAAACCGTGGCAGATGGATTTCAATATAAGTTATACGTTTTGGACCACAAAATGATTAATTAGGATATTTTCTGGATGGTACCAAACTAAATTCAGTGGATGGCCCAAGGGACCTGGGAATTAGGCTCATAAATCTTTAACATGCCCCAAACATGTGCAGAAAGTAATCTAACAGGATAATGGCAGGCTGGCCTTTATATCCAGAGGATTGGAGTATAAGGACATAGAAGTTCTGTTGCAGCTTTATAAAATGATGGTTGGACACAAATTGGAGTATTGTGAGCAGATCGCAGCATCACACCTTCGGAAAGATATTTGGGCACGGCACGGTGGCGCAGTAGTTAGCACTGCTACCTCACGGTGTCGAGGATCCGGGTTCAATCCCGGACCCCGGGTCACTGTCCGTGTGGAGTTTGCACATTCTCCCCGTGTTTGTGTGGGTCTCACCCCCACAACCCAAAGATGTGCAGGTTAGGTGTATTGGCCGCGCTAAATTGCCCCTTCATTGGGAAAATATATATATTTTAAAAGCATTAACCCCATAGTATTAGGGTGTCATGGGAAACATTATTTCGACACCACATTAAAAGCATCTAGCCCTAGCACAGTGAGGAAACATTCATTGTAACTTTACCTCCTATTTTATTCATTTTCAGTGAAATGTGTAACCTTTATTTGTAATCACCAAAACTCTTCATTTTTGTTTAACTACTGCCCCATTGGCTCCAAAGATGTCATCAGTGTCATTCTATGAATTGCATTCGGGGCTGACTCACCATGGGCGCGATTCTCCGCAAATGCGGCGAGTCGTAAAGGCTGCCGTGAAACTGGCCGTGTTTCACGGCAGCCTCCACGCCCCCTCCCGGGACCCAATTCTCCCGCCGGGCGGGGCTAGCAGCAGAGCCCCGTGAAGAACGGCATCGCAGCCTTAGCGACCGTCGCTAAGTCCGCGCGCCAAGCGTCACGACGGCTGACGTGCACGATGATGTCAGCCGCGCACGCGCAGGTTGGACGGCTCCAACCCGCACATGCGGGATGACGTCATCACGCAGACGCGTCAAACCCGCGCATGCGTGGGCTGTCATGCCCCTCAGCCGCCCCGCGGACTGATCCTGCAGGGCGGCGGAAGAACAAATAGTGCGTGGGTATCGGACCCGCTGCCCGCGATCGGTGCCCACCGATCGCAGGCCCATGCCACCCTAATTGGTGCCATGGTTGTCCGGGACGGGCACTTTGCGGCCGTTTTCACGAACGCTGAAAGCAGGTGTGATCGCGGCCGTGAAAACGGCCGTAAACTCCGCGGTATTCGGCCCATCGGCCTGCGGAGAATCGCTGTTCGCCGTAAAAAACGGCGAGCAGCGATTCGTGTCGGGGAGCGGCCGGAGGGGGGGGGGGGCGGGGGGGAGAATAGCGGGAGGCCGTGAAAATTGTCGGGAAGGCCCTCCCGCTATTCTCCGACCCGTCGTGGGCAGCGGAGAATCGCGCCCCATGTACCTCAGTATGATGTGCACATGTGGCAATCTTTCTAGTTGCTCAAATTTCCTCAACAACAAGTTCAGAAATTCACAACATGTGTTATTATGTTCTTCCATCCTTAATTTCTCAAATGAAATTTAGAAGAAAATTGCATCCTATCCTCGCTATCACCTTACCGTTGGGTCATCCACTTGCTGCCGCTATCGACTAAACAGTCTATCCTTTCCCTACCACTTCAAAGAAATCACTGCGGCCGCCATTATTGAACTGACTGTGTGTACACCTCCCCAGCAGAGGGAGCAATACAACAAAATGCTCTGATCGTACGAATCCATAGACCGTAGTTTACAGTCTGACTCCCCTGCCTGCATGGCAGATTTGAACCTATTTTGGTAGACCACAAATACCCTTTGTACCTCACATGGTTTTCAAAGAGCCCATTGAGGCACTGTAAGTATTTGTCACCTCCTACCCTCTGTAAAATCCAACTGGTCTAAAGCTCTGCTGCCTCACTCTCACCTTACACCATCAACTCCCGTTCAGTCACCACTGCCATCGTCACAGACATGCATTGGCTCCCACTTCCCCACAGCCTCACATTTCATCGCTTCTATCTCTGTAACCCATTACAATACTCTGCACAATCTTAATGTGCAGTATAAAAAGGAACATACAGGGAAGCAAGAGTTATTGATTGAACAAAATAATCATGTTAGGATACCACTCATCGGGAAAGCTGGGCCACAAGCAGCAATTAAACGGACCTGGGTGAAGAGCTTTCTGGAGAGATGCAGCAGGGAGCGAGGACAATAGCGGATTCCGGTCAAATTAATTTCCTTGACTTCGCTGAGCCAAAGGCTGAACTATCATTGTCACAGTTAGTCAGCCTCACTCACTATAGTTAGCAATGCCATCAAAAATACATCACAGTCTGGTGTAAATTTTAACGTGTACAGGAATTGTCAAAGGTCTTGAAATCTATGGCTGTGTGGTTGAATTTTAAATTGAACTAAACAGCTTGATAAAAAAAATACTAAGAAGTCTTACAACACCAGGTTCAAGTCCAACAGGGGTTGTTTCGAATCACTAGCTTTTGGAGTATAGCTCCTTCCTCAGGTGAATGAAGAGGTGGGTTCCATAAACACATATATCGACAAAGTCAAAGATGCAAGACGATACTTTGAATGCGAGTCTTTGCAGGTAATTAAGTCTTTATAGGTCCAGATGGAGCAACTGGAGAGGGGGATAATCACAGGTTAAAGAGGTGTGAATTGTCTCAAGCCAGGACAGTTGGTAGGATTCCGCAAGCCCAGGTCAGATGGTGGGGGGTGAATGTAATGCGACATGAATCTAAGGTCCCAGTTGAGGCCGTACTCATGTGTGCGGAACTTGGCTCTAAGTTTCTGCTCGCCGATTCTGCGTTGTCGCACATCCTGAAGGCTGCCCTGGAGATCAGAGCCCTAAAGCCCTTGACTGCTGAAGTGTTCCCCGACTGGAAGGGAACATTCCTGCCTGGCGATTGTCACGTGATGTCCGTTCATCGACATTGTTACTATCACTAATAATACTAACTTTAACTTCTTAGCCCTTAGCAATAATTATGAAATCTGTTAAATCAGCATTTTTTATTCACATTTGAAAAAAACCCGATCCAGTGCAAGGCGTTAACTGTACATTTGAAGATAAAATGTGTCACTGCAAAATTAGACCCTGAATACATAGTTACCTTTCCATGGTTCTTGTGGTATTATCATAAAGAACTGCAAGGGTTAATGAAATGTATAACTCAAGCACTGGAGGGAGCTAGATGTACAAGTATATTGATTCGAAGCCTTAGAAGTGAGAGGTTGAGAAGTCTAGAGAGCAGACTGAAGGAAAGATAGTGTGACTGAGAGCAGATCATTGTTAATATTATAGTGTAGAAATTAGTAGTAGATGAGTGTAGATTATATATTTATTAACAGCTGTGTATTATCTCGGAGTGTCAAATCCAAATTAGTACTGTTAATACATTTATAACTTTGTTCCAGTTAAAGCTAAATTAGGTTAAAAGTTAAATGTTATGGTCTTTTTGAATAATACACCAACCATCCTAAATTTAGCAATACAAAGAACACCACAGTTCTGTCTTTTTACACATATATTACAAAACTTATTTACACCTTCATAGGACAATTTTCACAAGTTCAAGATGTCCCGGTGTCGGAAATACAGTTGCCAATTTACACATAACACGGTCCCACAGTGACAAAGGTGTTCATGACGTCACAGTTGGATCACACGATGTACATTGAGGGATAAATAATAACCAGGGCACGAGAGACATCTTCCTGGCACTGTGAGAATAGTGGGCAGGGCCTTCTGGCCTCACCGGGGCATGTTCGGCGGCGGCGGCATTCTCTGCTCCAGCCACTGTCGGTGAAAACTCACATTGAAGCTATCCCAGCCCATCGGGATCCCTACGAATCCCACTGGCAGTGAACGGCCAGAGAATTCCGGTCAGTGTCTTGGGACTTTTCACATCCACCTGATAGGGGCCTCAGTATAATATCTCATCCGGAACAGGACAGAGCTCCCTCAGTGCTGCACTGGACCTTAAACCTGGACCTTCTTACTCAATGCCCTGGAGTTGGTCTTGAACCCGCAGTCTTTCGATACAAGGTGAAGACTGTTGCCACCAGCTGGCCCATATAACTGGCCATCAAGAAGAAGCCAGTTGTTTTCTGCCAGTACCTTGGAGTGCTAGAGGGAGGGTTGGTTGATGTTGATTAAAGTTACAATGAGCTCATTCTCACCAGAACCTGTACACTATTTGATGCAAAGACTTAACACTGAACACATATTGGCCCTGAAACAAAAACAGAAAATGCTGGACAATCACAGCAGGAGTGACAGCTGTGGAGAGAGAATGGAGCTAACGTTTCAAGTCTGATGACTCTGTCACAGCTTTGAGCAGCATTTTCTGTTTTTGTTTCAGATTCCAACATCCGCAGTAATTAGCTTTTATCAACATATTGGCCCTGAACTGCTCTTCAAATACCATCTCCCGTATACCGTCAAGACCACTTATGTCCTGCCAAATTTAGCTGGGAGCCAAAACTCATAAGAGTATTATTTGAGTGGGTGTTTGTTTTAACACCTGTGGAGAACTGCTGACTTTTATTGATCAACAAGGGTGGCACGGTGGCACAATGGTTAGCACTGCTGCCTCACAGCTCCAGGGACCCGGGTAACTGTCTGTGTAGAGTTTACACATTCTCCCCGTGTCTATGTGGGTTTCCTCTGGGTGCTCCAGTTTCCTCCCACTGTCCAAAGACAGTGCAGGTTAGGTGGATTGGCCATGCTAAATTTGAGTTTGAATAAGCAGGATCCGCCCAGAGTCTCTTCTGATTCTGAGCAAGGTGGATGATAGACATGTGGCGCTTTCTGCAAAGTAGGACATGGACCACAACCGGTGCATCACTTGGAGCTCTTTACACAGGTTGCAGCCAGGGACCCAAACAAGTAAGTGTTTCAGGAATCAACAGCTGGGCATCAGCTGGACTTGAAACAAATTCAGCAAATGGCAGCATTGTGACAAGTTTAAAATACCGCTTTTGTTTTCTGAGAAAGAATGTCCACTTTTCTGTGTTGATACACATCCTGATTAATGTGTTAATGTTGTGTTCCTGGTGCTTACAGTATGGGTTACTTAACAAATATTACCAATGACCAGCGGTAGCAGCCGTGGTCAGTTCACCAGGGAAAGGCTGTCACTCTGAATCAGAGGTTTTATTTCACTGGGGTAAATTTTATATTGGAAAAAATCTGTCAGGCATTGTGTGCATTTGCAAACTGCTGTGATTGACGGTTGCAATTAATTGTGAAATATATCATTTTGATCTCCCATTGTCTTAGTTCAAACTTCAAAGCAACAAAAAACTACCGCCGGGTGTAAAGGTTTCTTTGTGAATTCTCCATCGTCAAGCAGCTAATGAGCTGGAGTTAGTGGAACAATCCAGAAGAAAATGAATCTGCAGTGCGTGGGAACTGTAATAGCTTCACTCCTTCACACTTTCACAGCCATTTCTCCCAAAACTTCAAAGTCTTCTCTGCAACACTCCATTTGAACCTCCCTTCAGTCCCTTCTCCTAACCTTCCTCGACCTTTCTCTTTCTCTTGAGGTTTGTTTCTGAGTGAGAATCGCTTGTACACCACCCTGCTCAAAGGGCATGCCTCTCATCCCCTGGGAGGTCCCCACAACTTCCGTTCCATCTGCTCCCCATTTGTGGGGGACCAGTGCTGAAGGGCGCTCGCCCGAGATCTCTGAGGCAAAGGAGTTGAATCCCAGGTACGTCGGGAACCTGCACATTCGAGTAAGCTCACTGCCTCACTCTAATATGCAGATTTGCATTGCGGGCGGGATTCATATCCGCAACGTCTCGCGAGATCGTGTTGAATCTCTGAGGCGTTGCGAGCCGGGTAGATCCCGGGAACGGGATCTCCCGGCTTTCGATGGCCACGCTGCAGCACGGCGAGATGCTTTTCCAGTGCAGGGTGGCCGTTGGATCGCGCCCTCTATTGGCAAATCGGACCTCCAGTCAGCTTTCAGATTTGGTCAGAAAAATGACAAACTAATGATGGGATAGAAGCTGAGTGATGATACAATTGAGACTAGTCGACCGTCATAATTCTGAGCAGCCCATTGTCGCAATGTTACTGAAGTCACACAGAGTTGTACATCACAGATTCAGCAGTCTCATAGCAGGAAGTGAAACTTATTAACAGATTATCCGGCCATTATAACACTGCTGTGTTTGTGGGAGGTCGCTACACATCAATTGGCTGCTCAATTTCCTGCATTTCAATATTGACTCTCCTTCAAAGATTCTCCACTGGTTGTAAAGTGTTTTATGACTTCCTGAGATCATGAAAGTGGGTGCGAGAAATGCAAGTTCTTCTTCTTTCTCTGTCATGATTCACTCACTGTTTAACGCAATAAATTACAGTGCTGCAAGTGTGATGCTCTCCGATTATGTCCATCATTTGGGCAATGCAGATGGGCAGTGTTGCCTGTTTAAACTCCGGAAGTGAAGTGCAGTCATTTGAATTGATTATGCAGTGATATCATGGTTGTGTTGTAATTCACCGACTGACCACTAGGAATCTCACGAGGATATAAGTGAATGTTGGAGTCAGGTGACCCCCTCAGACTGGCTGGAGGAAGCTGCAGAGAGGTTGCTTGTGCATGATCTTACTGTTGTTCATCCATTGTTTTGCACATAGTTGACCCACAGTTAATGTTAATAAATCATTTATAGCTTTAGCTACAAATGTTCTTGTAATATAAATCAGGCCATCCGACAAGAACATTATACTTTACCATTACCACCAAGCCAGGGCACCAACCCTGGTTCAATGAAGAGTGCAGGAGAGCATGCCAGGAGCAACACCAAGCAGACCTAACAATGAGCTGTCAATCTGGTGAGGCTACAACACAGGATTACTTGTATGCAAAACAGCATAAACAGCAAATAACAGACAGAGCTAAGCGATTCCACAACCAACGGATCAAATCTAAGCCCTGCAGTCCTGCCACATCCAGTCGTGAATGGTAGTGGACAATTAAACAACTCACTGGTACAGGAGGCTCCACAAATATCCCCTTCCTCAATGATGGAGGAGCCCAGCACATGTGTGCAAAAGACACGATGAAGCAATTGCAATAATATTCAGCCAGAAGTGCCGAGTAGATGATCCATCTCGGTCTCCTACGGAGGTCCCCAGTCTCACAGATGTCGGTCTTCAGCCAATTCGATTCACTTCCCGTGACCACAAAGAAATGGCTGAAAGCACTGGATACTGCAAAGTCTGTGGGTCCTGACAATATTCTGGCAATTGTAAGGATCCTACAGTTTCAACATTGTTTCCTCCTTTTCTTTTATTTCTTTTATTTCTGCAAATGCAATTTTAGTCCATGGACGGTTAATGTGCGGTGCCTTTAATGCGGACTTTATCTTTAATTCGAGCAGAAGCCTGTGTCGGTTTAAACTGAAGATTGACCTGTGACCCTGAGGCAAAGCAGTCTGCGGGAAGCTGTCTGTAATTCGGACCAGCAGGTTCCAGAGGGTTGTGCCGCCTTTGTTTCAAACAAGCAGGACTGGATTCCCGCTGCGCGTTTTTCAGCAAGGGGAGGCAGTGCGCCAACAGGCTTCACCGATCCCGCCGTTGTCAATGCGATTTCCCGTTGACAGCACTGTCGGGAAACCCATGTGCCGGCATGAACGATCGTTAAATCCCGCCCGTAGATTCCAGAACAATTTGACTGACACCAGAGGTGGTTCAGGTTGGCTGACTTGGCTGGGGGCCAATAGATTAGGCGACGAGGATGTATTGCGCCTGGTAACTGGTGGCGATTGGATATTGACTCCTCTGGACTGTTTCTCACCACAGTAAGGCTGGGTTGTTTCCCGTTACGCTTTGAGTTCCGAAGCTGAAGGAGCTTCTCAGATACTGTCTCTCTCTCTCTCTCTGAGATGTTGAAGCCTCTCCAAACATCCCCTTTAAGGACGCCTGTCTTCCCCCAGCAAGGTGGCGGAACATTTTGGTGAAAGTGCAAAAAGGAGTGAGATTCAAAACTTGGGCTGAGTGATGGGTTTGGCATGGGCTGAGAGCCTTCAGAAAACAGGCCTGAAGGTGATCCTTTGGGTTGAGGGCCCAGTTCAACAAAGGCTAAAGTGCTTCTCCAGAAGGGATCCTATTATCCCAGTGAGTACTGCACAAATGTTTCCATCACCAACAGTACACAGGTGACTTTGATCGCTCAGTGCGCTGGGAGGACCGTCTGACGCAAAAAATCCAATACCGAAAACAAGGACTCTTATCCTTTTTATTGTACTCCTGATTATTTTCACCCCTTTCCACCCCTCTCTGTTTGTTTGTCTCACGTGTGGGTGGGTAGAAGGTGGGGCATTTAAAGGCGGGGGGTGGGGGGGGTTGGTTAGCTTGCCATTATTCTGTAATATTTACTACATCTCTCATCTTTACTTCCGTCATAAATAATCGTTAATTTTCGTTCAACCTACAAACCAGGTGATTGTAAATTAGTGGGCAGCCAAGGACCAAACACTTTTAATTTTTTTAAATAATTTTTATTGTGACAAGTAGGCTTACATTAACACTGTAATGAGGTTACTTTGAAAAGCCCCTAGTCGCCACATTCTGGCGCCTGTTCGGGGACATGGAAGAAGAATTCAGAATGTCCAGGGTGTTGTAACACTGAAGACTTGAGCTCCAGAAGTTGCCACACCCCTAGCCAAGCTGCCTCAGTATAGCTGCAACACTGGCATCTACCCGGCAATGTGGAAAATTGCCCAAGTATGTCCTGTACAGAAAATGGCGGACAAATCCAACCTGGGCAATTACCGCCCTATCATTCTGCTCTCCATCATCAGCAAAGTGATGGAAGGAGTCATCAACAGTGCTATCAAGCGACACTTACTCAGCAATAACCTGCTCACGGACGCTCAGTTTGGGTTCCACCAGGGTCACTCGGCTCCTGACCTCATTACAGCCTTTGTTCAAACATGGACAAAAGAGCTGAATGCCAGAGGTAAGGTGAGAATGACTGCCCTTTGACATCAAGGCAGCATTTGATCGAGTATGGCATCAGGGAGCCTTAGCAGAACTGGAGTCAATGGGAGTCAGGGGGAGTACTCTCCGCTGGTTGAAGTCATACCTGGCACAAAGGAAGATGGTGTGGTTGTTGGAGGTCAATCATCTCAGTCCTGGGACATCACTGCAGCAGTGCCTCAGGGTAGTGTCCGAGGTTCATCCATCTTTAGCTGCTTCATCAATAGCCTTCCTTCCATCGTAAGGTCAGATGTGAGGATGTTCACTGTGTTGATCATTGCACAATGTTCAGCACCATTTGCAACTCCTCAGGCACTGAAGCAGTTTGCTTGCAAATGCAGCAAGTCATGTACAAAATGCAGGCTTGGGTTGACAAGTAGCAAGTAACATTCGTGACGTACAAGTGCCAAGCAATGGCCATCTCCAATAAGAGGGAACCAAATCATCGCTCCTTGACATTCAATGGCATTCCCATCACTGAATACCCCACTATCAACAACCTGGGGGTTTCCCTAGGCCAGAAACTGAACTGCAATAGCCATATAAATACTGTGGCTACAAGAGCAGGTCAGAGGCTATGAATCCTGGAGTGAGTCACCTCCTGACTCCCCAAAGCCTGTCCATGACCTACAAGGCACAAGTCAGGAGTGTGATAGAATACTCTCCACTTGCCTGGATGAGTGCAATGCCAACAACACTCAAGAAGCTCAACACCATTCAGGACAAAGCAACCCACTTGATTGGCTCCCCTTACACAAACATTCACTCCCTTCACCACTGGCGCACAGTAGCCGCAGTGTGTACCATCTACAAGATGCACTGCAGGAACTCACCAAGGCGCATTAGCAGCATCTTCCAAATCCACAACCATTACCATCTGTAAGAACAAGGACAGCAGACACATGGGACCCTCACCACCTGTAGGTTCCCCTCACATTCACTCACCATCCTGACTTGGAAATATATAATAATCTTTATTATTGTCACAAGTAGGCTTACGTTAACACTGCAATGAAGTTACTGTGAAAAGCCCCTAGTCGCCACATTCCGGCGCCTGTTTGGGTACACTGAGGGAGAATTCAGAATGTCCAATTCACCTAACAAGCACGTCATTCGGGACTTGTGGGAGGAAACCGGAGCACCCGGAGGAAACCCACGCGGACACGGGCTCGCCGTTCCTTCACTGTCGCTGGGTGAAAATCCTGACACGCCCTCCCTAACAGCACTGTCGGTGTACCTACACCATATGAACTGTAGCTGTTCAAGAAAGCAGATCACCATCACCGTCTCAAGGCAGGAAAGCCCACAATCCTCAAAAATGAATAAAATAAATAAACACGTACTGCAGGGATTTTTCCCCCCCTCTTTAGATGATCTAAAGCACGGTAGCATGGTGGTTAGCATAAATGCTTCACAGCTCCAGGGTCCCAGGTTCGATTCCCGGCTGGGTCACTGTCTGTGTGGAGCCTGCACGTCCTCCCCGTGAGTGCGTGGGTTTCCTCCGGGTGCTCCGGTTTCCTCCCACAGTCCAAAGATGTGCGGGTTAGGTGGATTGGCCATGCTAAATTTCCCGTAGTGTCCTAAAAAGTAAGGTTAAGGGGTGGGGGGTTACGGGTATAGGGTGGATACGTGGGTTTGAGTAGGGTGATCATGGCTCGGCACAACATTGAGGGCCGAAGGGCCTGTTCTGTGCTGTACTGTTCTATGTTCTATGTTTAATAGCAATGATTCTAACTCCCTCCACATGTACAAATTCTGAGACGGGGCAGTTACAATGGATGTGAACTCACTCCTTTCTCATTTCAATCTGATGACTGGAAGCAAGTACACCCACCAGAGAGCTGAGCAGGAGAACTGGTGGCTTCCGTGACAATCAAAAGATGAAAGAAATCTCAGCCCAGCCAGAGGCCAGGAAGGACCCACGAATCAAACTTCCAAACCTTGATTTTTGTTTTGTATCTCTGTGAGTCTGGAGTCACCATCTGCGTCTCACAAGGAAGCCTCAAACTCTCCACGTTTCATCCGACCTAGCTCGATTCATCTTCCAAAAAGCTTACGAAAGTCCCACCTGGATTCTCCCGGTCACCTCCCTGATAATGGTCGGGCGAGCGTTTTCCACTGAGTTCCTGATCATCTGGATTGGGAAATCGACAGGATTGAGGTTCCAGTGCTTAAAACAGTCCGAGCCTCACTTTTACCATTCACCGAGGGACCACATTCCCATTTCAGCCTAAAAACAAACCCTGTACTTGACACAAACAGGCAAACAAAACCTGCTGGCCCTGACCAGTAAGATGACCATTGCCCTCAAATTTAGTAGCTTCCATTCCTTTCTGGCTAAGGAAAGGAACATTATCAATAATATCATCGCGGTGACGGGCACTTCATTCTGAAAGGTCAATTAAGGGCCATAAATACAAGGGGATGGCTGATAAATCCAATAGAGAAATAAGGACATATGTATTAACCCAGAGAATGGTTAGAATGTGGCACTCACTTCCACAGGACGCTATTGATGCAAAGAGCTTTGATTCTTCCAAAAACAAACTGGATGAGTACCTGAGAGATAAAGTAAAGGAAAGGAATTTGGGAAGTAGATGCTTACTGTGTAACTGCCACAACACCTTACTTCTCCTCCATAGAATCCCTACGGTGCAGAAGGAGGCCATTCGGCCCATCAAGTCTGCACCGACCCTCTGAAAGAGCACTCAACCTTGGCCAACTCCCCGTTCTGTTCCTGTAACCCCACGCATTGATCATGGCCAATCCACCTAACCTGTACATCTTTGGACTGTGGGAGGTAACCGGAGCACCCGGAGGAAACCCACGCAGACAAGGGGAGAAAGTACAAACTCCACGCAGACAGTCACCCAAGGCCGCAATTGAACCCAGGTGCCTGGCGCTGTGAGGCAGCAGCTCTAAACACTGTGCCACTGTGCCACCCTCAACTATGTATTGTGACAGACTTGGTGCTACCCTCAGAAGCTTGTTACCAGTGTGTGTGTGTTTGCGTGCGTGTGTAGCTCTGCTGGTGGTTGGTTAGGATAATACGGGTGGCTGGACATGCCAGGGAGTGTTGGATTGCTCAAATTATCTGAAGAGTCAGTGTTTTCTATTCAGGCCTACGAAACATTCATGTCAAAGATGCTGCCTGAAAGAAGCATTTGGAGTCAGCACACTATATTGATTGCTGTGTTACCAAAGCTGTGTTCAGAGGCAATTTCATAAAATTGCACTCTGGGCATTGAGTGTGATTTGGGAATTTCGCGAATTATTTCACAACATCAACCTTTATGTTTGTAAGCTATCGATCGAACAGAGAGAACAAGACATAAAAGAACAAGTTGGTACTAACCCTGAGATTAAGTGAAGTACTCCGTTCACCCTCTGAATCTGCTTTGGTAATATCTATGTTCTACGATGACTGGGATGGTTTCCTCAAAGGGTTTTCAGTGCCTGCTGCCTCCTCAAGTTAAACTCCCTTCTATTCTGTACAAACAGTTAATTTGCGTTATTATTCAGCAAGCTTAAGAAGTGCACAGAGTAACATACAACCCTTCCAATCCATTTTACGACCATACATCAGCAGCTGCTGATGGTATTTGTTTTGTGTGATTCCTTTTAAAGATTTTTTTTTGTGTCCACAACTTGAGTTCTTCATTCCAGTTCTCTTTTGCTGAGTATGGTCATGCATGGTAAACATTCCTGGCTTGTTCCTATCATAGCATTACTGACAGGGTAAGCTTCTATTAATGGCTATCATGGGTCAATCAACATTGATTTACAGATAGCGAGGGCGCGCTTTGTGCCTTGCTACACTTGGGCAACTGTTCGAAATTTAACACTGCACCTTAACCTCACCTTAGCGGCTGTTGTGAAGTCAGCCACCTTCTTTTTCAGATCTCAGCAGCCTTGTTGAGCTTGCTGGATAGTGAAGAAAACATTCCCAGCCTGAAACAAAATCAGCAAAATAAGTTTTCATCTTGACGTACCGGGTTGATGGCCGGGAGGTGTGGTATTATCATAACTATCAGCATTACAAAGGTTAATCTCATGTCGAGAGTAGCCACTAGAAGGAGCTACAGATGCAACTATATAAGTGAGTGATGCTAGACCTTAGGTGAGGAGTGTATGCAGGAGACAGCCAGAGAAGGTCAGAAGAGCAGATAGTGTGAGTAAGGTTAGATTATAGTTTATACCAGTAGTAAAATTAGCAGTAGCTGAGTGTAGTTAGATGTTATTGATCAGTTGTATATTCTTAAGGACTAAGTGTTGAATCCCAGTTAAGTAGTGCAAATAAAATCATAGCTTTGGTTAAGTTCAAAGCTGTTCTGTGGTCTTTGTGAACATTATACCAATCATCCAGAAATAAGCAACACAAAGAACACCACAGGAGGGTGAATTGCAGTTCCGCATACACCCTGATACCCTCCTGCCCCCTGCTTCCTGCCAGCAACGCCCCAGCTGTGAGCTGATGGTGCAGAATCTCACAATACTATCGGCAAATATCAGCCAATCACTTTGCTTGGCCTGTACTAGTGCCTGTTCTTAAAAATGGTATCTCCCCTGGGCATTAAAGTTGCTTCATCTTGGAGATCAACCTTTGTTGCTGATTCATAAACCGCGGTAAGTTTTCACTCTAGAACATAGAACATAGAACAGTACAGCACAGAACAGGCCCTTCGGCCCTCGATGTTGTGCCGAGCCATGATCACCCTACTCAAACCCACATATCCACCCTATACCCGTAACCTAACAACCCCCCCCTTAACCTTACTTTTTAGGACACTACGGGCAATTTAGCATGGCCAATCCACCTAATCCGCACATCTTTGGACTGTGGGAGGAAACCGGAGCACCCGGAGGAAACCCACGCACACATGGGGAGGACGTGCAGACTCCGCACAGACAGTGACCCAGCCGGGAATCGAACCTGGGACCCTGGAGCTGTGAAGCATTTATGCTAACCACCATGCTACCGTGCTGCCCTCTGCCACTCTGACATCGAAATGTAAATATCGGGGGGGGGGGGGGGGGGGGGGGGGGAATCAGCAAAATAAATTTTTATCTTGAACATCATTGACATGGAGCACAGGAGCAATTGTGCTTCCATAAGCAGAAAATGTTGATCAACAATTTTGGATGATAAACTACATTTGTAGAATTTATGAATGGCCTGGCAAAGGATTGATTGTAACACTTGATATTTCAAGTAACATGGCTCTCTATTGTATCAGGAATAAACAGTTCTAAAAATGTGAAATAGTCCACGTTAAAATGTAATGCAACAGTGTACGTGGTGAAGTGAATTGCATTCATAGGGTATGTGATGTTTCTTGTTGAGTTGCTCAGGATAAATTAAAGTTGTCGTGTAGCTAAAGAACATCAAGCTATGTTATCAAACAAAACTAGTTTATTTACACTGCAGAAATTATGATTCAAACATGTTACAAGGTATTAACTAATAAATAAGACGATACCAAATCTATGCTACAGAACTGTATACTACTGACCTATCTTAATTCACACGTACTCTGAGCTTCTCCTTACTCCTTCTTACACCTTCTCCCAGAAGACTGAGAGGCATTCTCTTTTATAGGTCTGCTTCCCAGCTCCATCTGGTGATAGAAGATAGTATCACATTAACTCCTAATGTGCCAGACATTACGCATAACGTCACAGGTGTCATGTGAGAGTACCTTTAAGAAATGGGTATTTACTACTGCAGTGATGTCAGAGAGTGTGTGGAGCTGGGCTGTCTGTCAGCTTTTTATTTTCATTTTTGAGCAGGCTGCAGGGTGTGTTTTAGTTTCGTTTTCAGTGTTGGAGCTGAAGCCAGACCAAGCAGGTGTACTGCTGTTCTCTCTGCGATCAAAAGACTATCTCTTAATCATTTGGTGAATTCAGAATTATAAATGTTTTCAGTAGTGAATGTAAACTTAATGTGCTTCTGTTAAAAGGTGTTTCTTCTGTCTTCTGGATGTTGTTTGGGAAGTTATTAAGGATTACTTAGTGTTGTAGTCTTTGGGGGTTGTATTTGATTTCATGGTTGCTAAGATGTTCACTGTATGTTTTTAAAAGGTTAACTTGAGTTCATAGAATAAACATTGTTTTGATTTTTAAAATACTTTTCCATTTCTGCTGTACCACACCTGTAGAGTGGGCCGTGTGCTCCCCATACCACAATCTAGTAAAAGTTGTGGGTCAGGTGAACTCCATGATACACTTTGGGGTTCTCTAAACCCTGGCCCATAACACTGGGTGCATCCAGTTTGTGACTATTTTAGCTGCAGTCAATGTTAAGGGAGTTACAGATATACTTAATTTTGTATACTTTGCTTAGAACATAGAACATAGAACAGTACAGCACAGAACAGGCCCTTCGGCCCTCGATGTTGTGCCGAACAATGATCACCCCACTTAAACCCACGTAACCCGTATACCCGTAACCCAACAATCCCCCCATTAACCTTACACTACGGGCAATTTAGAATGGCCAATCCACCTAACCCGCACATCTTTGGACTGTGGGAGGAAACCGGAGCACCCGGAGGAAACCCACGCACACACGGGGAGGACGTGCAGACTCCACACAGACATCTTAGAACCTATCATTATTCCACACTCGATGATCTCCATGATATTGAAACATGGTGGTTATATAACTGGATTAGTAATCCAAAGATTAATAATCTGGAGACGTGAGGTCAAATTCCACTTTCGCAACTGGGGAAAGTACATTTCAGTTAATTAATTAAACCTGGAATTATGAAGCTAGTATCATTATGGGTGAGCTTGGAACTACCAGATTGCCTTGGGACTATATTACTGTCCCTTCAATGTTGTTGGGTCAATATCCAATCATCCCTTTCCTAAGTGTTTCCTGTAATCCAGACACACATCAAAATTCGTAACTGCTCTATGGAAGAGGCAAAGTGCTGGATATTGCAAACAATGGCTGTCACAGATAGACACACCTAAAACTTTTGGAAATACACAATGGGTGAAGTATTTCAGGTCAAGGCTGTCGAGCCACTTAAGGAAACTTGCAAGTGACACAGGAAAGTATTCAGAAGAGGCAACAGGCTGAAGGCTGCTCTCACAGTCTCTCTCTCTCTTCCCTCTCTCTTCTCTCTTTCTCACTTCTCGCTCTCTCTCTTCTCTTTCTCTCTCTCTTTTTCTCTCTCTCTTTTTCTCTTTTTTTCTCTCTCTCCTTCGCTCTCTCTCTTCCACCTCTCTCTCCTAAGGTAATGCATTTGGAAGGTCTAATGCAGGTAGGGAATATACAGTGAATGGTAGAGCCCTCAAGAGTATTGACAGTCAGAGAGATCTAGGTGTACAGGTCCACAGGTCAGTGAAAGGGTCAACTCAGGTGGAGAAGGTAGTCAAGAGGGCATACGGCAGGCTTGCCTTCATTGACCGGGGCATTGAGTATAAGAATTGGCAAGTCATGTTGCAGTTGTATAGAACCTTAGTTAGGTCACACTTGGAGTATAGTGTTCAATTCTGGTCGCCACACTACCAGAAGGATGTGGAGGCTATAGAAAGGGTGAAGAAGAGATGTACCAGGATGTTGCCTGGTATGGAGGTCATTAGCTATGAGGGGAGGTTGAATAAACTCGGTTTGTTGTCACTGGAACAACGGAGGTTGAGGGGCTACCTGATAGAAGTCTACAAAATTATGAGGGGCATAGACAGAGAGGATAGTCAGAGGCTTTTTCCCAGGGTAGAGGGGTCAATTACTAGGGGGCATGGGTTTAAGGTGCCAGGGACAAGGTTTAGAGGAGATATAAGAGGCAAGTTTTTTACACAGAGGGTAGTGGGTGCCTGGAACTCGCTGCTGGAAGAGATGGTGGAAGCAGGGACGATCGTGACGCTTAAGGGCCATCTTGACAAATACATGAAATGGATGGGTATAGAGGGATACGGACCCCGGAAGTGCAGAAGATTTTAGTTTAGACGGGCAGCAGGGTCGGCACAGGCTTGGGGGGCCGAAAGGTCTGTTCCTGTGCTGTACTTTTCTTTGTTCTTTGGTGTCTTTTCTCTCTCTGTTTCTCTCTTTCCTCTCTCCTTTTCTCTCCCTCTTTCTCCCTCTTTTTTCTCTCTCTTCTCTCACCTCTCTTTTGTCTCTCCCTTCTCACTCTCTCCTTTCTGTTCTCTTTATCTCTCCCTTTTCTCTCTCTTTCTTTTTTCTCCCTGCTTCCCTTTTCTATCTCTGTCTCTCTTTTCTGTCTCACTCACTCGATTTTTTTCTCTCTCTTTTTCTCTCTTTTTCTCTCTATCTTACTTCTCACTCTTTCACTCTCTTTTATCTCTCTTTTTGTTCTCTCTCGGAATAAATGTCACCTGGTTAAAGAAGCTAACTCTACCAGAAACATACCAACGAACCAAGATCTTGTAATATTGCATCATCCTTTCCATCTGAACACATCCAAGAAACAAACTAACCTAAATCAGCTGCAGTGTGTAAAATCTACACCTCAAGGACAAGCAAGCTCCATTTAACCAGACATTATTTAACCTTTTTTTAAATTGGACTCTAACTTCCAGGATCCCATTTTCGATTTGCGGTTTGGGAGACTGTCTGTGTGGAGATTACATGTTCTCCCCGTGTCTGCGTGGGTTCCCTTTGGGTGCTCCGGTTTCCTGCCACAGTCCAAAGAAGTGTAGGTTAGGTGGATTGGCCATGATAAATTGCCCCTTCGTGTCCAAAAGGTTAGGTGGTGTTGCTGGGTTACCGGGATAGGGTGGAGGCATGGGCTGAAGCAGGGTGCTATTTCAGTGGGTTGGTGCAAACTCAATGGGCCGAATGGTCTCCTTCTGTACTGAAAGTTCCATGATTCAATGTGAGTTTGTGTGATGCGTGTGTTGGCGTGATGTGTGTGTGTGTGTGTGTGTTGGTGTGATGCGTGTGTTGGTGTGATGTGTGTGTTGGTGTGATGCGTGTGTTGGTGTGGTGTGTGTTTTGGAGTGATGCGTGTGTTGGAGTGATGCATGTGTTGGAGTGATGCATGTGTTGGTGTGATGTGTCTGTTGGTGTGATGTGTGTGTTGGTGTGATGCGTGTGTTGTGTGTTTTGGAGTGCGCGTGTGTTGGTGTGATGCGTGTGTTGGTGTGGTGTGTGTTTTGGAGTGATGCGTGTGTTAGAGTGATGCGTGTGTTGGAGTGATGCGTGTGTTGGTGTGATGTGTGTGTTGGTGTGATGCGTGTGTTGGTGTGGTGTGTGTTTTGGAGTGATGCGTGTGTTGGAGTGATGCATGTGTTGGAGTGATGCATGTGTTGGTGTGATGTGTCTGTTGGTGTGATGTGTGTGTTGGTGTGATGCGTGTGTTGTGTGTTTTGGAGTGCGCGTGTGTTGGTGTGATGCGTGTGTTGGTGTGGTGTGTGTTTTGGAGTGATGCGTGTGTTAGAGTGATGCGTGTGTTGGAGTGATGCGTGTGTTGGAGTGATGCGTGTGTTGGAGTGAAGCATGTGTTGGTGTGATGCGTGTGTTGGAGTGAAGCATGTGTTGGTGTGATGCGTGTGTTGGTGTGATGTGTATGTTGGTGTGATGTGTGTGTTTTTTCATAGAATTTACAGCGCAGAAGGAGGCCATTCGGCCCATCAAGTCCGCACCGGCTCTTGGAAAGAGCACCCCACCCAACCGCACACCACCACCCTATCCCCCTAACCCAGTAACTCCACCCAACACTAAGGGCAATTTTGGACACTAAGGGCAATTTATCATGGCCAATCCACCTAACCGGCACATCTTTGGACTGTGGGAGGAAACCGGAGTACCCGGAGGAAACCCACGCACACACGGGGAGAATGTGCAGACTCCGCACAGACGGTGACCCAAGCCAGGAATCGAACCTGTCACCCTGGAGCTGTGAACCAATTGTGCTAACCACTATGCTACCGTGCTGTCGGTGTGATGTGTGTGTTGATGTGATGTGTGTGTTGGTGTGATGTGTGTGTTGGTGTGATGTGTGTGTTGGTGTGATGTGTGTGTTGGTGTGATGTGTGTGTTGGTGTGCAGTGTGTGTTGGTGTCATGTGTGTATGCGTGTTGGTCTGATGTGTGTGTTGGTGTGATGTGTGTGTGATGGTTTGATGTGTGTGTTGGTGTGATGTGTGTGTTGGTGTCATGTGTGTGTGTTGGTGTCATGTGTGTGTGTGTTTTTGTGTCATGTGTGTGTTGGTGTCATGTGTGTGTTGGTGTCATGTGTGTGTTGGACACCAACACACGTGTATGTGTTGGAGTCATGTGTGCGTTGGTGTGATGTGTGTTTGTGTGTGTTGGTGTGATATGTGTGTTGGTGTGATGCGTGTGTTGGTGTGATGTGTGTGTTGGTGTGATGTGTGTATGCGTGTTGGTGTGATGTGTGTGTTGGTGTGATGTGTGTGTGATGGTGTGATGTGTGTGTTGGTGTGATGTGTGTGTTGGTGTCATGTGTGTGTGTGTGTGTTGGTGTCATGTGTGTGTTGGTGTCATATGTGTGTTGGTGTCATGTGTGTGTTGGACACCAACACACGTGTGTGTGCTGGAGTCATGTGTGTGTTGGTGTGATGTGTGTTTGTGTGTGTTGGTGTGATATGTGTGTTGGTGTGATGCGTGTGTTGGTGTGATGTGTGTGTTGGTGTGATATGTGTGTTGGTGTGATGCGTGTGTTGGTGTGATGTGTGTGTTGGTGTGATGTGTGTGTTGGTGTGATGTGTGTGTTGGTGTGATGTGTGTGTTGGTGTGATGTGTGTATGTGTGTTGGTATGATGTATGTTGGTGTGATGTGTGTTGATGTAATGTGTGTATGTGTGTTGGTGTGATGTGTAAGTTGGCATGATGTGTGTGTTGGTGACATTTGTGGTTAATTTACTTTCTCTTTGTTTAACTCAATGAAACCTTGTTTGATTGGCTCCTTATTGTTCACAGCCTAAATAGTTAAATGGATTCTGATTTGGAAAAGGTAGGTGACATCATGAAAAAGAAACTCAAAGCTTTGTTGTGACTAACGGAGGAGTTTGAATAGGGGGGAGCCAGTTCAGCCCTTCTCACCTGGACGGGCAAACGGGTTATGGACAATAAATTCTGGTCTTGCCAGCAATATTTGCAACAGATGAATTAATTTTTTTAATGGTGCTAAACCTTAAAAAATTATTGGTTCTTTGAAGGAAAATAACTTATTCAGTATAAAGACTCTAAACCAGCCCAACCTGATCTACAAACATTTCCGTTGTTAGTGTGGTGTTCTTTATGTTGCTAAATTCAGGATGGTTGGGGTAGTGTTCACAAAGATCACAAAATAGCTTTAACTTGAATAAAGCTATAAATTTATTAACACTACTAATTTGGGTTTTGCACGTACTCCTAATTAATACACAGTTGATAATTAACATATAATCTACACTCATCTACTACTAATCTCTGCACCATAATAAACTATGATCTGCTCTCACTATCTTTCCTTCATTTTCTACTCTAGCTATTTCCTTCACTTCTCCCCCAGAAGGCTCAGCGTCAGTGTCTTATATGCTTGTAGATCCAGCTCCCTCTAGTGGTTGAGTTATACATTTCATTAACCCTCACAGTTCTTACAGTTATGACAATACCACAATTAGGAAGTGTCACATTATGGGGCACACACAAATTTATTCACTGGGCTACAAACTGTTAAGCAATCAATTTCATTTTGAACCAGGAGAGTTTGGAAATAAGGATTGTGTAAAGAATAGAAAGCTCCAAACCCATTAGCGATTCAAGCCTGTCATAAAGTTGTCCTTATGTTCCGTGGCATTTGTCATTCCTGTAATTGCCTCAGCAATTTATTTCTGTGCGATTGACTCACACTGACTTATATCAATCAAACCCCCTCAGGACCTGAACTGGATAATTGTGTCTTTCACGCATACTTTTTCTTGCAAACTCCCAAGAGGCAGACGGAGTAAACACTTGGTAAGATGACGCCAAATGCAACCAGTTAATTTACTCTATTTTTGAACACATGAAGGTAGCCAGTTATAATTGCAGAAGGAGTGCTGGGGTTAGGGGGTGGGAATGGGTTCATTGAATGAAACCCCCTCCTGTCTGTAACATTAAAAACCTGGGCATTTCTCAGGCTGTGTGAGATGTTCCCTGATTCAGATTTCTTATCATGTTGCCGTTTCCTTGTTTTAAAAAAAATCTTTTTCAGGCCAAGAACTCCTGTGAAGCGGAGCATTTTGAAGTGGTTGGCAGTTCTGAATATTAATGAAGCTTCTAGTCCAGAAATTGCTGTCGGTGATCTTGGTGTACAATTGCCTAACGTGGCTTTCTAATGCCCATTATTTTAACATGGGCACTGACCCATTTATTTTGAAATGACGAATTGAGTAATGCCATGTGAATGCCATCAGTGTTCGTACACTAATGTCACAAACAATATCGTCAAGGCCTTTGATATCTTTTAAATGGTGCGTGCCTCACGATCACACTTTCTTGTCGATACAGTTGCAAAGAATGCATTATTCTTTCTTAGATAAAAATAGAAAATGCTGCATGCACAGAGATATTCTGTCAGAGGCTGGAAAGATAAAGTATTGGCTTTGACCCGGATCCAGTTTTTAATGAAATCAAAGAACTGTGGCACGTTTTTGGCAGGTGTGTGGGGTCGTTCGTGGCTGGGGTGCATGTTCAAGGGAACCCAGCGGAGAAGGTGGGTATTTCTTCAAGCCAGTCTCTGTTTAGTCAAAACCGTTTTATATTTTGAAGCGCACCTGAAGGACTTGCCTGGGGTGCCTCAGGAATAACAAGTCAGCACCACCCTTCAATAGACCCGGCGAGAGCAAGCATAGACCCCCACACTGCCATCTGAACCTGAGCGAAATATTTAAGGAAAGGCATGCTCAGTTTTCATTGGTTCAATTCAGGCATTGGTCACCTGAGTGACAGGGAATGGCTTTGGTGGGACAGCCATTGATGAGGTCACCTGCCCCAAAAATATTCACATGGTTCCGTCCTCTAGGTCAATGGCTGGTCAAATTGCAAGTCCGATTGCACGATTTCTTGTCCAGCAGTTCATGCCTCAAGTACTCCCCGTCGTTTCCCTTTTCAGAGGCTGTGTATGGGCTTGGAAAGGTCCCAGAGGCTGCTCTTCTGCTTTTTGAGAGAAAAAGCTGTTTTAACCTGAGGGCCGCCACTCCGCAGGCGAGGGGCTAGGTTGAGAAGGCGGGGCCTTCATGAATGGCCTCAGCTGGTACGGGGATTGAAACTGTGCTGTTGGCGTCGCTCCACATTATGAACAACCAGCCAGTCAACTGAACTAACTGGCCCCAACATTGGAGCACGCAGAAAATACAGCATAGAAACACACATCCTGCACAACCCCTCCAGGAGGATATTTATCCTCCACCACTTGCCTTCCAATATTTAACTCTATCAGCGTAACCTTCCATTCCCTCCTCCCTCATACGCTCATCAAACTTCCCCTTAACTAAATCAGTGTTATTTACTTCTAACACTCCCTGTAATGGCGGGTTCCATGTTCTCACCGCTCTCTGGGGAACGTGTTTCTTCTGAATTCCCTGATTTTTTTTAATGGCTGTCATTTATTGTTGACCTCTAGTTTTGTGCTTCCCTACAAGTGGAAACACTCCACTTCTATCAAAACCTTTCCTGATTTTAAAGACCTCTATTAGGTCACCCCTCAGTCTTTTTTCAAGGGGAAGAGACCCAGTCTATTTACCTGCCCCTGATAAGTATGTTCTACATTTCTGGTATCAGCTCTGTCAATCTTCTTTTTTGCACACTCTTCCCTTTATCTTTTTTATAACATGTTGACTGGAATTGTGCACAGTACTCCGAGGCTGGGCTAACTAACGTTTTCAACAAGTTGAATGTAAAGTTCTTAACTGTTCAACTTCATCCACCTGGAAACAAACCCTACTTCTTGACTTGTTGTGACCTTATTAACTTTGCTACTTTCACGGGTTTGTCAATTCTCATTCACGCCTTTGTTATGTCTCGACCTGACTACTCCAACACAATTCTGTCTGGTTCATCACAGTCTATGCTCTTTAGACATGAGGTCATCCAAAATTCTGCTGCCTGTGTCGTAACTCCAACCCCGATGTTTTCTGGCCCACAACTACTATCAGTCAAGCAGAGTCCGAGAGCCACCGAAGGAGGGCCTTTTGGCCGATCAAGTCTCTGCTGATTCCCGTTTGTCCGCTACCCTCATAGTCCTGCACATTTACTTCCCACAAGCTCTCATCTAATTTTCTTTTGAACTCATTGATCAGCTCCACTTCCGCCAAGTTCCAGGGCCACTTGCGTAAGCAGTTCATCATCATTTCCCCCCCCGCATCTCTTGCGCAAGACTGTAAATCTGTGTCCCTTCGTCCTTGAAGCATCACTTGCAGCTTTTGTTTGTGTACCTTACCTGAACCTAAACCTATCATAATCTTCTACATCTCTTTCAGGGGATGTGGGCATCGTTGGCACGGGCCGCATTTCTAACAGATCCGTCTTTCTCTTGAACTGAGTGGCTTTCTGCACTACTTCCCAGGGCAATAAGAGTCAGCCACATTACTGTGGGTCAGGAGTCACGGGTAAAGATGGCAGATTGCCTTTCCTAAAGGACATTCGTGAACCTGATAGATTTTCACAACAACTCCATCAGCTGCCATGGAGGGATTGTAACCAATGTTTCGCAGAGCATTATCCTGGGCCTCTAGATTTCTGGTCCAGCGACATCTGCCTGGATTTTAACCAACTCCCCCATACTCTCCAACTCCCCCATACTCCCCAATCTCTCCACCACCGCGCCGCACCCCCACCCCCCAACCGTGTCCCCGAAGGAGAAGTTGGCCCACAGCAGATGGGAGAGGGCCCAGATGGACGGCGCGGTGCCGGACATCAGAGTTCTCACCTCTACCAGGAATGGGCTCCGGAAGGTTGCGGGGGTGACCTAGGATAGATCTGTCACCAATGTAGAGGTCAGCATCCGGCGCAGAAGTGAGCGTCCACCGGCCCCCACGCAGATGAACTGTCACACGTGAGTTGTTAATGCCATGCAGACTGACCCATCCCTCCCACTGACCACACTGAACACACAACAATTATCCTGCAGGATCTTCAACCGATGGTGCTGACCCATCTGGGGTGGTTCCCCCTGCCCACCCCACCCCCACCCCACCTTCCCCGCTCCCATGAGAACACCTCAGAGAGCTCCGAAGATTCCATAGATGGTGGATCAAAGCTGTCATCCCCACCCTCCAGCAGTGCACAGGCACGCACCCCAATGGGCAACGGTAATGGTCAGGCTTCTGGGGCATCTTCTGGTTAGCACCACACAATTGCTTATGCACATATGGTGAAGGCAGGAACCCCCCTAGGCAAGACAGCAGCCGGGGGTCTGCTGGACTCCAGGACCCAGCTGGATTCCAGTCAGATGCTGAGCCTCTGGAACAGGTTTACCCGGAGCTAGATGCTCGGGGGAGGTACCATCGGGGGTTTGAGGCAGTTGGGGACACATGCGTATAGCATTAAAAAGGTTCACATCGATCGATTTGACATGATGCCTCTGGCACTTTATTCCACAATGCAGGCCGAGCACCAATCCCATGCCCCATCTCCTTGGACATAAAGGTCCTGGATGCCTCTGCATCCCACTGCGTCCCCCCCCTTTCCATGGTGTTGCCTCCCGCAGTGTTCAGGCATCAAGGTCTGATTGCCATGCTGGGCAATAACCCCCACATGCTACATGGCGCGCCTACCCATGGGGATCCATTTGGGAAATGTGAAGTGCTCACTTAACCACGATTGCCAATTCCCTATCAGCAATAGCCTTCAGCCCCACGGCCAGAGGCCTCTGCGTTCAGTGGGAGTTATGGATGGGCAGTGGGGATGGTGGGCTGGGGCTCGGGTTACCCCATGAACTGGAACACACAATCCAGAGGGTGGCATGGCAGACCCACGTTGCCCGGGAGCAAAGATGGCTCCTCACCTGCTTGGATCCCCACAGCAACCGTTCCTCAAGCTTCACATTTTTGAAAAGGAGTACTAATCGCCACTCACTTGACCACATGCTGGCGGCTAATAGATCATGGGAGGCCGTTAGATAGGGGGTCGCTCCTGATTATTATATGCAGATTGGGCTTAAGTGGTAATTATTGGTTTCTCGGTATCTACAGCAGGATCCTGATTTTGCCAATGGGGACAAGCTGGGTCGGTCACAAATAGATTGGCGCCCGTCATGATTCTCCATTTTGACCTCTCCCACGATCTAATGGACTCATCGCACTCTCGCTTAAGAGCAACGCAACCATTCAATCGCACCCAACTTCTCACAATGAACCCTGCAGTATGTTTTTATGAACTTAAAGCGTGGCACCTATATTTTATTTTCTCTTTGCGCCAACACCAAATTTACAACAACAGCAATCAACTCGTCCGTGATGATCACCATCCCATAACTAAGACTGGCCTTTTAATTCCAGATTTATTTCACGAACTGATTCTAAATTCCCCAGCTGCCCTGGTGGGATTTTAACTCACATCTCTGGATCTCTGGTCTCTCGATTTCCAATGCAGTAGCACAATGCCACTGCACCCATTCCAGGATGTGTACTGGGGCATACGCTGCCTGCACCTAGCCATCCAGCCGACTCCACAGACTACTCTCTCTGATCAATGGAAACAATTCCGTGTTGCTGTTTGAAGACATTCTCCTGGCGAAGGTTTATCTCTGGACCAACTAGGTCAAAAACACACGGTCTGATCATTAATGCATTGCTGTTTACGGGATCAGACTGTGCACAAATCGCTGGCCCTCTTTCTTTTCATTACAGCAGTGCCTACACGTCAGGAGTACTTTACTGGCTGTAAGGCACAGTGCGACAATCTGAGGTCAGGGAAGACACAATATAAAATATTATTCTTTCATTGCCTGTATCAATGGTAATTTCAGAATTATGGCTTTAAAACCATTAAAATCAGTAATTAGCATTTTGATTAGCATGCATTACCAGCTCTTCCACAAATAGCAGCTATTGGTGGAATTTTTAATAAATTGAATTACTGAAAGACAGGATCTAAATAGCACTTTTAATTGGAATATCTGTAAAGTTTTATCCATAATATTAAATCTTTATTGAGATTTACAATGCAGGCAAAATGCTTTGGAAGTTCTCATTCCCTGAGAGCAAAAGATGGTTTGGATAATTGCAAATTGAATAGGTGGAAGTTAGTAATTATGGAGTTCAGTGTTATTTGGAGAGCATTAAAGCAGCTTGGAAAAATTGGGAAGTTCAGTTAATTACAAAGGGAATAAAAGTCTTCTGAACTCTTTAAATATTGAAAAGCTGCCACTGAAAGGGGAAGGGAGAAACAGGTAAAGTTGCCAAAGCAGGAGTTCTGTCATGGCGATGCCAGAGAATTCTAACTTAAAAACTGCTGTTGACCCTGCACCCACGCACCCACCTCGACCCCCACCCCCCAACAATTAACACCCACCACACCCTCATTCCTCTGCAAGCCTCTCTGTTTCTCAAATAATTCCCCATCTTCTTTTAAATTTTCACAATTAAGGTGCAATTTAGCGTGGTCAATCCACCTACCCTGCACGTTTTTTGGGTTGCAGGGGTGAGACTCACGTCGACACGGGGAGAATGTGCAAACTCCACGCGGACAGTGACCCGGGGCCGGGATCGAACTCGTGTCCTCGGCGCCGTGAGGCAGCAGTGCTAACCACTGCTCCACCGTGTCGCCCACAATTCTCCACCTTTAAACCCCTCCTTAAGACTAGCTCACCTCAACTTCCCAAAGTCTCTGCTTGCCCCTACCTTGCCATTCTTTCATGCACCTCTGCATTTTCTATGTTTTAGACGGCGCATAGTTGCAAGTGGTAGTATTTCCTTGTCTAACAGTTCCAGATCTCCCTTTTCGCTATCATTTTTTGCTATTCCATGTCTCACAACAAGGTCAACCTGTTGAAAAATGAAACGATTTATCTTTTATCTTGTCAATGTATTGGATTAAAACTCAGATTATTCATGACAAATGGCCCAGTATGTTTGGAAGCAGTGACAAAGTGTATTGTTTTTAGTGTTTATGTATCTGGGAGACAAGCCAAGCTCATTCAATTCAAATCCCAACATCCCAATGCTTTTGAGTGTTGCAGACTGGCACATTCCAAAGGCATGGATGACATGCTGAAGGACGCACTAAAGCTTGGAGTAGCCACTGCAGTGTTACAATGGGGAAGGTCACTGTCTAAGAACTTTCAGCGATAGTGAACTGGAGGGAGGGGAATAGTATAGAACCCCCTTGGGCTGTATGACGCACATTGAATATATACGGTGAATATTATATTTATCACTATTTTATTGAAGTACTCCAGTGCTGAATTTGGGTGCATTTGAGTGCTATAGTGAGAGTTTGGTGACTGAGGGAGTTAGGTGAGGAGGGAGTAAGGTGCTCCTACATTTCCTCAAAGAGCGCGAAGGGAGCCCAGAGTTTACAGAGAGTACAGCTGACTGGGAGCAGAGTCGGAGGGCGGAGTTCCAGTTAGTCCACAGTGCAGCTGCATTCTGTAAGGTAAGAGATGGAGGCTAGGGCAGTTGCATGCTCCTCCTGCAGGATGTGAGTGGTGAGGGACACTACTGGTGTCCCCGCTGACTATACCTGCGGGAAGTGCACCCAACTCCAGCTCCTCAGAGACCATGTTAGGGAACTGGAGCTGGAGCTGGATGAATTTCGGATCATCCGGGAGGCAGAGAGGGTAATAGAAAAGAGTTACAGGGAGGTAGCCACACCCAAGGTACAGGACAAGAGTAGCTGGGTTACAGTCAAGGGAAAGAAAATGAATGGGCAGACAGTGCAGGGATCCCTCATGGCCATTCCCCTTCAAAACAACTATACCGTTCTGGATGCTGTTGGGGGGGTGACCTACCGGGGGAAGGCCCTAGCGGCCAGGCCTCTGGCACTCTCTAGCTCTGGGGCTCAGAAGGGAAGGGGAGAGCATAGAAAAGCAATAGTAATAGGAGACTCAATGGTTAGGGGAATAGATAGGAGATTCTGTGGTCGCGAGCGAGACTCCCAGAAAGTATGTTGCCTCCAGGGTGTCAGGGCCAGGGATGTCTCGGATCGTGTCTTCAGGATCCTTAAGGGGGAGGGTGAGCAGCCAGAAGTCGTGGTGCACATTGGTACCAACGACGTAGATAGGAAAAGGGGTGTGGATGTAATAAACGAGTTTAGGGAGTTAGGCTGGAAGTTAAAAGCCAGGACAGACAGAGTTGTCATCTCTGATTTGTTGCCGGTGCCACGTGATAGCGAGGCTAGGAATAGGGAGAGAGTGCAGTTGAACACGTGGCTGCAGGAATGGTGTAGGAGGGAAGGCTTCAGGTATTTGGATAATTGGAGTACATTCTGGGGAAGGTGGGACCTGCACAAGCAGGACGGGTTGCATCCAAACCTGAGGGGCACCAATATCCTGGGAGGGATGTCTTCTAGTACTCTTCGGGAGGGTTTAAACTAATTTGGCAGGGGAATGGGAACAAGTCTTGTAGTCCAGCAACTAAGGTAGCCGATGTTCAGGATATCAAAGCATGTAGTGAGGCAGTGGGGAAGGTAACACTGACAAAGGAGAGTACTTGCAGGCATGGAGATGGGTTGAAGTGTGTGTACTTCAACGCAAGAAGCATCAAGAATAAGGTGGGTGAACTTAAGGCATGGATCAACACTTGGGACTACGATGTGGTGGCCATTGCGGAACCTTGGATAGAAGAGGGGCAGAAATGGTTGCTGGAGGTTCCTGGTTATATATGTTTCAATAAAATTAGGGAGGGTGGTAAAAGAGGTGGAGGGGTTGCATTGTTAATTAGAGATAGTATAACGGCTGCAGAAAGGCATTTCGAGGGGGATGTGCCTACTGAGGTAGTATGGGTTGAAGTCAGAAATAGGAAAGGAGCAGTCACCTTGTTGGGAGTTTTCTACAGGCCCCCCAATAGCAGCAGAGATGTGGAGGAACAGATTGGGAAACAGATTTTGGAAAGGTGCAGAAGTCACAGGGTAGTAGTCATGGGTGACTTCAACTTCCCAAATATTGAGTGGAAACTCTTTAGATCAAATAGTTTGGATGGGGTGGTGCTTGTGCAGTGTGTCCAGGAAACTTTTCGAACACAGTATGTAGATTGTCCGACCAGAGGGGAGGCTATATTGGATTTGGTACTTGGTAATGAACCAGGGCAAGTGATAGATTTGTTAGTGGGGGAGCATTTTGGAGATAGTGACCACAATTCTGTGACTTTCACTTTAGTAATGGAGAGGGATAGGTGCGTGCAACAGGTTACGGTTTACAATTGGGGGAAGGGTAAATATAA
Organism: Scyliorhinus canicula; assembly: GCF_902713615.1. NCBI lineage: Eukaryota > Metazoa > Chordata > Chondrichthyes > Carcharhiniformes > Scyliorhinidae > Scyliorhinus > Scyliorhinus canicula. The sequence continues at coordinate 7,044,310 of NC_052150.1, read as the reverse complement.
TGCTGTCAGACAATAACTGAAGTGCGTAAGTTGGGAACATAGGCTGTCAGGGAAGGACACAATTGAAATGTGGAACTTGTTCAAGGAACAGATACTATGTGTCCTTGATATGTATGTCCCTGTCAGGCGGGGAGAGATGGTCGAGCAAGGGAACCATGGTTGACAAGAGAGGTTGAATGTCTTGTTAAGAGGAAGAAGGATACTTATGTAAGGCTGAGGAAACAAGGTTCAGACAGGGCACTAGAGGGACACAAGATAGTGAGGAGGGAACTGAAGAAAGGGACTAGGAGAGCTAAGAGAGGGCAAGAAAAATCTTTGCCGGGTAGAATCAAGGAAAACCCCAAAGCCTTTTACACATATGTGAGAAATATGAGAATGAATAGAGCGTGGGTAGGTCTGATCAAGGACAGTATCCGGAGATTGGGTACTGAGTCTGAAGAGATAGGAGACGTCTTGAACGAGTACTTTTCTTCAGTATTTACGAATGAGAGGGGCCATATTGTTGGAGAGGACAGTGTGAAACAGACTGGTAAGCTCGAGGAGATACTTGTTGGGAAGGAAGATGTGTTGGGCATTTTGAAAAACTTGAGGATAGACAAGTCCCCCGGGCCTGATGGGATATATCCAAGGATTCTATGGGAAGCAAGAGATAAAATTGCAGAGCCGTTGGCAATGATCTTTTCGTCTTCACTGTCAACAGGGGTGATACCAGGGGATTGGAGAGTGGCGAATGTCGTGCCTCTGTTCAAAAAAGGGAATAGGGATGACCCTGGGAATTACAGGCCAGTTAGTCTTACTTCGGTGGTAGGCAAAGTAATGGAAAGGGTACTGAGGGATAGGATTTCTGAGCATCTGGAAAGACACTGCTTGATTAGGGATAGTCAGCGCGGATGTGTGAGGGGTAGGTCTTGCCTCACAAGCTTTATTGAATTCTTTGAGGAGGTGACCAAGCACGTGGATGAAGGTAAAGCAGTGGATGTGGTGTACATGGATTTTAGTAAGGCATTTGATAAGGTTCCCCATGGTAGGCTTATGCAGAAAGTAAGGATGCAGGGGATAGTGGGAAATTTGGCCAGTTGGATAACAAACTGGCTAACCGATAGAAGTCAGAGAGTGGTGGTGGATGGCAAATATTCAGCCTGGGAGCCCAGTTACCAGTAGCGTACCGCAGGGATCAGGTTTGGGTCCTCTGCTGTTTGTGATTTTCATTAATGACTTGGATGAGGGAGTTGAAGGGTGGGTCAGTAAATTTGCAGACGATACAAAGATTGGTGGAGTTGTGGATAGTGAGGAGGGCTGTTGTTGGCTGCAAAGAGACATAGATAGGATGCAGAGCTGGGCTGAGAAGTGGCAGATGGAGTTCAACCCTGAAAAGGGTGAGGTTGTCCATTTTGGTAGGACAAATATGAATGCGGAATACAGGGTTAATGGTAGGGTTCTTGGCAATGTGGAGGAGCAAAGGGATCTTGGGGTCTATGTTCATAGATCTTTGAAAGTTGCCACTCAAGTGGATAGAGCTGTGAAGAAGGCCTATGATGTGCTGGAGTTCATTGGCAGAGGGATTGAATTTAAGAGCCGTGAAGTGATGATGCAGCTGTACAAAACCTTGGTCAGACCACATTTGGAGTACTGTGTGCAGTTCTGGTCGCCTCATTTTAGGAGCGATGTGGAAGCTTTGGAAAAGGTACAAAGGAGATTGACCAGGATGTTGCCTGGAATGGAGAGTAGGTCTTACGAGGAAAGGTTGAGGGTGCTCGGCCTTTTCTCATTAGAACGGAGAAGGATGAGCGGCAACTTGATAGAGGTTTATAAGATGATCAGGGGAATAGATAGAGTAGACAGTCAGAGACTTATTCCCCGGGTGGAACAAACCATTAGAAGGGGACATAAATTTAAGGTGAATGGTGGAAGATACGGGGGGATGTCAGAGGTAGGTTCTTTACCCAGAGGGTAGTGGGAGCATGGAATGCACTGCCTGTGGAAGTAGTTGAGTCGGAAACATTAGGGACCTTCAAGCGGCTATTGGATAGGTACATGGATTACGGTAGAATGATGGGGTGTAGATTAATTTGTTCTTAATCTAGGACAAAAGTTCGGCACAACATCGTGGGCCAAAGGGCCTGTTCTGTGCTGTATTTTTCTATGTTCTATGTAGTACAACTTGCTCAATGCAGACAACTTAAATATCTTTGCACCAATTGTAATGACCATTTGCAATGTCTGTAATGTTTGACAGTATTGAATCCAAGAGTGCAACATGCATGTAGAGAACCTGAATATTATTGCACTTGTGTGTGGTATGTATGTATACGGTTGTGTGTGATTAATAAAGTTATTGTTCAACTATACAAACCTCTACACCTCTTCAAGAGACAACATGCAACATTGCAACAATGCTCATGAATAATTTCAGCAAATATAATTATTAGCACAATTGATTGAAATTACCCAAGCACATTTCATGGAGGATAAAAGCAAAATACTTTGGAAACTTTCCACTGTTAATGAGCCATTCAGGTGATAGAGGTGGGGTCTTATGCTGAAATATGCATTTAATCAATATTTAGCATAAGTCACCACATTGGAGAAAAACATTAAACCTGCATTGGGATCTGGTGGATCATTAGACTGCTGATTGCCACTTAACCTGCCGACTGGTACTCAATAATAATAAAGTAATAATCTTTATTAGTGTCACAAGTAGGCTTACATTAACACTGCAATTAAGTTACTGTGAAAAGCCCCTAGTCGCCACATTCCGGTGCCTGTTCGGGTACACAGAGGGAGCATTCAGAATGTCCAATTCACTCGACAAGCCCGTCTTTCGGGACTTGTGGGGGGGAAACCAGAGCACCCGGAGGAAACCCGGAGGAAACCCACGCAGACATGGGGAGAACATGCAGACTCTGCACAGACGGTGGGCCAAACGGGAATCGAACCTGAGACCCTGGCGCTCTGAAGCAACAGTGCTAACCACTGTGCTACTTGCACAGCATTTTAGTGACTAACGCTGGACCTAATGTCCTCTCTTAACAGAGATACGCTGATTGGAAGTAAATTGGAGGGGAGATTGAGAATGCTACTTACAGGTATATCATCTTTTCTAGTTCACTTCCTGCTGGTGATTTGAATAGGATTTTTGAAACAAATTGGAAGATTTTATGGAACATTTTATTCTGAAAATTCACATAAACAGAGTAACTGCCATGTTACTCTACCTTCTTTGGATACTTTATAGGAGTCACCAGGAGAAAGCAGTGCCTGGTCTGCTGGATAAATGAGAGTACAGAAGCTGTATCTAAGGACAGGGATTCCTGAGCCATCCTGAAACATTTTGTTGTGCGTTAACCAGATCATCCCACACCTTCAGAGCAACTATGCCCATGGGGCTTACATTTGCTCCTCTGCAAAAATTGCCCCTAATCAGCACTTGTGATTGATAAACCTGCAGGTACCTCTGGCCTAAGCATCTCCAGGCATGTTCAAGCTTTGCTAATCAACGATTAATTGCTTTATTACTTAAAGCAGAATAAAATGAATGCTTGTTTTCATTTTCTCACCAAAATAACCTTGATTTTCTTGACTGATTTTGCTGGCGCACCTCCCAGAATAATAACCCAACACCTCCTCGCTGCAGCTCCATCCTCTCTCTTCTATTGGAACTTTGTGGAAATGGTGAGGGAAATCCCATTTACCTTCATTTGGGCTCTGAGTAACATGCGCAATGTCTATTTCATGGTGAGGGTCATGGATGTTGCCAAATTGGAGTACTTATACCCAGGGTGCAAATCAGGTGTGGGGATAGTCTGGAATAGCCACTTGAGGAAGCTACAGTTACAAATATATGAGGCATTGATGCTAAGCCTTGTGGGGGAGAGTAGTGCAGGAGTTAGCTAGAGACAGTCAGAAGTAAAGATAGTGTGAGTGAGACAGATCATAGTTTACAACAGTGTAAAGATTAGTTGTAGATGAGTGTAGTTTATATGTTAATAATCAACTATGTATTATTTAGGAGTACGTGTTGAATCCTAATTAGTAGTGTTAATAAATGTATTGCTTTACTCAAGTTAAAGCTATTTTGTGGTCTTTGTGAACACTACGGCAACCATCCTGAATTTAGCAACTGTCATGTGTGTGTGTACCTTTAAGAAATGGGTGTTTATCAAATAGCTGCAGTGATGCCAGTGTGTGAGTGGAGCTGAGCTCTGCTCTGTCTTTTATTTTCAGTTTGAGATGGTTTGAACTGGACGCCATTTTGTAGCTCTGTGTGTTTTAGTTTTGGCTGGGAGTTGGGGGGCTGCAGTGAATGCAAGCCCGTGTGTATCAATCTCTCTCTGTAATCTAAAGAATGTTTTTAGCTTATTTGATTATTTCAACATAGTACCTGTTTCTGTAAGGAATGCAAACTTGCTGTCTGTATTAAAAAGTGTTTATGACTTCATGGATACTGTTGGGAAAGTTGTTGAGGGTTACCGATAGAATATTATCTTTTTTTTTAATTTAGAGTACCCAATTATTTTTGTTCCAATTAAGGGGCAATTTAGCGTGGCCAATTCACCTAATCTGCACATCTTTTGGATTGTGGGGGTGAAACCCACGCAGACAATGTGCAAACTCCACACGGACAGTGACCCTGGGCCGGGATTCGTACCCGGGTCCTCAACACCGTAGGCAGCAATGCTAGCCACCGTGCTGCCCTAGAATATTATCTTTGGGGGAAGTATCAGTGTTAGTATTTGATAAGATGTTAATGCGGATGTTTATAAAGTATTAACTGAATTCATAAAAATAAACATTGTTTTGTTTAAAGGTTCCTAAAGTCTCTGTTGCATCACACTTGGAAAGTAGGCACCCGTGTTCCCCACAACCAAAATCTATTAAAAATCGTGGGTCAGGTTAACTACATGATATACTTTGGAGTTTTCTAAACCCTGGTCCATACTACAACACAAAGAACACCACAGTTACTTCCTCAGGAAACCTAAGCGAGGAAACTGAATCTGTATCTAAAGATAGAATTGTCTACCTAATGCAGCATTATGCAGCTATCATTCTGGTTAGGGGTTCCTTACAATTGCCTGAGGTGGAATTATCAACCTGGTGTGAAAGGCTGCCTCTCTGCTAATCTCCTGTAGCTAAAGCCAAGATTAATATAAAATAGCACCTACAAGGTGCCATCTAGTTATCCCCCCATGGATGCACAACATTCAAGAAAAGTAAGTAGGCATTTTGTTGTCTCAATAAAAATGTAACTATTGCCCCTTTCAAATAGTACCATCCGTTGAAAGCAATGTTCCGACATCTCTCAGGAGAGAAAGGGAATTGTTAAGCATTAGATTCCCCATTCTGCAGACATTGCATTGTTCAGGAGCTTCTTCACAATGAAACTTGTCTGACCTATTTTAGACCACAAAGAACAATTTAATGCAGATGAACTTTAAAATTGGGCCAAGGCATTAATTTAAGTGCACGAAATTAGCTTTGCTCAGTCTGTTGTTGTATAAACAGTAGATTTCCACATAAGAAGACACCTGCAGCGAATTTCCTATCGACGGAAACCTGCTAAATCAGGGAAATGGCACCCTTTGGATTGTTGAATCAGTTCAAAGTCCTGAATGGAGTTAGACACCATACAACCCCTACAATGGCGGAGGGGGCCATTCGGCCCATCAAGTCTGCACCGACCTTCTTAAAGAACACCCTTCCTAAGTCCACTCCCCCCGCCCTATCCCAAGAACCCTGCCCAGTGATCATGGCTAATCCACCTAACCTACGCATCTTTGGACAGTGGGAGGAAACCGGAGCACCCGGAGGAAACCCATGCAGACACGGGGAGAAGGTGCAAACTCCACACAGCCAGTCACCCGAGGCCGGAACTGAACCCGGATCCCTGCCGCTGTGAGGCAGCAGTGCTAACCACCGTGCCGCCGTGCTGCCCGTAAGCTATCGGATATTGTTGACACTGCTAGCTCAGTGAGAATGAATTGAGGCTCCTGCACTGAGGGCATCACCTTCTCAGCATACCTCATTACATTTCGCACATTTCCTCAGCTGCTAAATCAAATAGTGAATCTTTACCCCTCTTTGTGTCAGGAGACAGAAGCTGCAAAGCAAGGAAACAGATTGTAACGTTCTGACCAGCTGTACGAGCGGAATTGGAGAGGCTGAAGCAACATCCCCCCCTCAACCAGTAATTAGATTACACGGAAACCGAATCCTGTTTATCAGGCTAATAATTGCTTTTAAACATGCAGCGAATCTCACGAGGAAATCTGATAAAAATGCTCAAGTAGTTTGCAATAATAGATGTGCATCTGGGATAATTGCTGGCTATGTACTTGCAACACAAAAATGTAACATTAGAACAAATCTCTTTCTACAAATGGACAATATATATCATAATTCAAGACAGTAGAAGAGTGACTTCCGTCTGTGTTATAAATAAGTAAGTGAAATTTGTATTGTGAATTCATTGACTAGCCCCTTCTGTTTTCACTTTAGCTGATTGTGCCAAGCCATAAAGGTTGCTGAAATGAGGATAATCTGTGATATTTAGCAGTTATTTTATGACATAAATATGATGTGGCAGTTTCCACCTTAGACAAAATGTGCTTGTACAGGAAGGAGCTTCCTACTGAGGTGCTAATACATCACCCTCTTGCTGTGATGACCACACTGCCAGTGTTGAAGGTGTCACATGAAGCTGGTGTGGGGGAGGGATGGTGGGGTTTGATGCAAATTCACGCATTTTGAGCAACGGTCACAGGGAGCGTCCGTCACACCGAAAAGATGACTTTGAGTGAAAATAATTACACAGAGACCAACCTGCTCCTCCTCTCTCCCTCTCTCTCACTCTCTCTCTCTCCCCCTCTCTCACACACCCCTCTCTTCAACCTTCCCCCACTCTGCTGATTCCAGGACCTGACTGACAACGGGTCCACAAAATCAGTGTGTGGTCCTTTCAGCATCTACCTGCTCAGCACAGGAAAGCAATTAGCTTCCTTCTGAAACAGCAGCAAAACAGAAATAAAAGTGACCACTTCAGTGCTTTTCAGGTAGGTGTCTACAGGGCAGTATTGTGCCGCACGTTCACGTGACCAGGCCCAAGCACTGGTTTCTTCAATCCTCTGACCTCTTTCTATTCATCAATTTGATTGAGCCAGCCAGTTGATGTCAAGGATTTTCCCAGTCGAATGCCCCGGGTGTGCCGCTTTGCACTCTGCTCCCTGTCAGGAAACCAAAATAACAGTCTGCGGGGACAGGCTTTGCAAAATGAAGTGAAGCAGAGACCGATCGAGGGAGAAATAGGAACGGGGGAGCGATAGGAATGGGCCAGCATGGTAGCATTGTGGATAGCACAATCGCTTCACAGCTCCAGGGTCCCAGGTTCGATTCCGGCTTGGGTCACTGTCTGTGCGGAGTCTGCACATCCTCCCCGTGTCTGCGTGGATTTCCTCCGGGTGCTCCGGTTTCCTCCCACAGTCCAAAGATGTGCAGGTTAGGTGGACTGGCCATGATAAATTGCCCGTAGTGTCCAAAATTGCCCTTAGTGTTGGGTGGGGTTACTGGGTTATGGGGATAGGGTGGAGATGTTGACCTTGGGTAGGGTGCTCTTTCCAAGAGCCGGTGCAGACTTGATGGGCCGAATGGCCTCCTTCTGCACTGTAAATTCTATGTAAATCTATTACATCCCCTTTAGTCACGTTGTTAAGTCGGAACAGAAATACAGTAAAACAAACAAACTCGTGCTTTCACGGTACAATTTGCAAACCCCTCGGTCAGGAGAGTGACGGTTTTCCATCTTCGAACCTTATCAATGCATGGTACTGGACACATTTCCTGACGGTAAATAACAGGCATCAGAAGATTGTGGTGGATTTCAGCTGCATGCATTGAATTTTGTATAATGCGTTGGGAAATCAAAATTGTTTTTAAAATTAATCACCCTCTACATTTAAAACACCATGGCGCGAGATTCGCCATTGCCCGACAGCGATATTGTAATCGCCGATCGGGCAGAGAATGGGCTCTGATGCCCAAATCAGGGCCGGCGCCGGTTTGACGCTGGTCAGCCATGCTCCGCCCCCCCCACAGAAGCGGCGTAATCAAGGCGCATTCAGCACACCGCTGCAACGGCGTTGGTGCATCATCGGAAGGCCCTCCCGCGATGCTCCGCCCCCGATGGGCCGAGTTCCCGACCGTGTGGTTGACATGTGGTCTCGGTGGTCAGGAACCACACTCGGCCGGGATCCATGCCGCTGGCCAGGGGGAGGTGGGGGGGGGGGGCTTCTGCGAGGGCTGGGGGTCTGGTAGGATCGGGTCCGTGCAGGGTAGGCGCCATGTTGTATGGCATGACGCTGCAGGTCATCACCGTGCGCATGCGCAGCCAGGGACCCGGCCATTCTCCAGCCGTTTTCAGCGCGAGAGCTGGGAGTTTCTCCCGGTGCCGTTGCTTGCCCTCACCGGTCTCGGAATCGGTGAGGGTTCAGCGCCCATTTTGGTATCATAAAATGTCCGCAAATTCTCCTTTTGAGCCGGCTCTTAGCCGTTGAAATGGACAATCCAACCCATGATATTTTTTACCTCAGTTGAATTTATAAGAATGTGGAAAAATATGAATTACATGCCTGATTATTGTAAGGATATATTAGGGTTTCTTATTTTTCATGTTACAACAATATTATTTCAGTAAGGAGAGGGAAATAGACAAGTGAACTTCCACAGTTCGACCAGACATTCTGACATTTACGCAAGTTCTAATAAATTGTCTCAAAATTGATAAAGTTTGGCTGATGTTTCTATCAGGGTAAATTTATTGTAATATGGACTAGGTTGAACTTACTTTAATCTCCGCTCCTTGTTCACATTGTGTTAATGTCATAAAATGCTCTCAACAGTTTTGTTATTTTAAAAAGGTTCAGTTGCAGTGAAGCATACCCCTACTCGCTTTCAAATCTATTTGATTAATAAGTATTATTGATAAGGCAAATGCATTACTGCCAACATTGTGCGTGTAGGGTTACAGTACAGAGTGAATAATGGCTGGCAATCCACTTCCAATTCATTCACGTGGGCTACTTCATAGCTTTTATGCTTTATTTATTTTTTGAATCTGGTTCAAGCTTTCTGTAAACACTTAAGGTTATCTGCTGGAAACTCGAGAACATGATAAACTGTGTTGATAAAGCAGGAGTCTGAAATATTTTTGCCCAAATTCAGCAGCCATATAAATTGCGATTGTTTCTCTACAAAAGATATATATGTACCAATGTAGACTTTGTGCGAGGCACTTGTCCTTACAATTCCATTAGTAAGATGCCCTTTGTTGTTAAGTTAATCAGTTGCAGTTTATTTTAATATATTTTATTGCAAACTCATTCACAAACACTGCAACAGGTTACAAAGAGTTTGAAAATTATTTTCCCCCTTTTTTCAACCCCTCCCCAAAATAACCCCTTATTTCCCTCTCCTACCTCTAAACTCCCCCCCCCCCCCTTATTGTTTGGCAACAAAAATATCTTTAAACAGGGATAGAAAGAGCTTCCATCTCACGAAGAACACTTCTTCCGACCCATATTTAAGTTTCTCTAACTTTGCGAATTCGACCAGATCTCCCAGCCGTGCCAAAAGCTCTTGGTGGCACCGCCGACCTCCAAGACAACAGGATTCATCACCTTGCAATCAGTGAGGCGAAGGCTACCACATTAGCTCCCCTCCCCTCCGACAGCTCCGGCAATTCTGAAACCCCAAAGTTTGCCACCAAAGGGTACGATGCCAGCTTGACCCTCCACTATGTTGGATATTGAGTCAAACACTGCAGCTCAAAGACCCCTCACCTTTGAACACTCCCAGAACACGTGTGAATGGTTTGCCGAGCCCCTCCCGCACGTTTCACACTCATCTCCTACTTGCGGGGAAAACCTGCTGATCTGGGCCCTCGTCGTGTGAGTCCTGTGCACTACGTTGAACTGGATGAGGCTCATCCGAGCACAGGATAAATTTGAGTTAATTCGGTGCATGATCTCACTCCTAATCCGCCCCGCGGCTCCCCCCCCCCCCAGCTCGATTCCCAACTCCCCCTGCCATGTCTTCCGTATATCTTCCATTGACGTCTTATCAGTTTCCAGTAGCCACCCATAAATGTCCTCAATCTTCCCCTCCCACAGGTCATCCCGAATTAACAACTTTTCCAGTTGTGTCCATTCCAGTGGAAGAGGAAACGAGAATAATTCTTTGTGTGCAAAGTTTCGGAGCTGAATGTATCTAAATTCGCTCCCCTTAAGTAATTCAAACTTCCCATGTCATTTCTCCAGCTTTGCAAATCTTCCTTCAATAAATCGGTCCCTCAAACGTTCTACCCCTTCCCTGTACCATCTAGCATACATCGCATCCATCTTTGGGCATACATCGATGATTCCTACACAATGGGGCCAGTGTCGACATGCCTCTTAGCCCAAAGTGCCGCCTCAATTGGTTCCATATTCGCAGCGAGAATGCAAGCACAGGATTCCTAGTATATCTGCTGGGAGAGAATGGGAGTGTAGCTGTTGTCATAGACTTCAATAGACAAGATAATGGATCTGTTTGGAAAATTTGGGAAGTTCGCAAGATATAAGCTAAATTTGTCCAAGAATGAGGTATTTCTGGTTAATGCCCAGGGAAGGAGTAGAAATCTGGGAGTTTTACCATTCAAACTGGCCAGGACAAGATTGAGATAACTGGGGTGTACAAATAACATATGACTGGGACACAATGCGCAAATGGATTTCTTCTGCTTTGGTTGAGGTAGTGAAGGGGAACCTGAAGAGGTGGAATACCTTGCCATTGTCCCTGGCGGGAAAGATAGGAACAGTTAAGATGAACGTACTACCGAGATTCTTATTAGTCTTCCAAACCCTTCCATTATTCCTCCCAAAAGCTTTCTTTCATGGGCTGGACAGATTAATTTTAGAAGTTGTGTGGACAGGTAAAACTCCCAGGATTCAGAAGATCTTTCCAAACCTATTATCCTACTACTGGGCAGCAAATGCAGAGACGGTGAGGTGTTGGTGGGGGCGAAGAGGAATCAGAGTGGGTTCGTGTAGAGGAGGCTTCCAGTTACAGTTTCTTGCTGTCCATCAAGTCTCCTTGACTGTGTTTCCATTCTTTTTGTTTTGGTTATTTCTCACTGAAGCAACATTTCTAGATGTTAAATGTTGTATAGAAAAAGCAAGCTGTTGTTTTTGTTGGTTCGGGAGTCCGGATAGCAGTGAAGAGCACCAAGAAGAACAGTGAGGCGAAATATGTTTCTTCAGAAATGGTGGGAACATGGAACATTTTGCCACAGCAGAGGGTGCTGGATAAATGTTTCAAACATAGGCCATGAGGAGAGGGTCTGGCTGTGTGATTTGTTTTGGAGCACAGAGCCAGAATATAGACTTGATGGACTGAATGGCTCCTTCAGTTTTGCAGACTTCATTGGTTCTATCACTCAGTCAGGAGATTAACGTTTACATTTTATTAGTGAAATTGCAGCAATATTGTGGTTTGATGTGTCTAGGGTCATGCCACCTGTTGCCTGTTAGGAAACTGAAATAATACTATAACAAGTTGCATTAAATAGCTTCTTTAACATAAGTGTATATACAGAAGACTTGAAACAGATAATGAACCAAAAAAAGGAGATACTAGGCGGAAAAACCAATAATTAAACAGAATACATGAGAATAGAACAGGACATCTACATGGGGATAAAAGCAGAGGGTCACCATTTTATTTCTAAGTCTTCTTCTGTTCAAGCTACGATATTTATGCTAGCTATTTTGCTTTCATGCTGTCAACCAACATTGTTATTAATGTGGGCACATTTCCTCCACTACCAAAAACCTTCCTTTATCTAACAATCTTTTTCTGACATTGTATCAAACACTTTTGTGAAAACTTCCGCATTTACCCACTTCTTCACCGGACATTCGTCCAACTTGGCTTGTCCTTCCCTTCATCAACCCCGTGCATTTAAAAAATCTTCAGTCCCTCTGTTCTGAACCCGGCTGTCCATAACATTCATGCAGCAGGAGGAAACATGCTGGAGGAGTTGGAAGACGTTCAGGCCTCATTTAACGAGGAGGATGTCCAGGAGGATCTGGGCGTGCAGTGAAGATGGTGTGCCAGGCCGCCCAACATGTGATCCAGGCCGCCGCACATGGGACAACCTCATCACCTCCCGATTTACCAACTAGGAGGCCAGGCTAATGGCAGCTCCACCACCCAGTCCCATCTCCTTATCCCCTCTCCCCACTACAAACTTCCCACGCACAAAAAAATCACCTTTGCTTGAGGCTCTCAACCCTTTACCTCTTCCTTACTCCTTTTACTGTTTCCCTGTCCCGTAGTCCTTCACTCCACCTTCTCCAGCTTAGCCTTCCACTCCTTCCCATTACCACAGCACCCCTTCCCCCTCCGAGTGTCCAACCAGCATCACCTCAGGGTGTTGGCCCTGGGTTGTCAGGATCAGCGCGTCTTGTCCACAGGACAGTGGGGGGCGTCGTGATGACTCACTGTGAGATGACCTCTGCTGCTCCTCATTGTCTGACAAAGTCAATGACTTTATCAGAACGTACCACTGTCCACCCAGGTGATTCCTGCAAGTGTGCTTCTCACTGTCCCAAATATTTTGAGCGGTCAGGGTTGATGGTTGTGGGGGCTTGGGGGAGCTACACGGGGGAATCGGGTTGTAGGAGATGATGAACGGTCACTCACTGGGGATGCTATCATACTCGACAGGCTCACACTGTTGCCCCCATGCCTTGCCACATCTCATTGAGGGTGTAACCATGTGGGACGTTCATGTGTCATGGACGCCCTGCCCCTGTCCTCTGGAGGGCCTGGGTGGGCCAGGATGACTTTTGGGTGTTGCAGGTGATGACGTGTCAGCCTGTTCTGCCCACTGCCCATGAGATGTGCCAGCATCAGGTGGAGTGTTTTCGGAAGGATTGAGGTGTTCCAGCTCCTCTCCTGTGAGAAGCACCGGCATGTGTCCCATCATTTCCGCCTCCCTCGGGGTGCTCGCTGACCCCTGGGCTACATTGTGGGATGGAGGTGAAGCTGGCATGAGTTCCAGAGGCTCCACCATCACCTGCCATTGCCAGTCCTACAGGCCGCCCCTGTCCACGATGCCTTGAGCCATGGCATTCTGAGACTGCTTCATGTTCCTCAGTGAGTGAGCCATGTCCCTCACTGCCTCAGTCATGTCTCCCTGGGATTGTGCCATATCCCTCTTTGCCTAGCTAAAGTTAGACAACGCCCGGGCCAATGCTCTTGATGCCTCCATCCATGAGCCATTGTAAATGGGTCAAGACCTGGAGTGCTGCAGCAATGTCCACGTGCACCCGGGACATGTCTGCCTGTGACTGTGCCCCCCTGTCCTGCATCTCAGCCATGGACAGCATAGTGTGCCCCAAGCTTTTGACATTTGGACACATGACTCTGACATATTTCCCCAGGCCTACCACTGCACAACCCACCCTTTCAGTCTAGGCCCAGGTGCCACCTATTTTTGGCATCATCTCCTGCGCCTGAAGGTGGCTGGATTCCTCCAGCTGTACTTGCTGGCACAGAAAGATGCTGACACCCCCTCCTGTAGATTCTGGATGTGCTGCTACAGCTGCACCAGATGGAATCGTTTTTTCCAGAATCGCAATATCTGTCTTGGTGCCAACTATTCCCTGGGATCGGACAGCCCTCTGACTGTCCAATCCCTCGGGGGAACCCTGCCTCCACCTGATGTGCTGCAGCAAGTGTGCAGTGCTCACCAGAGGATGACCCAGGAGCCTGATCACAAACATGACCCACCAAGGTGCTAGTCTCCGCGATGGTGGATGGCGCAGGTGACAGCAATAGTGTGAAGTCGGTGTCTTCCCCGGAGGTCTGATTCGGGGCGTTCTGAGGGTCTGGAGTGGGGGGGCAGTGAACCCGGACAGCCCAGCTGCTTTTGAAGTTATAGGGGAGGTTCGGCAGCTGGTGACATGTGTGTGCAAGGCTCCTGGCCAAAGAGGACGATACATGTGTTGGAGTTTTGTGGAGGGTGGGTTGTAAGGGAGGTGGGGTGTAATTGACCTCCAGGAGATTGGGGGCTGACGTGAAGGATGAGGAATGGAAGTGATGTCAGGGGCACAGAGGTAGTTACTCATCTGAGCTGCTCAAAGGAGGGTGCTCATCTTCTTGCGGCACTACCCAATCCCCTTGATGAGGCTGCCGGCATTCACAGCCTCTGCCATCTCATCACAAACACCTTTCTGTATAGCAGGCTTGAGTCTCCGCCCCACCCTGGGAAGAGGGTGTCCCTCCTCTCCTCAATGACATCCAGCATTCTGTCAGTCTCCGACTCCCAGAACATTGGAGCAGGTCTTCGTGGAGCCATCCTCTCAGCTGGAATGACAGTCTGTGCTGAGTGGAGAGTTTAAAAGCTGCTCTGGCTTGTCAAGCTCTGAACACGAATCCCGACCCCAGCGATTCAGACGCCAGCGAGACCGGGACCCAGGCGGGAAGCATGCTGACCCATTCACATGACATGACTTTCTGCTGGCTGGCACTCCTAGTGGGAGCACGCTGTTCCCGCAATTCTACACCAGCGGCAGCAGCACTTTGGCTCCAGAATGGAGAATCCAGACCCTTTTCTGCATCTTCTCTAAAGCCTTCAGATCATTAATTTTAAAAAATAGCTGCACAAGTACTTAAGGCTGAGGGGGCTTTCAGGGTGATTGTCAAAAATGTGGAGGCCTGGGAATAAGTTAACTTGCCCTTTTAAAAAGCCAGCACAGACACTGTTGGCTAATTGGTTTCTTCCCATCCTGAAAATTGTGATGATTCTCACCCTGTGCTATTAGTGTTCTTCTGAGCTAATTTCCAGAATAATCCAAAACTCCTTCTGCAAACTCAGGTGGCCCAAAGGGCACCAGCATATTTAGGTGAGGAAGGTTGTGTGTGAAACAAATTTAAAGGGATGGGAAAAGTTGGGGAGCTCTCATCACAAGGCGGAGGATAAAGAGGTCAAAGTTTCCTGGAGAACATTGGAAGACATCTTAACCAGTCAGCACTTTTTTGCCAATGGTACAGAGGAATGATATTCCAGCATAAAGAGGAAGAGATCAATGGATACAGATATTAGTCTGCAGCCAAGTGACCTTGCATGCGGCTTTCTTTTTGATGGCTGTTACGTTGAAGTGGTGTTGGGCGGCACGGTGGCTCAGCGGTTAGCACTGCTGCCCCAGAGCGCCGAGGACCCGGGTTCGATCCTGGCCCTGGGTCACTGTCCATGTGGAGTTTGCACATTCTCTTGGCCTTCGGCTGCTCAATAATTACAATCGCCAGGTTTGTTAGTTTAAACACAATTACTTTTTATTTATAGCAAGAATAATAATAACATATGAAGAAAATGCAACTGAATAACAGCAAGCTATCGCATTACCCCCTTTAGCTGCCCCACACTCTACCCAAGACAGACAAACACAGAGGGAAGGAAAGGGATAAAAATAATAAGGATGAAAGCCAAAAAGAAGAGTCATTGCTTCAAATGGTGATTCTTTTGCGCACTTTCCTCACAACACTGTTTAAAAAAGGAGGTAGGCAGAGAGCAGGAAATTGTAGGCCAGTGAGCTTAACTTCGGTAGTAGGGAAGATGCTGGAATCTATCATCAAGGAAGCGAGGCATCTGGATAGAAATTGTCCCATTGGGAAGACGCAGCATGGGTTCATAAAGGCCAGGTCGTGCCTAACTAATTTAGTGGAATTTTTTGAGGACACTACCAGTGCAGTAGATAACGGGGAGCCAATGGATGTGGTATATCTGGATTTCCAGAAAGCCTTTGACAAGATGCCACACAAAAGGTTGCTGCATAAGATAAAGATGCATGGCATTAAGGGTAAAGTAGTAGCATGGATAGAGGATTGGTTAATTAATAGAAAGCAAAGATTGGGGATTAATGGGTGATTCTCTGGTTGGCAATCAGTAGCTAGTGGTGTCCCTCAGGGATCCGTGTTGGGCCCACAATTGTTCACAATTTACATAGATGATTTGGAGTTGGGGACCAAGGGCAATGTGTCCAAGTTTGCAGATGACACTAAGATGAGTTGTAAAGCGAAAAGTGCAGAGGATACTGGAAGTCTGCAGAGGGATTTGGATAGGTTAAGTGAATGGGCTAGGGTCTGGCAGATGGAATACAATGTTGACAAATGTGAGGTTATCCATTTTGGTAGGAATAACAGCAAACGGGATTATTATTTAAACGATAAAATATTAAAGCATGCCGCTGTGCAGAGAGACCTGGGTGTGCTAGTGCATGAGTCACAGAAAGTTGGTTTACAGGTGCAACAGGTGATTAAGAAGGCAAATGGAATTTTGTCCTTAATTGCTAGAGGGATGGAGTTTACGACTAGGGAGGTTATGTTGCAATTGTATAAGGTATTAGTGAGGCCACACCTGGAGTATTGTGTTCAGTTTTGGTCTCCTTATTTGAGAAAGGACATACTGGCACTGGAGGGTGTGCAGAGGAGATTCACTAGGTTAATCCCAGAACTAAAGGGGTTGGATTATGAGGAGAGGTTGAGTAGACTGGGACTGTACTCATTGGAATTTAGAAGGATGAGGGGGGATCTTATAGAAACATTTAAAATTATGAAGGGAATAGATAGGATAGATGCGGGCAGGTTGTTTCCACTGGCGGGTGAAAGCAGAACTAGGGGATATAGCCTCAAAATAAGGGGAAGTAGATTTAGGACTGAGTTTAGGAGGAACTTCTTCACCCAAAGGGTTGCGAATCTATGGAATTCCTTGCCCAGTGAAGCAGTTGAGGCTCCTTCATTACATGTTTTTAAGATAAAGATAGATAGTTTTTTGAAGAATAAAGGGATTAAGGGTTATGGTGTTCGGGCCGGAAAGTGGAGCTGAGTCCACAAAAGATCAGCCATGATCTCATTGAATGGCTCGAGGGGCCAGATGGCCTACTCCTGCTCCTAGTTCTTATGTTATTATGTAACACGCTTGCTGATTAAAGTCTCTGGTTTACGCCTGGTAATGGTCTACTTTGCAGAGTCATTCATTCAGGTTAGAGAATTTAGTAGTCACTGGCCGCAGGCTTTCTGGAGAGATGCTTTATTTCTTATCTGGGAATAAGTTAACTCGCCCTTTTAAAAGGCCAGCACAGAGACTGGGCCTTCAGTTCGAGGTTCACCTCCAGGCCTCTATCTTTCTGCATAGGCACATTATTCCACATCAAACCTTGCTTTCAGCTCCTGGTGTGACCTCAAGCCTTTGCAGTCTTAAGAGAATGACACCCCTCACACTGGCCTTCTCTAAAAGTTCAGAACATAGAACATACAGTGCAAAAGGAGGCCATTTGGCCCATCGAGTCTGCATTGACCCACTTCAGCCTTCACTTCCACTCTATCCCCGTAACCCAATAACCCCTTCTAACCTTTTTGGTCACTAAGGGCAATTTATCATGGACAATCAACCTGACTGTTGGAGGAAACCAGAGCACCCAGAGGAAACCCACGCAGACACTGGGAGAACATGCAGACTCCGCACAGACAGTAACCCAGCTGGGAATCAAAGCTGGGACCCTGGCGCTGTGAAGTCACAGTGCTGTCCACTTGTGCTACCGTGCTGCCCCAGTTCAGTTAGATATTGTCTGGAGAGAGTAAGTTAGATCCCTTCATCAAGGCTGCAAAATCAAACATGAAACCAAAATCTCAACCCTTGAAGCTCTGAAACATTCCAGTGGGATCAGATTCATTCACCACCTGTTGCTGGATAGAACACAGCATTTTGGGACCATTTATTTGCCACCAGCCAAATCAATTAAATTGAGTCAGCACTGCCGTCAGTCAATCTGCAGTCACCAGCCTGAAACAGCATGGATCCTTCTCTTTGAATGAAAGGCACAGGCTGCTTACAGATTCCTTTGCCTTAAAGCCACAGGTCCATTAAACATCCAAGGATCAAAATTGTAACAGCAAAAATAAAAGAAGAGGAAAATAAGGGAATAAACAGGGAACAAACAGGAAGGATCCTAACAGTATCAGGTAAGGTTTATCAGGTCCCAATGCCTGTGGTGGTGGGTCATCCTGGTGAACATGACAGAATATGCCTGAGTGGTCATTGATCAGCCAGTTTACCTCCCTTTGGAAAAATCAGGATGTGCCATGATTATGGTGCTGCTCAGGAACCATCCTATGCAATGATTAGACAGGGATTTGCATCTCATTCTGATGCTGCCAGGGTAGTGTTCTGATAGTATAAACCAATGAATAATGAGGGCTTGTGAGAAGGGCATAACGGTAAGCGTGGGTGATTTTAACATGCATATTGACTGGATTAATCAAATTGGCTAGGGTAGCCTCAAGAGAGATTTCATGGAGTGCACAGGGATTGTTCCTTAGAGCAATATGTTATGGAGCCAACCAGAGAGCAGGTTATTTTAGATTTAGTATTAATGTAACAAAGAAGGGTTGATAAATAGTCTTGTTATTGAGGATCCTCTTGGAAGGAGTGATCACAGCATGCTGGAATTCAAATTCAGATTGAGCAACTGAAGACAGAGTATCATACTGCAGGTTTAGTGTTGGGAAGAGGTAACCAAACAGGCCTGAGGAAAGATTTGGCCCAAATAGACTGGGCACAAATAATTGAGGGTCGGACAGTTGAGGAGCAATGGCGGATGTTCAGGGAGATATTAAACTTCTCTCAGTTAAAGTACATTCCTGAGAGGAAGAGGAATTGTAAAAGGGAGAAAAACATTCCATGGCTAAAAAAGGAAATCAAGGAAGGCACAAAGGCAAAACCTCAGGCCTACCCTACGGCAAAAGCTAATGGTAAGCTAGAGGATTGCGGAGGAGTTTATGGGTCAGCAAAAAGCTACTAAAATAGAATCAACAAAGTTAAGATGAACTACGAAAGGAAAGTAGCAGAAAATATAAAACATTGATATCAAAAGCTTCTACAAGTATATAAAGAGGAAGAGAATAGCTGAAGTAAATGTTGGCCCGTTAGAGGATGATACTGGTGAGGTAATAATGGGGAACACAGAGATGGTGGAGCCACTGAACCAATATTTTGCCTCTCCCTTCACTATCGAGGATAATAAAAAAATTCCAAGAACTGCAGTTAATGCAGAGGGACTTGGTGCAATAGCCATTACTAGAGAGAAGGTATTGAATAAATTAATGGGACTAAAGGCAGATATGCCTCCGGGACCTGATGGCCTGAACCCTAGAGTATTAAAGGAGGTGGCAGCAGAGATAGTGGATGCATTGGTTATGGTATTTCAAAATTCCCTGGGTTCTGGAAAGTTCCCGGTGGATTGGTAGCATGCTAATATAAATTCCCTATTCATAAAGGCAGAGAGGCAATAAATAGGAAACTGTGGACCGGTTAGCTTGATCTGTGGTGGGGAGGTTGCTGGAATCAATCATTTTCTTTTTTATATATATTTAGAATACCCAATTTTTTTTTCCAATTAAGGGGCAATTTAGCGAGGCTAATCCACCTAACCTGCACATTTTTGGGCTGTCGGAGTGAAACCCACACAGACATGGGGAGAACGTGCAAACGCCACACGGACAGTGTGGATTCAATCATTAAGGAGGAGATGACTGAACATTTGGATAGACAAAGCTCAATCCACCATTGTCAGTGTGGGTTTTCTGAAGGATAAGTCATGCTTGACAAACTTGCTTGAGCTCTTTGAGGACATAACCAGCAAGGTGGATAATGGGGAACCTGTGGGTGTGGTATATCTAGACTTCCAGAAGGCGTTTAATAAGGTGTTGCATAAATGATTGATCCAGAAGGTGAGATCGCAGGGGATTGGGGTAGAGTACTAGACAGGATTGAGGATTGACTGACTGACTGAAAGCAGAGTGTGCGGTTAAATGGGTCCTTCTCTGGCTGGTGAACTGTAACTTGCGGGTACCAAAGGGGTCAGTCCTCGGACCTCAACTGTTTGAAATCTATATAAATGATCTGCAAGAAGCAGGGACAGAGTGCAACATGGCAACATTTGCGGATGATACTAAAATAGGTGGAAAAGGATGCAGTGAAGAGGAGATACAGATTTTACAGATGGATATAGATAGGCGAGGATATTGGGGCAAAAATTGGCAGATAGTGTTTAATGTGGATAACTGTAAGGTTATACACATTGCCAAAAAAATAGTTCGGCAACTTATTATCTAAATGGAAAGTAGATTCAAAATGTGCCTGGGCAGAGGGATCGGGGTGTCTTTGTTCATGAATCGCAGAAAGTCGGTGGGCAGGTACAGCACGTAATTAAATAGGGCGAATGGAGTTTTAGCGTCTATTGCAAAAAGACTATGTATAAACATAGAGAAATGTTGTTGCAATTGTATAGGATGTTGGTGAGGCCACATTTTGAGTATTGTGTCCAGTTTTGCGCTCCTTATTTGAAGAAGGATGTGGTGACATTGGAAACAGTTTGGAGGGGGTTCGCCAGAATGATTCCGGGGATAAAGCGGTTGACATATGAAGAGAGATTAAACAGTTTGGGCTGGTACTCACTGAAGGATGAGAGGGGATCGGTTTCCACAAAGTGGATGTGGAAACTATGTTTCCTCTTCTGGGTGAGTTTGGAATGAATGGGAATTGTGTAAAATTAGAAGACACCCCTTTTAAGCTAGAGATGAGGAGAATTCTTTTCTCTCAGAGGGTTGTTAGATTTTGGAACACTCTACCTCGGAAGATGGTGGAAGCGGGATCACTGAATGTCTTTAAGTCGGATGTAGATAGATTCTTGTTGGGCAAGGGGATCGAAGGTTATTGGGGGAGAAGTGGGGATGTGGAACTGAACACAAAAAGGTCAGCCACGATCTGATTGAATGGTCGTGCCGGCTCAAGGAGTCGACTGGAGTATTTCTGCTCCCATGTTTCTGGAACTTGAAATCGAGGTGGTTGACTCGCTGTCCTGCGCCGACATGGCCCTCACTCATCTGAGTGCTTTCCAAGGCACCTGGATTGAGTGGCAGCCTCACTGGTCTGTGCAAATTGAGGTTGTTCGACATACGTGGGCCCACAATGAATGTTGGACAGCCTACATGCACTGCACATGACCCTTGCTTGGTGAAACTTGACTGGTGCACAGAAAAAAGAGACAATCAATCATCTCCATTGGTCTAGGAGGAGCTGGGGTATTTCGCTGGCTTCCATAAGAATAATGTGAGGTGTCAGGTGAGTGGGCCCTCCTATCTCAGAGATTGGTGCCCAGCTCCAACTCTTCCACCAGCTGAGTGACAGGATTAAAATCTGCCCTTCGGGATCATTCATTCTTGACGTACCTCCACCATGAAGAGAGACCATTTAAGTTGGGAATTGTTATACCGGGGGGGGGGGGGGGGGGGGGGCATGTGTGGGAGGTTTCGTGATGTTTGAGGTTTTGTGATGTTTGGATAATAAACAGGAGGAGAAATATTAGTTGAGATTTTACTTTACACAGAATGTGATGAATGCGTGGTGCGGTTTGCCCAGAGGGAATACGACAGTGCACATTGCCAACAAATTCAACGGAGAGCTGAATAGCTTTTACTGAAATAAGTGGTTCGGAGGTGTAACTGGCAGAGTGTGGCAGCTTTATTTTTCTATTTGGAGGCAGGCAGAGTTATTGGGATGACCATCTCCAATCTGACTCTGTGCCACGTCATTGTGGGTATATTGAAGTTGAGCTGTGATGTAGACCATCCACTTGCTCAGCCAGACAGCGGGCAGGACATATTCTCAAACCGGCAAACCTGCAAATCTCAGCTTCAACTGCACCATTGAGGGAAGCAGCGAGCACAGAGCAGGGGCAGGAATTTTTGGGACCTACCGAGTTCGGGAATGCAGGGAAGCGGATTCCCGCATGGATCGGCGTACTTGTTGCTAACTGGCACCCACCTTTGGTCAAGGTGGGTTTGGGGTCAGCGGGGCCTACCAACCACCACGAGATGGGTAGCCAATTAAGAGCCTTGTGGCAAGTCATTAACGGAGGCCAACTGGGATTTTTCCGACCTGACGGAGGCAGTTTGATTGCCTGGAGGTGAGCAGCCAACTGCGAGCTGGGGGATGCCTCGGCAGCACGGTAGCATTGTGGATAGCACAATTGCTTCACAGCTCCAGGGTCCTAGGTTCGATTCCGGCTTGGGTCACTATCTGTGCGGAGTCTGCACATCCTCCCTGTGTCTGCGTGGGTTTCCTCCGGGTGCTCCGGTTTCCTCCCACAGTCCAAAGATGTGCGGGTTAGGTGGATTGGCCATGATAAATTGCCCTTTGTGTCCAAAATTGCCCTTAGTGTTGGGTGGGGTTACTGGGTTATGGGATAGGGTGGAGGTGTTGACATTGGGTAGGGTGCTCTTTCCAAGAGCCGGTGCAGACTCGATGGGCCGAATGGCCTCCTTCTGCACTGTAAATTCTATGAATTCTATGATACGCCTATAGGCCCCCTGCCCACGTGGGTGGGTGGGGGTGCAGCTGAAGCCGCTGTGTAGAGGAAGGCACTGGCTGTGTGTCTACCCCACTCCACCACGTGGTTGTTCCGCCCCACCCTCCCCTTGCAAAACTGTCCTCATGGGACTTGAATATTGCCCCAGGTCAAAATTCACACAGTGGCTGTCCTGGCCAGCCCCCCCCCCCCCCTCCTCCCCATTACCCCCAGGGTGGGTGTGGTGTCTGGAAACAGTTTCCCACCTCCAAGGTGAAAATTCAACCTGGGGAACATCCTCCCAGCGAGGAAGCCAAGGAGCACAGAGAAGGGGACATCACGGATTGATCCCAGGCACAGCTGAGCCTTTGCCGTCCCTGCCAAAAGCTCCAGACGACGGCATGCATCTGAAAGTGGATGTTGCCACAGCAACCCAGATTCCCTGAGTGAACTACAACACCACCACCACCACCACCACAGTTATCCAGGAGCAGATTCCAACCTTCCAGCTCGGTGAGCGTGCGCTGCGTCAACTCAGCAGAAGGAGGAGAAAGGTGACAAAGAAGGCAGGAAAGAACAAATCATCGAAAACCATGTAATAATCCATGAGAAATTTCACGATTATTATGCCAGACAACGCTGACGCTTTAATTTTAAAATGAATAACCCATTACATATAACCGACCTCTGTGCGACAAGATGTGTTTTAAGAAATCGATATGGAAATAAAGGATGACATTGAATTGTAACAGTGCAAGAAATGCAGATTATTCAGTCACAGATGCTTTCCAGGCTGAACAAATTGCCTCCATTTCCCCTGGTAGCCTTCCAAAGTAAAGAAACAAACAACATCAGAATTAACCTTCGTTCGGTGCCTGTCATCTGCAAATCAAAACCACAGCGTTACCTGACGGCTGAGTTTGCTCGCCATCCTCGTGTGAGAATACGCCTACAACCTTTGGAATGTTTACTGACTCAAAGTGAATGATAGTCATTCAACCTCCTGTTAGCAAAACAGGTCACTCGACCTGTTCACCAACAGCTTCTGTGCAATGACTTACTCAGTCAATCAGCACCGACTACTGTTTATCTGCCAGAGAGCGGGGCGGGAAAAAAAAATGTTTTCTTCCTTAGAATGCTGAACTTCCTATTGGGAATACAAGCCCATTTGCAGCCACAGATTGATCAATACGTTGTCCCATTTATACTTTAGTTTCAGAATGAAGTATGGATTTAACTTCAGATTGTAACTCCCAGTCCAGACTGTACAGCAATTCGATGCGGCAGACATGCACAACCCTTCCAGGCCTCTTACACTGTCATTCATTTCAAAGAATTCATCAACTGCTGGAAAAAAAGCTGGTAAAAGATAGGAGCAGAAGCAGGCCATTCAGCCCCTTGAGCCTGCACCTACATTCAGTGAGATTGTGGCTGGCCTGATTGCGGTGTTAACTCCACTCTCCTGCCTACCCCCCCCCCCCCCCCCCACATTATCTTTTACTCGCTTGCAAATCAAAATGTGTTCAAGTCAGCTTTGAGTGTATTCCGGTGATGCAGCTCCCTACTTGTTTTCAAACTGTAGGCTCTGGTTCTAGATCCCCTCATGAGGGGAAACATCCTCTCGGCATCTTCTTGCCCTTTAAGGGCAGCACGGGAGTACAAGTGGCTAGCACTGTGGCTTCACTGCGCCAGGGTCCCAGGTTCGATTCCCCGCTTGGGTCACTGTTTGTGCGGAGTTTCCACGTTCTCGCCGTGTCTGCGTGGGTTTTCTCTGGGTGCTCCGGTTTCCTCCCACAGTCCAAAGATGTGCATGTTAAGTGGATTGGCCATGATAAATTGCCCTTAGTGACCAAAAAGGTTAGGAAGGGTTATTGGGTTATGGGGATAGGGTGGAAGTGAGGACTTAAGTGGGTCGGTGCAGACTCGATGGGCCAAATGGCCTCCTTCTGCACTCTATGTTCTGTAATCTATGGTCAGTGCCTCCAAGTAGTCCCTTCCTTCAGTAAGGACCAAATTGGACACATTAACTCGACGTGCGGTCTTGTACCATGATCGCAAGACTTCCCTATTTTTATACCCATAAGATGCAGGAGCAGAAGTAGGCCATCCGGCCAATGGCATTGCAAGGAAAGCTGTATGAAACAGCAACTACTTGCCTTGATATAGCGCTTCTAGCATAATAAAATGCCGCTAAGGCACTTCATGGAGTATTGTCAACAAAATCTGACACCAAGACCTGTCAGGTACATCTTAGGACAGGCCACAAAAAGCTTGGTCAAAGGGAAAGTGAAAGAAGCATCTTAACCAAGGTGTAGAGAGGTTTAAGGAGGGAATTTCAAAAGTTGTAGCTTAGGCGTCTGAATGCATAGCTGTAAATGTGGAGCCTCATTATGCACGCTTGGCTGAGAGCCCAGACAACCAACAGAGTACAACAACACCTGTGCCCCAGAAGAAAAGATGTTTGATTGACAGCTCAGATTCTCTGATCTCTACTGTCAATTTACAACGGTCCGGATTTTCCACTCCCCTCACATTGAGTGGGTTCGGTGACAAGAGCAGAAAATATTGCGAGAAATTCAAAGTCACCTTTTCAGTTGACATGAAAGCTTGCTGCAATCATCCCCTCCTCACCCCCCCGGAATGGCTCTGTGTATTCAGATAGTTAGCTCTGACTCAGAGAGAGACCAGGCATGACTCTGGCAAGACCAGGTTTGACTTGGAGTTACTGTGGTCTGACTCAGGGGATGCCAGGATCACACCCGAGCGAGATGCCAGGGTAACACTAGTAGCTACTGGGGTGTTGACTGTAGGGT
Organism: Scyliorhinus canicula; assembly: GCF_902713615.1. Taxonomy (NCBI): domain Eukaryota; kingdom Metazoa; phylum Chordata; class Chondrichthyes; order Carcharhiniformes; family Scyliorhinidae; genus Scyliorhinus; species Scyliorhinus canicula. The sequence goes on along the minus strand of NC_052150.1, from coordinate 7,019,052 downwards.
ATTGGGTACTTACCCGGGGGTAAGACACCAGGATACCGGAGGTGTGGGGGGGGGGGGGGGGGAGTGGTTTGATTCACAGGCTACTAGGGGAAGATTGTCAAGTGTCATTGTCAAGTGTCAAGCACCATTCCTGAGGATGCCTCTACTGTTGGGCTATGGTCTTCTTGGACAGGTCTCACAGAGGGGAGAGAAGCCTGGGGCAGTGTGGTTGGGAATGTAGGGAATCATTTCAGACTAAATAATCCACTCGAATCTGGGGGTGGGGTGGGGGGGAGGAGAGTGGGGTGTGATGTGCTTTGGAGGTGGGATGTTGACAAGGGCACGACTCATGAGAAAGCATGTTAGTGATCAGTGCCCTGTTGCAGATGAGACCGTTTAGCTGTAACTCAATTCATACGTTTGGAGTCAAACTAATCACGCCATTGTACCCACTCAAGCACCACTGATGTGACTGTCAGTGATTGATGCTCAAAACTTAACACTTGGCACACTGACTTCCAAAATAACTGGCTGCTATGGTGTGCCTTTACCATTGTCCGACTGGGCACGCAGCTATATTTCCTCAGAGAATTGGCAATGGCACAAGGCCCAAGAAAAATGCTGCGAGTCCCTGGCTGTGTGCTGAGGTGCATATTGACAAGTGGTCACCATAGACCAGGTTGAACGCAAGGCCTTGGAGTGCCTGCATCTGAGATGACAGCTCAGGATGCAGTTGAGAGGCCAAAGTTGTGGCCACTTGGTCATGTGTTGTGGGGCAAGGATGGTGGGGGGGGGGGGGGGGGGGGTCTTGCCAAAGCAGAATGCAAATTAAGGACTGGGCATCAATGTGGTGGCCAGGCAATGAGTCAATGGGTTGGGAGGCATCTTCAGATGATGAATGGGCAAAGAGCAGCCCTTAGGAGACAAATACCAACTGTCAAGTCTCTATCTTTGCTGTAATGAGAAGACCGTACGAAGCATGGAGCCTGGTGAACTCCCTGTCATTCTTCCCGCTCACAGGCAGGAGAGAAGAAGTTGTGAACCAGTGTCGCCAAAGGCTACGCATGTGCAGGGAAGTGGTTGGTTATATCTGACATTTTTTGCAGTACTTGGGGCTATGGGGGCTTGGAGGGCATTGGCATAGACCACTGCTATCACCCCGTTCCATGCCGGGTTTGTCGCCTTGCTGCTGTGTTTCTATCCTGAGTGCAGGTATATGATATTGCGGCACCCTTCTACAGCTTTCAGGAGTCTCTCTAGGTGGGCGCTGGAGAATTTCAGGGCAGATGTCCTGGCAGTCCCCTACTATACGCACATGACTGCGTGGTAAAATTTTGTTCCAACTCCAGCTACAAAACTCCCGTCTCCAAACCACATCACACCCCTCTCCCCCCCCCGCCACCAAAATTTGGTTCCAACTCCAGCTTCCTGTACCAGCCTCCCCGAACAGGCGCCGGAATTTGGCGACTAGTGGCTTTTCACAATAACTTCATTTGGAGCCTACTTGTGACAATAAGCGGTTTTCATTTTCATTTCAGGTTTGCTGTCGTTGCGACCATAGTGGGCTGGATCTCGAATAACGACAAGTCAGAAAACAGGAGAGAGATAGAGAACCTAGTGGAGTGGTGTAACAACAACAATCTATCTCTCAATGCCAGCAAAACTGAAGAGCTGGCCAGTGACTTCAGGAAGCAAATTACTGTACACACCCCTGTCAGCATCAATGGGGCCGAGGTGGAGATGATTGAGAGTTTCAAATTCCTAGGTGTGCACAACACAAAACTTTGTTCTGGTCCACCCACGTCGACACTACCACTAAGAAAGCACAACAGCACCTATACTTCCTCAGGAATCTAAGGAAATTTGGCATGTCCACGCTAACTCTGACCAACTTTAACAGATGCACCAGAGGAAGCATCCTATCTGGCTGCATCACAGCCTGGTATGGCAACTGCTCGGCCCAAGACCGCAAGAAACGTCAGAGGGTCGTGAACACATCCCAGTCCATCACACAAACCTGCCTCCCATCCATTTATTCTATCTACATCTCCTGCTGCCTGGGGAAAGTGGGCAGCATAATCAAAGACCCCTCCCACCCGGCTTACTCACTCTTCCAATTTTTCCCATCGCGCAGGAGATACAAAAGTCTGAGAACACACACGAACAGACTCAAAAACAGCTTCTTCTCCACTGTTACCAGACTCCTAAATGACCCTTTTATGGACTGACCTCATTAACACTACACCCCTTAATGCTTCATCCGGTACTGGTGACTAGGTATTCACATTGTGTACCTTGTGTTTCCCTATTATGTATTTTCTTTTCTTTCCATGTACGAAATGGTCTATTTGAGCTGCTTACAGAAAAATACTTTTCACTGTACCTCGGTACACGTGACACTAAACAAATCCAATCCAATCCAGTCATCCCTTCCCAGCGACCTGCAAAGTGCGGCTGCTATGTGTTGGGCGGATGAACGGACATCACGCGACAATCGTCAGTCAGGAATGTTCCCTTCCAGTGGGGGACCACTTCAGCAGTCAATGGCATTCAGCCTTTGACCTTTGGGTAAGGCAGCCTTCAGGACACGCGACAACGCAGAATCGCCGAACAGAAACTTATAGCCAAGGTCCGCACACATGAGTACGGCCTCAACTGGGACCTGGGATTCATGTCGCATTACATTCACCCCCCACCATCTGGCCTGGGTTTGCAAAATCCTACCAACTGTCCTGGATTGAGACAATTCACACCACTTTAATCTGTGATTATCCCTTTCTCCAGTCCCACTGTCTGGACCTGTAAAGACTTAATTACCTGCAAAGACTCGCATTCAAAGTATCATCTTGCATCACTGAATTTGTCTATGTTGTTGTGGAACCCACCTCTTCATTCACCTGAGGAAGGAGCTGCTCTCTGAAAGCTAGTGATTCGAAACAAACCTGTTGGACCTGGTATTGTAAGATGCGTACTGTGCCCACCCCAGTCCAACGCCAGCATCTCCACATCTTTGAATGAGGGTCAACATTCCATTAGCCTATCTGATTACCTGCTGCCCCTGTGTGCCAGCTTTCTTTGATTCATGCACAAGTCCCCCCCAAGCCCTTTTGTGTTTCAGCTTTCTGCAGTTTTTCGCCATTTAAATAATACTCTGTTCTTTTGTTCTCCCTTTCAAAATGAACAACTTCACATTTTCCCACATTATGCTTCATTTGCCAACTTTTTGCCCTCCCACTTCATCTTTCAATATCTCTTTGCAAACTCTTTGTATCCGCCTGGCAACTTGCCTTTCCACCAGTTTTTGCGTCATCTGCAAATTTGGCTACAGTACATTCGCTGCCTTCCTCCGAATCTTTAACGTCTCTTGGAGCCTCAAGCTCCACTTACAGACTTCGGAACATGTGTATGCTTACTAAAAGTGAACGATAACCATGTTCTACCTCTGATTAAATAAACCACTGTCTTTGAAGATTTGTTTTGCCTTTTCACCTGATGATATAAATGATAGCGGTGTTATTTCAGCTCAGCTGTTTGTTCCCCAACAGGCAAATCTTTTTCAGCACCCAACTGTCAAAATTAAGTGTGCAGTTGTGCACTTGTAATGATGATATCGTGATAAGACAGACATTCTAAAGCACTCCTGTCAAAATGTGTTGGAAAGATCTATCGTGAGCTATTTGTCTTCCCTGACACTTTTCAAGTGCTTCGGTTGTTTTAATTTTATGTTGCATTTTCACGCTTGGAACCCCTAATCTACAATTCAGCAGTGGTCGAGTGTGAGTGTAGCAGTGGGGGCAGGAACGATCATGGACTCCTGCAGCATATTCTCAAATTGCGGTATGTCGGGAGGCTCTCCTGCCTCCGCGCCTTGTGTTCCGCATCGTTATATTTCCCAGTCCTCTGAAAGTGAAAATAAACTACTCTGAATGGATTAGATTAGATTTATGCTCCAAAAAATAGCAGCTGACACCCACCCTCAGCACCCACGGCTTCACGTGGCTTGATCGGCAATTGTGCCTGCAGTAACGATATCACACTCTACTTGCAAGTGAGAAGGGGGAAGAATGAAGAAAATCAGCGGGAAAAGGAAAGTCATTTATTTAGTAATCTGAGAGTAATTTGTGATCACAATCTGTTCCAAGAATCTGTAACTGAGACACGATAAACATGTGATTCATGGCACACAGCGACAAGACTGAAGATTGTTGGAAGGTTATGGGGTGTAGCTGACGTAGAGTTCCTCCAGTGCAGAAGGAGGCCATTTGGCCCATCAAGTCTGCACTGGCCCTTGGAAAGAGCACCCTACTTAAGCCCATGCCTCCACCCTATCCCCGTAACCCTACCTAACCTTTTGGACACTAAGGGCAATTCAGCATGGCCAATCCATCCAACCTGCACTTCTTTGGATTGTGGGAGGAAACCGGAGCCCAGAGGAAACACACGCAGACACGGGGAGAACGTGCAGACTCCACACAGACAGTCACCGGAGGCTGGAATTGAACCCGGGACCCTGGAGCTGTGAGGCGGCAATGCTAACCACTGTTCCGCCCATGATGGTCTGGAGGTTTTTTTCATGAGTCTGAAGTGCTGAGTAATTATATTAGGATGGAAAATAAAACATTTTGATGAGGTTCATCAGCGTACATCATTGCCCAACCAATTCTTCCCCCCCCCCCCCCCCCCCCCCAATACCTCAGTTCAGTCAGACAACCTGGGTGACGGCAGTACCAGCAAGGGGAATGGTGAAAGGAGTAGGATGGAGAGAAAAAGAGAATGATGGGACATCATAAAAAGGCCACGCGCGAGTGTAGCAGTTAATCAACTGATAATAAAGCCTTTGCTTGCTCATGAAGGCGGGTTGCTACGGTGCCTGAAATATCTTTTTCATATGCTGGTCATGTCAAAGCGACACTCGGGGCTCTTTGTCATTCCTGTCTGAGTGTCACATGGATAGTGAGGCACAGACTGAAATGTATCTGCTATCATTTTTTTCTTGCATTGCAATAAGGCCACCCACGGGTTAGCACAATTAATTTTGCTACCACCTCATTCAGCACATTTTATAAACACTTCTGTCACAAATTCATTCACTGTGAGTTTTCTGTTTATAACATGGGAAAATTATTGTGCGGTTCGGTTTCCGGGTATGCTGTATTTTGCCCTATATTTGCGTGCCATTTATGATGGATTCCGACAGAGATGATTTGTCAAAATACTTGAGTACTTAACTCGCTGTAAAATGCTTTGCAACATCCTGAGGTTGTGGGGAGATGTGATGGGAATGAGTAACCTAGAGGCCCAGGGTAATAAAGAGTCGCAGAATCACACAACCATCACAACGCTGAGAGAGGCCATTTATTAAATCGCTTCTGTACCAGCTCTCCAAGTGAGCATTCTGGCTTATTATCATTACCCTGCCTTTTCCACATACCCCTGCACATTGTTTCCAGTCAAAGAATCATCTAATGCCCTCTTGAATGCCTCGTTTGAACCTGCCTCCACCACACTTCCAGCCAATGCAATCCAGACTTGAACCATTCATTGCGTGAAAAAGTTTTTTTTCACACCACTATTGCTTCTTTTGCAAATCACTGTGAATCTATGCCCTCACATTCTTGATTCAGGAACAGTTTCTCCCTGTCTGCTCGGTCTAGTACCCTCATGATTTTGAACACCTCTATAAAATCTCCTCTTAGCCTTATTCTCTCCAAAGAGAATAGTCCCAACCTCTATCCTCATAACTGAAGTTTCTCATTCCGGGAACTGCTTTTGTAAACCTCTCCTGCACTCCAACCAATTCACATTCTTCCTATGCTGTGGTGCCCAGAACTGTGCACAATAAATACACCAGCTATGGTCTAACTCATGTCTTGTATAGGTTCTGCATAACCTCCTTGCACTTGTACTCTGGGCCCCTGATAATAAAGCCCAGAATATTACATGTTTTATTGAATGCTCTTTCCACCTGTCCTGCCACCTTCAATTATCCATGCGCATATACACCCAGCTCCCTCTTCTGCACCCCCTTAAGAAATAACCACTTTTTTTTTTCATTGATCCCAATGTTCTTCCAAGTTCTCCATGCGAAATGCATCACCTCACACTTCTCTGTATTGAACTTCATCTGCCACCTGTCTGCCCACTCCACTAACTTGTCGATCTCAATTTCAAGTTTTATTCTGTCCTCTTCACAGTTTACAATACTTCCAATTTTTTTTAGTATCCGCAAGCTTTGAATCTGTCTCCTGCACACCAAGATCTACATCATTAATATCTATCAGGAGAAATAAGTGTCCCGATACTAACCCCTGATGAATTCCACTACGAACCTCCCCCAGGCCGAAAAATATCCATTGACTCTCTGCTTCCCATTATCATAGAATCATAGAATCCCTCCAATGCAGAAGGAGGCCATTCAGCCCATTGAGTCTGAACCGACCATTTAAAACAGCACCCCATACAGACCCAATCCCCGCCCTGTAACCCCACCTAACCTTTGCACACTGAGAGGCAATTTTGCATGACCAATCCACCTAACATGCAAATCTTTGGACTGTGGGAGGAAACCGGAGCACCCGGAGGAAACCCATACAGACATGGGGAGAAAGAGCAAACTCCACACCGACAGTGACCCGAGGTTGGATTCAAATCTGGGTCCCTGGCGCTGTGAGGCAGCAGTGCTAACCACTGTGTCGCCGTGCCGCCCGGTGGAGATTGGGTCAGTGTAACGTGGTGTTTCAAATAGTTGGTGCAGACTCGATGGGCCTAGTGGCCTCCTTCTGCCTTGCAGGATTCTATGATTCCATGATAATGGGAAGCAGAAGAATTGTAAACTGTGAAGAGAACAGTATTGAACTGCAAATTTAGATAGACAAGTTCATGGAGTGGGCAGATAGGTGGCAGATGAAGTTCCATGCAGGGAAGTGTGAGGTGATGCATTTTGACAGGAAGAACATGGAGAGCCAATATGGTAATAAGTCTTACAACACCAGGTTACCCTGCCCATCCCAGTCCAACGCTGGCATCTCCACATCAGAGCCAACATAAAATAAGTGGTAAACTCTTAAGGGGATGCAGAAGTAGAGGAAGCTGGGGGGACATGTGCATGGATAATTGAAGATGGCATGACAAGTGGAGAGAAATTATTCAGCCAACTTTGTACCCGGGCATATGGATTGGAATTCCAAATTCAAATTAAACCAATTCAATTCATAAATAAAAAGCTGAAATTGAAAGCCAGTCTCAGTAATGGTATCATGAATCATTAATGGCAGCAAATCTTGGGTTCAGTCATGTCCTTCATAGAAGGAAATCTGTCCCTTCCTGATCTGGACTTCACGTTACTCCAGATACACAGCAATGTGGTTGACTCTGAACTGCCTCTCTGAAATGGGCGAGCGCGCAATTAGGGATGGTAACAATTACTGACCTTGCCAATGACACCCACAACCCATGAAAGAATTTTAAAAAGTGCTGTAGAAATGCAATCTTTTTGTTTCACAGTTGGTCTGAACAGATCTGTCAGGTTTTTGTTGGCCTCCTTCAGGAAGCTGATTCCACACACAAGCAGAGCAAAATAGCAGCCCCATTTTCTCGGTCCTCTGGGTGGTTACCTTTTTTTTTATGTCTCTCGAAACAAGGATAAAAGAAACATCCCACCAGACAAGCATTGTGAATCTCTGAGGATTGTGATAACATCTTGCACTGACTTTGGTATGGGTCTCTGATGGCAGGAACTGTCATCTCAGACACTTGAAAAGTATAAATACAAGGGCAGATTTTCCAGTTTAGCAAGGCCAGACCAGAATGTTATAGCCCCTCATCAAAACGCTCAAAATCCTGTCCTTGTGCTTTTTTATCAAGGTTACGCATTTTAAATAACGTATACGTTTACAGCTGGGGATCTGCAAATCCTTGGCAACAAATTTATAGAAAAATGCAACTTTAACCAGCAAATTGTGTAAACATGTTGTTTGTAACTTCTGAAAGCTCAAGGAGCAAACTCATAGAACAGGAGGGCAGCAGAAGAGCATTACAATGAAGCCCATAAGAATATAAGTACAATTAAAACAATATTGTATATTTGTACAGCAACTTTCACAAATTCAGTACATCACAAAGTTTGTAGCCAATGAAACGTAACACAGGAGTTGTAGCCATCAATTTAAGGACAGCTAAATTTAACAAAAAGCTATGAAAAACGGTGCTGAGGGCCTGGGTTCGATCACGGCCCTGGGTCACTGTCTGTGTTGTTAAGTAATGGGTTAAGAGACATTGCAATTAGTTATCTCATTTATGCTAAGTGTTCAATGATTGACACTGATATGTAAAGGGGCTTCAGGTAGCCTCTGGGTCTGGTGATGTGTAGAGTTCTGTGCAGAGTCAGTTTGAACAAATAAAAGTGTGTTGGTGAAAAAGGAGCAGAACTTTTGCCTCCTCATACCACAGCATCTAATACGTTTAACAATGGTAGCAGAGGATGGTTGCTGTGTAAATGTGAAGGGTTGAAAGATACAATTTTTCCAGATCAAACCAAGGGGTGAAAAAAAGGGATATATGGCTGAACCCAGGACAAAGATGGCTGGATATGACTATCCTCCCTTATTTTCTGAAAGGGAATCATACGACCAATGGAGAAGTGCAGTAGTTATGTGGACAAAGGTGACTGCTTTAGGAAAGAGAAAACAAGGTATGACATTGGCTCTTTCTTTACCATATGGCAGTAAAATCCGAAACAAAGTGCTTTCTGAGCTGAAATTGGAAGAGTTAGACTCAGAAGATGGTCTGGCGACTTTATTACATTATATGGATAAGATTTATAAGAAAGATGACTTGTTAAGTGCGTATGAAGCATGGTTGGATTTTGATAAGTTCTGGAAAATGGAGGATTTATCCATGGAAGACTATATAATGGAATTTGGCAGACTATATAAAAGGCTGCAGAAACACAACCTAGAATTTCCACAGTCTGTGTTGGCCTTTAAATTACTTGACTGTGCTAGAGTGAGCAACATGGATAGACTCCTCGTTTTGACAGGAGTTCAGTTTTCGGATAAAGATACCTTATTCAAACAGATGACAAAAGCTTTAAAAAAAAATTCTGGTGAAACATTCGATTCCAATGGCTCTGATGAGCCAAATAGGTCAGCCTGCTATAAGGCAGAATATGGAAGATACACTACGAACAGGATGGTGAAATCGTATGGATACGAACAGGCCTCAAGACTATAAAAGGAGACCGAGACAAGGAAATTATGAAGACAGAAACCCAGTTAGAACCTATAATAGGAGGATGAACCCCAGAAATGCACGGGGCATGATAAATCGATGTTTTCGATGTGACTCAATACCATTATGCTTTCAACTGCCCAACTCGTTATGATAGAGTATTTGAAGCGACACATGACATTGAAGAGTCAGAAGAGGAAAAAGATAGTGACCAGAAAGAAGGCATTGTCCTATTAACAAGCTGTTTTACGCCAGTAATGAGGGTGTTGTTTGCAGAATCCTTCAACTGTGCTGTATTGGATAGTGGCTGCACATCTACTGTGTGTGGGATTGACTGGTTAAAATGTTATCTGGACTCATTGGAAGCTGAAAATCGTAACAAGGTTAAGGAATTTAAAAGTTCCACAAGTTTCAGGTTTGGGGATGATAATACTCTGAAGTCGCTGAAAAGAGTGGTGATCCCTTGCAATATTGCTGGAGTGAATCATTTAATTCGCACGGATGTTGTATCAAGTGAGATACCTTTGCTTCTGAGCAGACCGTCGATGAAGAAAACACACATGAAGCTGGATATGGAACAGGATAAGGCAACAGTTTTTGGACAGACGGTGGACTTACACTTTACACAGTCGGGACACTATTGTATTCCATTACTGACAAATAATATTTCAAATACAGTTGTTAAGGATGTGTTAATGGCAGTTGAAAATGGGACTTTAGCTGATAAAAAGCTTGTTGTAGTAAAACTGCCAAGGCAATTTGCGCATTCGTCTCCTCGGAGGCTGAAATATTTATTAAAGGATGCAGGGGTAAGGGATGATGACTATACTAAACTGTTAGAACAGGTTAGTGATCACTGTGAAGTTTGCAGGAAGTACAGAAGGACACCAGCACGACCGATAGTAACCCTACCTTTGGCCAGGGATTTTAATGATATTGTGGCCATGGACCTTAAGATCTGGGATAAAGCAAATAATATATTTATTTTGCATTTTGTAGATTTAGCAACCAGATTTAGTCAATCAACGATTGTACGAAGTAAAGAAAAGAGAGTAATTCTGGATCAAATTGTGGAAAAATGGATCGGGACAGGAATGGGTCTACCAGCAAAATTCCTTACGGACAATGGGGGAAAATTTGCTAATGATGAGTTTAGGGATATGTGTGAAAACATGAATATCAGAGTTATGAACACGACTGCAGAAAGCCCATTTAGTAATGGTATCTGTGAAAGAAATCATGCTGTTATCGATGACATGCTTCAGACAATTTTGGGAGATCGACCAAACTGCACACAGATGGCTGGGGGCTATAGTCCTTATCAATTAGTGTTTGGTAGAAATCCTAAAATTCTGTCCATTTTGGATGACCAGCCTCCAGCTTGGGAGGGGACTACAATTAGCTCAGGTTTTGCTGAACATTTAAACGCATTATATAGCAGTAGAACAGCTTTTTTAGAAGCAGAAGTCTCTGAAAGAATTCACAGAGCATTAAGACATAATGCATGGCCATCAGATGCCGTTTTTCAGCAAGGAGACGTGGTATACTATAAGAGAGACAATTCTAATGAATGGAAAGGCCCAGGGAAGATCATAGGCATAGATGGCAAAACAATTATTTTGCAACATGGTAATCAAACTGTTAGGGGACATTCATGAAGGATAATGGATACCGATTACAAATTTTCAAATTTAGACAGAGCAGACAGACATGACGAGGAATCAGAGTCATCTGGTACGCATGTGTTACAGAACTATGAGGACCAGTTAACTGATATAGACAGGGTTTCTGTAGAGGAACATGACACTTCTGATAAATTAGAACAGGCCATTTTTCCGAAAGGGCAACTGCCAAAGGTTGGTACAAAAGTGACATACTTGCCTGAAGGGTCTAGTCAATGGAAGGATGCAACTGTTATTAGTCGAGCAGGGAAGGCCACTGGAAAGTATAAACATTGGTTGAATGTACAGCATTCGGGGGGGAAGTTAAGACAATGGATTGGGAAAACAAAGTTCAAAAATGGAGGGCACAGAAACGCAGTGCCAGTTCAGATAGTACATCGGATAGTGAACAGGTTCACAGGAAAAGGTCGAGAACTATTGAAAGGACATCCCGCTACAAAGATCAAGCAGTAGCAGTACAGAACGAGATACGAGGCGGGAGAGGGGACGTAGTTTATCAAGATCTCGGAACAGGAGTAAGACTACGAATACTAATAGAAGTAGATGCCCACATGCACGTGAGATTTTGGTGGCTTCAAATAAATTAGATGAAAAAGTTATCAAAGATGCTAAACAGCAAGAATTGCATAGTTGGAGTGAATTTGGGTTATACACAGAAGTAACGGATAGGGGATAAAAAGCTTTATCCCACAGATGGATTTGTACAGAAAAGGTTCTTCCAGATGGAACTTATAAGACAATGGCCAGGCTTGTGGCACGGGGATTTGAAGAAAACTTAGAAGATCAGGACTTAAGGGTAGATTCACCTACAGCAGGAAAGGTTATTTTAAAGATCTTCTTGGCTCTATTAGCCACAAAGGCATGGGAATGCAAATCTATAGATATAAAAGCTACCTTCTTGCAGGGGCATCAGCTCCAGAGAGACATTTTTCTCCGTCCTCCTAAAGAAGCAGCGAACACAGAAGGGGTACTCTGGAAGTTGAACAAATGTGTATATGGATTAAATGATGCATCTAGAGTGTGGTACTTTTCAGTAAGGTCAGTCTTGTTAAAGTTAGGCTGTTGCCAGTTGAAAGCAGATCCTGCAATGTTTTACTGGCACTATAGAGGAAATCTTGCTGGCATATTTATGATGCATGTCGATGATTTTTTGTGGGGTGGGACTAGTGATTTTGAAGCTATTGTAATCTCTGGTTTGAGGAGAGAATTCATGGGTGGAAGTCAGGCTTCCGGTGCATTTAAATATATTGGACTGGAAATCGGACAGACTAAGTTAGGGGTAACTTTATGTCAGCAATCTTATTTGGAAAGCATCAGCCCAATAGCAATTAGTCATGGCCGGGTTTCACAAAAAGACGCAATGGTTTTGAAGATAAAAAAAGAGCAACTGCGAAGTTTAATTGGGCAACTGAACTGGTTAGGTAGACAGACTAGACCAGACGTGAGTTTTGATGTCTTAGAGTTGAGTACAAAAACGAATGATCCTAAAGTGGAAGACATAATACGAGCAAATAAAGTGTTGGCCAAACTAAAAATGCAGGAATGTGTTTTGAGGTTCCCGGTTTTAGGTGATCCTAGGCATTTGAAACTCATAGTTTATAGTGATGCGTCCTCTGCAAATTTATGTGATGGAGTTTCAAGCGCAGGAGGTTTTATAATTTTCCTTTTGGGGAACAATGATAAATGTTGCCGTCTTGTGTGGGAAATAAAGAAAATAAGGAGAGTGGTCAAAAGCACTTTGGCTGCTGAGACATTAAGCTGAGTGGAAGCGGTGGATATGGCCTTTTATGTAAGTCAGATATTGACAGAAATTTTGGGATTTGAGGATTTGGGGAATATACCTATTGACTGTCACATTGACAATAAATCACTGTGGGAAAATGTGCACTCTACAAAAAGTGTCAATGAAAAGAGGTTACGGATAGACATCGCAAGTTTGAAGCAGATGTTGGACAGAGGGGAAATAACAAAAATTAAATAGGTTGACAGTAGCTATCAACTGTCAGACTGTTCTACGAAAAGAGGAGCTAGTTCACAGAAACTTTTGGATATTGTGAATGAAGGGCGCCTGTTTCTGTGAATGTTTTTTTTTCTACTCAAAAAAAAGAGGGAGAATCACGTGTGTGTTTTAGTTTCTTGAAATTTTGTTTTCATCTTTTATTTTCACCTAATTGTTTTTTTTCTCCAAGGAAGGGGAGACTGTTAAGTAATGGGTTAAGAGACATTGCAATTAGTTGTCTCATTTGTGTACAGGTCCACAGGTCCACATGTTAAGTGTTCAATGATTGACACTGATATGTAAAGGGGCTTCAGGTGGCCTCTGGGTCTGGTGATGTGTAGAGTTCTGTGCAGAGTCAGTTTGAACAAATAAAAGTGTGTTGGTGAAAAAGGAGCAGAACTTTTGCCTCTTCATACCACAGCATCTAATACGTTTAACATGTGTGGAGTTTGCACTTTCTCCCCGTGTCTGTGTGGGTTTCACCCCACAATCTGGTGCAAAAGGTGAATTCACACGGGATCAGATGTGAGCTTGCAAGATGGATACAGAACTGCCTAGGTCATAGAAGGCAGAGAGTAGCAATGGAAGGGTGCTTTTCTGATTGGAGGGCTGTGACTAGTGGTGTTCCGCAGGGATCAGTGCTGGGACCTTTGCTGTTCGTAGTATATATAAATGATTTGGAGGAAAATTTAACTGGTCTGATTAGTAAGTTTGCAGACGACACAAAGGTTGGTGGAATTGCGGATAGCGATGAAGACATCAGAAGAGACAGCAGGATTTAGATCGTTTGGAGACTTGGGTGGAGAGATGGCAGATGGAGTTTAATCAGGACAAATGTGAAGTAATGCATTTTGGAAGGTCTAATGCAGATTGGGAATATATAAAGTGAATGATAGAAACCTCAGGAGTATGGACAGGCAGAGAGATCTAGGTGTACAGGTCCACAGGTCACTGAAAGGGGCAACACAGGTGGAGAAGATAGTCAAGAAGACATACGGCATGCTTGCATTCATTGGCTGGGGCATTGAGTATAAGAATTGGCAAGTCATGTTGCAGCTGTATAGAACCTTACTTAGGCCACACTTGGAGTATTGTATTCAATTCTGGCCGCCACACTACCAGAAGGATGTGGAGGCTTTAGAGAGGGTGCAGAAAAGATTTACCAGGATGTTGCCTGGTATGGAGGGCATTAGCTATGAGGAGCAGTTGAATAAACTTGGTTTGTTCTCACTGGAACGACGGAGGTTGAGGGGCGATCTGATAGAGGTCTACAAAATTATAAGGGGCACAGTCAGAGTGGATAGCCAGAGGCTTTTTCCCAGGGTAGAGGGGTCAATTACTAGGGGGCATAGGTTTAAGGTGCGAGGGGCAAAGTTTAGAGGAGATGTACAAGGCAAGTTTTTTTACACAGAGGGTGGTGAGTGCCTGGACCTCGCTGCCGGAGGAGATGATGGAATCAGGGACGATAGTGACATTTAAAGGTCAACTTGACAAATAGATGAATATAATGGGAATAGAGGGATACGGACCCCGGAAGTGTCAAAGATTTTAGTTTAGACGGGCAGCATGGTCGGCACAGGCTTGGAGGGCCGAAGGGCCTGTTCCTGTGCTGTACTTTTCTTTGTTCTAACCCAAAGGTATGCAGGGTAGGTGGATTGGCCACACTAAATTGCCCCTTAATTGGAAAAAAACTAATTAGGTACTCTAAATTTATTTTTAAAAAGCTATGAAATAAACGAGGAGATTGTCTGTTTGTTTGGTATTGGTTAAAGAATAAATGGTGTCAAAGACCCAGTAGAAATCTCTAGACTCAGGGTTTAGGATTAAAGTCCTCATTTAAAAGAAAGCACCTTGGACAGTTCAGCACTTCCCTTGTACTACACAAGGGGCGGAATTCTCCGGCCCCCCGCAGGGTCGGGGAATCGCCCGGGGCCTTCGTAAATCCCGCCCCCGCCGTGACCGGATTTCTCCCCCACCCGGGAATTGGCGGGGCGGGAATCCCCCCGCGGCGATTCTCCGGCCCGCGATGGGCCAAAGTCCCGCCGCTGTCAGGCCTTGCCCGCCGATGTGGTTTAATCCACCTCTGATGGCGGCACGAGTAGGCAGCGCGTGCGGGCCCCAGGGTCCTGGGGGGGCGCGGTGCTATAGGACCCCAAGGGTTGGCGGGTGGGCCTGTGCCGTGGGGGCACTCTTTTTCTTCTGCCGCCGCCACGGCCTCCACCATGGCGGAGGCGGAAGAGACCCCCTCCACTGCGTATGCGCCGGTGGTTATGTCAGTGGCCGCTGACGCTACCGTGCATGCGCACTCACGCCGACCGGCGAATGCCTTTCGGCCAGCCCCGACGCTGGTCAGCGGGGCGCGAAAGGCTGTTGGCGCCAGTTGGTGGAGCGGGAGTCACTCCGGCGCGGGCATAGCCCCGCATCTTTGGGGAGGCCCGACGCCGGAGTGGTTCTCGCCACTCCGGTACGTCGGGACCCCCCGCCTCGCTGGGTAGGGGAGAATCCCGGCCAATGATAGTGACCAGGCTAGGATCCACAGACAAAAATTAACAGTCACCAAACCAATCTAGAAAGTGCTCTGTGCTACTACCATTTTGTAGGAATAAAATGGGAACCTAAGTTACTAATATGGTAGGCGGTGCGCAATCTTTCGCTCCACACTGGAAACATACTGCCTCTTGTTGACAAGTGTCAGTTCCTCCATTGTTCCTCATTGCTGTCAGGAACCTGGGCAAAGAACCAAAGCAGGGCAATAACGAGAGCCATGTCCGATAGACCTCCCTCCGTCCATCTCACTGCCTGAACCAAGGTTGTGCCTGAGAACTCGAATGTCTCTTTTTAAATCATTGTTAGCCATTGGAAAGGTTTTCCCCTTCTTTGCAGCCACAGTGCGTCTGCCCTTTGAGAGGTGCATTCTGCCTCAATGTGGTTAGAAAACCAATTTCCTGCCCCTCAAAACAGGTGCTACGCAACTCTGATAACTTTCGCTCTGTGCCTGACAGTTGGTAACTTGGTCCAAATATGAATTACATATTGTCCACTTGCCTGCATGAACAGACATGTACTGCATGTGACACACATCTGAATTCTCCACTGCTGTGCATCCTGCCTCCTAACATTGCTGGGTACAATCAAGTTTCTAATCCAGTAATTCAGCATTTTATGATGGCAGTGAGGACTCATGTGCTGAAGGAAGTGAATGAATGCAGCTTGGAATCACCAGAAAAGGGATGGATGATGAGTGGAGGTCAACACTATGAGGAAGGAACAGTGTAGGAAAGAGGGCATTGCTCTGGGAATTTCTGAATTCACGGAAACGTCATGAACCATCAACTCCAAAATAGAAGGAGAGATCTTCCGGCTCTTCACACCAATGGGATCTTCTGGAAATTCCATTGATAGTGATGGGACCAGAATATCCCGCTGCCAACCAATGGCAGGTTGCTTCCTGTTGTCGGGAACCATGCCACAGGGAGCCCAGAGAGTCCAACCCACAGAGTGCGGTTTGCAAGGACAGATTCTTTTGATTTTTTTCATGTGAACATCGTTGGCATGTTTCGCATTCATTGCCCATCCCTAATTGCACTTTAGAACAGTGTTTTTCAAACTTTTTTGCCTGAGACCCATTTGTACCAACCGGCTATCCTTTGGGACCCACGCCGGCTGACCTTCACGACCCACCTTTAATGGGGCAGGTGAGCCTGCTTGGTCCTCACCATCTCACTCCAATCAGGTTCACAGGAGGAGAGAGCTATGCACACATCGGATGCAGAGTTCAGCCTGTTCCTTTATGTTGTTTTTGTCTTTGTGAGGACGGAAAATCCAACCTCGCTGACATAGTTCGTTGTGAAGTGCAAAAGCAACAAAATGCTTGTTTTACTCAGCACTGGGTACTACTCGGAGACGCTACTCCAGAATGCTGACAACCGCATTGACTTGTGGCGTGTTTTTAATGTACTGTCACAGGTGAGGCACAGAAGTTCAGTCTCTTCATTTGGAGTCAGTTGCAGGTTAATAACTGACTCTGGGATCTCAAACTCAAAGGGATTTTTCAAACTCCTCTCCTCTCTGGTCGTAAGACCGGACGGATCCAGCAGACATGGCTGCAGGATCGGATCATCCAGCCCAGTATATTTAGAATTGAAAAGAATTCTGCAACGTAAGATATAGTTAGCATCCCAGTTTCACCATCAAACAAATCAGCCAGAGGGGATGATTTCTCGAAGAGAAAAGTGTGAATTTGATATCTCAGTTCATAAACTCTGACAAGGAGCCAACCCCTAGACAGACAACGTACTTCTGTGTGGTGCAGTAAATGTGTGTGCTCAACCCCCACATCAGAATACAAAGTCTCAAAAAGTCTGGTATTGAATGTGCTGCATTTAATGAAATTCACAACTTTCACAATTCTTTGCAACAACACTTCAAGATCGTATGGAATTTCTTTTGATGCCAATGCCTCACGGTGAATAAAACAATGATTCCAAACAATGTCCTGACCAGTTGCCTCCTTAATCCTTATTATAACTCTGCTGCTTTTTCCAGTCATGTTGGCTGCTCCATTGATGTGATTCCTCTGCAATGAACCCATGGTGCCTGCCATGTAACTATTGAATGCTTCATAAATCTCTGTGGCAGTCGTGTGGGTTGGTAATGTCAGGCAGCACAGCAAATCCTCAACAAATTCATTGTGCCAAACATACCTGATGTAAACGAACAAGGTTGCACAATCTGATACGTCTGTACTTTCATCCATTTGTATTGAGACTTCCTGCGCTGATTTAAAATGAGAAATAAGCTGGGCTTCCAAATTCTCAGCTATATCACGAATTCAGCGAGCCACTGTGTTATCACTAAGTGGGATGCATTTCACTTTTTCATCTTACGTCTCATCTGTGACCGTACGAACTATATCTATTGCTGCAGGGAGAATTAATCTCTCCGTTACAGTGTGGGGCATTTTCTCTTTAGTTACACAGTAAGCTGTAACATATGAGAGGCTCATTGCACTTTGTCGTTCAATGTAACATTTCTGCTGAGGACTTCAGCTGATGTCTTAAATTCTCGCTGCATCCCTAACCTAACCCTAACCTAACCCTAACCCTAACCCTAACCCGGTTTAGCTCACCAGGCTAAATCGCTGGCTTTTAAAGCAGACAAAGCAGGCCAGCAGCACGGTTCGATTCCCGTACCAGCCTCCCCGGACAGGCGCTGGAATGTGGCGACTAGGGGCTTTTCACAATAACTTCATTGAAGCCTACTCGTGACAATAAGCGATTTTCATTTCATTTTCATTTTCATTTCATTTCATCCTTTGGAAAAAATCAAGAGGTCTGTCCTCGAATTCACCATGCTTCGTCTTCAAATGTCTTTGAAGTTTTGAGAATTTTAAACCTTTGCTTATCTCTACTTTCCTGCATTCAACATAAATGGGCTTTGCATTCTGATTTGCATTGGCACAGTTAATAAAGCCATACCTTAAAAAATCATCTTTATGCTGCTTTGTTCCTGATTTCAGCTTCTTCTTAATAGGCTGTTCACCAGAGGCCGAGGACCTCACACCAGCACTGCTTTGTCCTGCTGTGGACTCTCCTGCGCAGCTCTCTCCAGCAGGTTCAGTTGTGAGATCCTGGCCTGTGTGTGTCTCTGGCCCTCTCTTCCTTGTTACGAAAAAATCCATTTAAAATTCTTCAGTCCTGTTGCTTGTTGCTAACAAAATGGAGGACTCTCTCTTGCGCCCAGAGCACGTGACGTCAGCAGTTGGAGCATGTTACCTGCTCACTGCCGCTGCTTCAAGCAGGGAGATTGCATTGATTTTTGTAAACAATCTGCTCCTGGGTCAAGGTGCTGACGCCAGGAAGAGGTGGTCTTTCCCACTGGGCTCCGGGCCTGCGCAATGCTGAGGGGGCATGCATACGCGGGATGGCCGGAATTCTGAAAACGGTCATGGCTGGCATTTTTGAAAGCCGGCTGCGGCTATTGGGCACAACTTCTCGCCATCGGGAACGCTGTGACGCGTGGCCCCCACGACCCTCCCGACACCCGTCTGCGGCCCACCTGTGGATCATGACCCTGGGTTTGAAAATGGCTGCTTTAGAAGGTGGTTGTGATGTTGAGCTGCCATCTTGAATGACTGGAGTCATGGGGTGTAGGTATACGCACAGTGCTGTTAGGAAGTGCGTCCCGGAATGCTAACCCGGTTACAGGATAGGAACAGTGATGTGGTTTCAAGTCAGGGTGGTGTGTGATTTGGATGTAAACTTGGAGGTGGCAGGCCGACCATGCACCTGATCCACTGCTGACTTTAATCATAATTTTCTAAAAATATTTTTATTCAAAGTAAATATTTTCAGTTTACAAACAAAAAATATTCAACCAGTTTCACACAACAAAAAAAATACTCCAGACCACCCACCCCTCCCAGTCCTCTCTGTGTTTAAAAAGACATTGATCATTTTTCAGAATAACATCTATGTCCAACAATTAACAACATTTTAATCCTTTCATCCAAACCGCCCCCAAACCCAAAAGAAATAACAACCAATCCCCATTGTCCTCCCTCCCCCTTATCTGGCAGTGACCAACTCTCGGAAAAAGGAAAGAATCGGCTGACACCTCAGGTAGAACACCCCCCCCCCCCCCCCCAGCTGACCCTCTCATGTCAGATTTGATTTCTCCCACGTGCAAAGATTGCATCAGGTCACCGAGCCAAGCAGCAACACTGGGCAGGGTCAAACACTTCCAACCAAGCCGGACTCGCCTTCGCACCATTAAGAAAGCAAAGGCAGAAGCATCTGTCTTCAACCTGTCTACAACTCTGCTGTGTTTGAGATCCCAGTAATGGCTACCAGAGAGCATGACTCCAAGTCAACCTCAAGAATTGTCGACCTGGTGCAGAAGCTCACAAGCCCTGAGCAGGGCCAGAACACGTGCGTGTGATGCGCTGGGCCCCCAGAGCACCGCTCGCACCTATCCTCGAGGTACACGAAAAAAACATTCCTTCCAGCCCTGGTTAAATGGGCTCTGGGTACCACTTCCAATTGGATCAGGCTGAGCCTAGTGCGCAAGGAGATAGCGCTGACTCTGTACAGAGCCTCGCGCCACACTCCATCCTCAAGTTCCTGGCCAAACCCCTCTTTTCACTTTCTTTTAATCCCGTCCAACAGAACCTGCTCCGCAACATCAGCCGACCGTAGACATCAGCCGACATTCCTCCCTCCCCTACATTTGCTGCCGAAATGATAATATGACATCACCAATAGTCTGTCCTGGTCCCCTCACGTTGATGCAACAGTCCTGAAAGCCCAACAGTCTCTACTTCCTACAGAAGCTAAAGACATTCGGCATGTCTGCATCGACTCTCACAAACGTCTACAGATGCGCCATAGAGAGCATCCTATCCGGCTGCATTACAGCCTGGTATGGCAACCGCTCGGTCCAAGATCGCAAGAAAATGCAGAGTGTGGTGAACTCAGCCCAACACATCACACAAGCTTTCTGCCCTCCCATTGATTATGTCTACACCTCCCTCTGCCTCAGGAAGGCAGACAGTATTATCAGAGACTCCTCCCACCCAGGCTTTACCTTCTTCCAGACCCTTCCATCAGGCAGAAGATACAGAAGTCTGACGACCCGCACATCCAGACATAGGAACAGCTTCTTCCCCACAGCTACTAGACTCCTCAACAACTCTACCTCGGACTAATCTGTTCCCTGTAAGAACGCTATTCACGACGCCCTATGCTGCTTTTGTTTGGCCCCTTTGTTCCGCACTGTCACCAATCACTGTTTGTTAATGTACCATTTGTCAATGTACTCTGTGGGTTATTCTTTTTGTCTACGAGGTACGTACTGTGTACATTCCCTTTGCCGTAGAAAAATACATTTCACTGTACTTCGGTACATGTGACAATAAATATCAATCAATCAATCAACAGGTTGGACAATGTTAGGTCCCCTGATTGTCTATTCATTTCCAAAATAAACCCTCTGATCCATGGAAACCTGCCCACCAAAATAAAAGACAAAATCATCTTATTTACTCCTGTAAAGAAGTCATCGAAATAAAAATAAAAATCTTGGAAGGATATTCATTTTAATCGACTGGATGCTTCCCGCCAAAGTCAGCGGGAGGCTACCCCATCTCCTCAGTTCTTCCTTCACCGCACACCCTAAACCAGGACGCCAAAATTTAGCTTCCGCAACAAGGCCCAATCGTGGGTCACCTGGACTCCCAGGTAATCAAAACTGGACCTGGCCAGGTAAAAAGGCAACTTCCACAGGTCAGCTCCCCTTCCTGGGATCTTCACCTGAAAACATTCATTTTTGCCCAGGTTCAATCTATACCCCGAAAAGGAGTCAATCCTCCCAAACGGTTTCATTACCCCTGTGTACTGTTGGAGGGTCGGTAATATACAATAACAGGTCGTCCGCATACAAGAATACCTTACGCTCATTTCCCCCTCTATTTACACCCCTCGACTCCGTGGATGACCTCAACGCATTGGCCAGAGGTTCAAAAGCCAGGGAAAGCATAGCGGGGACGGTGGACACCCCGGTCTTGGCCCTCTTCCCACTTGGAAGTATTTTGAATTTAAAGCAACTTTACGGACACTTGCAGTGGGGGCTCTACACAGAAGACGGTTCCGGGAATAAATCTCTGCCCAAAGCCAAACGTACTTAAGACCTCAAATAAATAGCCCCACTTCACCCTATCAAACACCTTCTCTGCATTTAGGGAGATAATCACCACCCTTTCAGGGCATGGAGAGGGGGACAGAACTACATTCAGCAGCCTTCAGACATTGGACGACAACTGTCTCTCTCTGATAATTACCGTTTGCTCCTCCGACATGATCCCTGTGAGGTAGGGTTCCATGCGCCTCGCCAAGGTCTTCGCCAACAACTTTCCATCCGCATTCAATTAAAAAAAAGGGCGGTAGGACCCACATGCCACCGGGGCCGTATCTTTCTTCATTATCAAGGAGATCGTCGCCTGCAGCAAAGAGGCTGGCAACACACCCTGACTCAGAGAATCCTCAAAACATCTTGAGCCGTACTGGGGCCATCAACCCAGCAAACGTTTTGTAAAATTCAATTGGGAACCCATCCGGTCCAGGTACCTTCCCCGATTGCATCAAACCCATAGCCTCCTTAATCCCCTCCAAAGTCAGAGGAAGCTCCAGCTCCTCCCTCTTCTCTTGCCCCACTGCCGGGAACGCCAAACCGTCCAAGAGCTCTCATATTGATGACTCGTCCTCCGGGGGTTACGACTCATAAAGGTTCCAATAAAACGCCTCAAACGCCCTATTAACCTTGGTCGGGGTGGAAAACATTCTATCCCGCCACATCCCTAACTTGCTCAGTGTCCCAAGAGGCGGCCTGGCACCTCAGCTGATGTTACTAGCCTTCTCCCTATGTTCATAAAGAACCCCCCCCCCCTTGAACGTTGTAGCAGGCACATTTCCCTATCCGTGGATAAAGTCCCAAACCCCAACTGTAGCTTCCTTCTAGTACCCAGCAATCCCTGTGTCTGATTGTTCGAGTATTGATGGTCCAAGATGGCAACTGCCAACCTCCGCCACTCAGCTCTTTGGCTCTTCTCCTTATGCGCATCAAAAGAGGTAATCTACCCTCCAACAACTACCTTCAACGCCTCCCGTAATATGGAAGGGCAAATCCCTTCACTCCTGTTAAATCTCAAATGTGCCCCGATGACGGAGGAGACACTTTCACCAAAATTCTTATCCATCAAAAGCCATGTATCAACCCTCCAGAGGGGGCGCTGAGTGGACCCAGACCCAACTATCGCATCCACATAATGTGATCAGAGATCATGATTGGCCGACTACTGTCTCCCTTTGATCATTCCCATTTGCTTCTCTGATATGAGGATCCAGGCAACCAAAAGAGCAAGAAACAGCTTCAAAGGCGGAGGCTTTACGCACCTCACCGGGGGCGGGGTTAACCAAATGGCAGCAGAGGCAATCTCAGTGCCAGGCACTTCGGAAGTCTCGAAGTAGGTGACCCAAAGACGTGCGAGGTAAATCAAGCCAAACCAAACTTTCTTACGATAAAGAACCGTCTTAGCCTTGTTAAAAACCGTGCGCCTTCTGGCAAGCTCTGACCAGCATCTTGATATATTCGCTCCCCGTGGCCCTCCCATCTGCTGTTCCGATGCTCCTTTGCCCATCTTAAAATGTTTTCCTTTTCTTGGTAACTGTAGAACCCCACAAACGCCCGAGGCGGCGCCCCAGAACGAGCCTTCTACCTCAGTGATCCAGCTCAGGAGGGGCCACCATTACCTCCTCCCCCACCATCGTCCAGAGCAACTACATCATGAATTTCATCGGGTTTGGGCGCTCTAACCCCTCCAGCAATCCAACAACCTTCAAGTCTTTTCGACAATTTTCAACGTCGTCTATCCTTGCCCTCAAACCCCTATTATCGGTCACCATCTTCTCCACTTCCACTTCTAAACAAACAATCTGGCCACTCTGCCCCAGCAAGTGCAACCCCTACGTCCTGCTGCTCTGCATCATGCTGCTTCACCACCTTGTCCACCTTAGCCAGGGCTGTTCTGATCGAAGAAATCACCGCTTCGATTGCTTTCTCGCGATCTTCAGAAACCTCACTCCGCAGTTTCTGCAACTCCGCAGCCAGAACTTCGATGGTTAGGGGAGTGACCCCAGCACTGAGATTACCTCAGCTGCCATTTTATCCCCCCACCCTTAGGGTGCAGGTCGACTCTGCCTTTGAAGCTGTGTCTTGCTTTTTTGGTTGCCTATTTCGCATCACTTTGCTCTGGGATACCTATAACATCAGATTTATCATAGAATCGTAGAATCATAGAATCTACAGTACAGAAGGAGGCCATTCGGCCATCGAGTCTGCACCGGCTTTTAGAAAGAGTACCCTACCCAAGCCCATACCTCCACCCTATCCCCACAGCTCCACCTATCTCCACAATTCCACTCTACGTAACCCCACCTAACGTTTTGGACATTAAAGGGCAATTTATCATGGCCAATTCACTTAATATGCACATCTTTGGACTGTAGGAGGTAACCTGAGCACCTGGAGGAAATCCACACAGACATGGGGAGAAGTGCAGACTCCGCACAGACAGTGATCCAAGCCAGGAATCGGACCAGGGACCCTGGCGCTGTGAAGCAACAGTGCTGACCATTGTGCTACCGTGCTGCCTAGCACGGTAGCACAGTGTTTTAAGGACTATCGGAATCAATTTCCATGCCAGGTCCGCCAGATGCCACAACGGAAGTCCGACTTTAAATATGGTTTTGATGGGAAATTAAATATTGGTGATTATTTTGGAAGATATGTGGTATGAAACTCTGCCTGGGTTATTTTCACTTGCAGCAGGGGTAGAAAAATGGAAGCTTGTGTCCTGTTTCTCATTACGCGGGCCATCTGAATTCTTTTCCCACTCAATCCCTGAATAGGACAGTACGACTGTTTAATGGTCACAAGCTTGCCCTCTCTGCCCCGGGCCAGAAGTTGAATGTTGCCCCACCACCATCTCAAACACCTTGAGGTGTCAAAACAATGACAAATGGCTCCCCAAGATCGCAATGGGGCAGTGGCGAGGAAGATGGTTTCTTGAATATGCCCTCAAAGCCTTTTAGCTGAGTTGAGTTTTTCTGTCATCTGACATGAGAGCCGCTGCTGGATTAAGATCGAAAATCCTTCCAAATCTCCTTTTTAATTGATTTCCATGCATTCGCTTTAAACGTGTAATTCCATGACTCTCTAGAAAGGTTAAAAATTATGAAGATAAATAACTGTCAATGCCTGAGCTACTGCTACTAAGAATTCAGCGTGGAGCTGAAGAACTTGCCAGAGTTGGGAAAGAGTCCATGTTCAAACACATTTAACTTTATGGGAGAATTGCAACTTCAATGATTCAAAGAGATATGTCAATTAAATAAGCCCTTTAGCAAATCAGTAAAGTACTGGAACTGCCCCTTGGCATTGCTGTAGATATTCCCAGCCCGACAGCCATTGTTTTGGCTGCGATGGTCATTGGCTTTGCTGCGACCTGCATCACTCATTGTCTCTTCTGTTTCTGCTCCATTTGGCTATGGAATTATTTGTTTTGATTTTGGGCTCCCTGCATTTAGAAGTGTAACCTCTGGCTGGAGAAGCATGGGGAGACATTCTAGCGTTTTCACTCTCTGCGTCTTGCCTAAAATAAATGCGCAATGGACAATCGAAAAGCCAGTGAGAAACTTGAACACCAATTTGGGTATTTTAACTGCTAACTGAGGAGTTGTATATTTGGGACCCCTGATTGCAACTTGCAAGGGAGAAACGGGTGAAAGGAGTGGCGTGCAAAGGATTGAAATATATTTTTCTCGGCAGTCAGAGGCCACCTGGAAAGCTGTTGGTTGGGTGGATTAGTGGGAGGGAACAGTCCCAAAAGGTCTGCTTCTTTTGGACCCATTTGTTTTCATTTCATTTTAACTGTCTTTTACCATTTCTTTCTTAATATACATTTAATTTTTCCCCCCAAATCTTATCCACCTTTCCTGCACCTTTCTCCTCTTTGCTTCCCCCTTTCCCTCCCCCCCACACCTACAGTTCATCCTCTGATGTTAGTTTCCCTGCTGCTTGACCTTTCACATCTTTTGTCCTCCCTGGGGACTACCATCAGCACTCTTTCTCCTTGGTATCTGTAGCCATTAGCACCCGGTTTCCCTGGGTTTCTGTGGCTATGACTCATCTTTCATTCTCACTCCACAGTATAAATATTTCCCACTCTCTCTCTGTCTGTTAGCTTTGACAAAGAGTCATCGGACTCGAAACGTTAGCTCTTTTCTCTCCCTACAGATGCTGCCAGACTTGCTGAGATTTTCCAGCATTTTCCCTTTCGGCATGCTTCTTTTGTTGTTTATCTGGTATTTCTGTGAGGTTCGGAGGAACATCCAGAATTATTCCAATTGCCTGGCACCACCATGATCCCAGATACAGGAGCTTACCCAGAACCCCCGTGCTTGTATCCCAATTCGCCCCACGATGTGGAGATGCTGGCGTTGGACTGGGGTGAGCACAGTAAGAAATCTTCCAACACCAGGTTAAAGTCCAACAGGTATATTTAGAATCACTAGCTTTCGGAGCGTAGCTCCTTCATCAGGTGACTCACCTAATGAAGGGGCTAGGCTATGAAAGCTAGTGATTCCAAATAAACCTGTTGGACTTTAACCTGGTGTTGGAAGACTTCTTACTGTGCCCAACTGACACCAAGTCACCTTCTCTCAATGCCCTTCACTGCTGGCTGACCTACATTTGTTCCTGGTTCTTTTGTAATTATTCCCATCCTTACTTTCAAATGCATCCATGGTCTCACCCTTTCTTATCTCTGTAAACTCTCCCCAGCCCCACAATCCTCTGAAATATCTGTGCTCTTCCAATGCTGGCCACTGGAGCATCCCTGGTTATAATGACTCCATCGTTGGCCACTGCGCCTTCAGATACCTGGCCCTTAAGCTTTAGAATTCCCTCACATTTCCCCCACTCTCTGCTCCTTGAATACGGTCCAAAATTCTAAATTGGGGCAAGGCCAATTTCGAGGGCATTAGACAGGAACTTTGAAAAGTTGATTGGGGGTGCCTATTTGCAGGCAAGCTGGTAAGTGGGAGTCTTTCAAAAAGGTGTTAACTCGAGTTCAGAGCGAGCACATTCCTCTTAGAATGAAGGGGAAGGCTGGTAGAAGGAGGGAACCTTGGATGACTCGGGATATTGAGGCCATTATCAAAAGGAAGAAGGAGGCATATGACATGCATAGGCAGCTGGGATCAAATGGATCCCTTGAAGAGTGTCGGGCTTGTCGGAGTCGAGTTGAGAGAGATGCCAGGATGGCAAAAAGGGGACATGAGATTGCCTTGGCAGATAAGGCAAAGGAAAATCCAAAGAGCTTTTACAGATACATAAAGGGTAAAAGGGTGACGAGGGAGAGGGTAGGGCTGCTTCAGGATAAACAAGGTGATCTATGTACAGATCTACAAGGGTTGGGAGAGATCCTAAATGAATATTTCTCGTCAGTATTTACTGTTGAGAAAGGCAGGAATGTTAGGGAAATTGCGGAAATAAAAAGTGATGGCTTGAGGAGTGTACATATTACAGAGAAGATGGTGCTGGAGGTATTAAAGTGCATCAAGATAGATAAACCCCCGGGACCTGATGATATCTCAGACGTTGTGGGAGGCTGGGGAGGAAATTGCCAGCCCCGTAGCTGAGATTTTAAAAAATATATAAATTTAGAGCACCCACTTCAATTTTTGTTTCAATTAAGGAGCAATTTAGCGTGGCCAATCCACCAGCCTCCACACAAACACGGGGAGAGTGTGCAAACTCCACACGGACAGTGACCCAGAGTCGGGATAGAACCTGGGACTTCGGTGGCATGAGGCAGCAATGCTAACCACTGCGCCACAAGGCTGCCACCCCAGTTGAGATATTTGAATTATCGACAGCCACAGGAGAGGTGCCTGAAGATTGGAGGATGGCAAATGTTGCACCCTTGTTTAAGAAGGGCTTTAGGGATAAGCCTGGGAACTAAAGACCGGTCAGCCTTACTTCTGCAGTGGGTAAATTGTTGGAAGGTATTCTGAGGGGCAGGATCTACAGGTATTTAGACAGGCAAGGGAAAGTCAGCATGGTTTTGTAAGGGAAAGTCGTGTCTCACAAATTTGATTGAGTTTTTTGAAGGGGTAACCAAGAAGGTAGATGAGGGCAGTGCAGTCGACATTGTTTACATGGACTTTAGCAAGGTCTTTGACAAGGTACCGCATGGTAGGTTGTTGCAAAAGGTTAAATCTCTCAGAATCCAGGGTGAGGTAGCCAATTGAATACAAAATTGGCTTGGAGACCAAAGCCAAGGGTGGTTGTGTTTTTCAGACTGGCCTGTGATCAGGGGTCGGTGCTGGGTCCACTGTTATTTGTTATATATATAAATGATTAGGATGAGAATGTAGGAGGCATGGTTAGTAAGTTTGCAGATGACACCTAGATTGGTGGCATAGTGGATAGTGAAGAAGGTTAGATAAGGTTGCAACAGGATCTTGACCAATTGGGCCAGTGGGCCGATGAATGGCAGATGGAGTTTAATTTGGATAAATATGAGATGATGCATTTTGGTTGATCAAATCAGGGCAGCACATACTCAGTTAATGGTAGGGAGTTGGGGAGAGTTACAGAACAAAGAGATCTAGGGGTACAGGTTCATAGCTCATTGAGAGTGGAGTCGCAGGTGGACAGGGTGGTGAAGAAGGCATTCAGCATGCTGGGTTTCATTGGTCAGAATATTGAGAATATTGAATACAGGAGTTGGGACATCTTGTTGAAGTTGTACAAGACATTGGTCAGACCACACATGGAATGCTGTGTTCAGTTCTGGGCACCCTATTATAGGAAGGATACTGTTAAACTAGAAAAAGTGCAGAAGAGATTTACGAGGATGAATGAAAATCACTTATTGTCACGAGTAGGCTTCAATGAAGTTACTGTGAAAAGCCCCTAGTCGCCACATTCTGGCACCTGTTCGGGGAGGCTGTTACGGGAATCAAACCGTGCTGCTGGCCTGCGTTGGTCTGCTTTCAAAGCCAGCAATTTATCCCAGTGTGCTAAACTAGCCCCTGGCCAGGACCTGATGGTCTGAGTTATAAGGAGAGGCTGGATAGGCTGGGACTTTTTTCCCTGAAGCGTAGGAGGCTTAGGGGTGATCTTACAGATATAAAATAATGAGGAGCATAGATAAGGTAGATAGGCAACATCTTTTCTCAAAGGTAGAGGAGTCTGGAAGTAGAGCGCACAGGTTTAAGGTGAGAGGAGAGAGATACAAATGAGACCAGAGGGGGAATTTCTTCACACAGAGGGTGGTGAGCATCTGGAACGGGCTGCCAGAGGCAGTGGTAGAGTCAGGTACAGTTACATGGGCAGGGTGGTGTAGAAGGGTGTTCTTTTTAGCCCACAACAGGCTGGAATTGGGTGTCACAGATAGCTGTGGGTGTCTCTCCCCTGCAGGCTTTGAAATCAAAGACCCGGAAGCGTCACACTGGGACCGCTTGGCAAGGGAGTGTGAGCAAGGCTCACCGTTTATACCTGACCGATGACCCTGTCCTTATGCCACACCAGCTAGCCTGACCGCCACTTACACCTGTGTGACTCTCTCTCTTGTCAGTGGCGAAAACTACCATCCTGTAAGTGCCTCGCTAGGGCTGCTTCACAAGAGAGAGAGAGAAGGAGGAATCCCTGTTTATCCCTAACCAGCTGGTTCCTCCTGGGTGAGCATTTCGAGACGCCCAGACCCCCTCAAAGATTCTCGACCGCGGAATTATGTCCTGGCACTTGAGTGTGACTTGGCCAGGGCGAACGATAAAGGAACAGGTGAGACCACAAACAAGCTAAATTAGAATTAAGTTATTTGTTCAAGAAAAAGGAAGTCCAGTTTCTGAAATCCACAACCCAAATTTAAATCTACACATACACACTTGCAATTATGTCTGTGAGAACTAGGACTAACGGCACAACAAAAATCCTTACTTTAAACAGTTTTGGCAATGTTTTACAAGAGGTTGTTATATGCTGTCCCTTACCACCCCTCCTCACTAAGCCTAGCCCAATTGGGGGTTTCTGTAAGCTGACAAAATATACTCACCACTTCCTCGCTGTTTAAAAGCATACAAAATCTTCAGGCTCCCCTCTGGCTTCTTTGGTCCTAGTTCGTTACAGTCTACCTCTGCACCTGGTTCATGGAGACTTGCTTCTCCTATTGGGCCCGTAGTTCTACCTCGTGGTGGTCCATTCGTAGGTTTTAAAAGTTTTTTCTTCTTATTTCCCAAATGTCCACCAGCCCAAATTTCTGTGCAAAACTTCTCAATCGGAACCTCTGAGTAAAATCGACCCAAGATCGCTCTCTCACTTGTATCTTTATCTTTAAGCGGACATGTTTCAATGGAGCCGACTGGGTCCTCCCACTGATCGATTTCAAAGACAAAAGGCACGCTAATCACTCTCAGGAAGAAGTTAATCTGATCAGTTTCTTCACGAAAGCTGATGACTCCAGAGCATACCTGATTGCTCACAAATGGCTCCGAGCAGTGGCGGACTGGGTCTAAAAATATTGGTTGCCAGGAGACAAAGGGGGCCCACCCACAACTACAATGCTATCATTTAATTTTCATAACGAATAAATAAAATTTTCAAAAAATACATATGGAAAAAAGGGTACAATTAAAATTTTTGTGGAAAAAATGTGTATTTCTTAGTAATTACAGTGTACATGTACTGAACATATTACTGGCAGTAGATACCAAATATAAAAACAGAATGTTATAATTGAATTTTTTATTTATTTTTTAAATTTTAAGTAATTGGTTGATATTTTTAAATAGTTTACTGCACAATTTACACATTAACAGATAGTTCAAAAGCACAATAGAGCATTGCATGCAGTCCACTATATTAAGAGCAATCGTTTGTGTTCGCTAGATGATTGTGCGAATCTGCCAATAATTGCTTCTGCATCCAATTCATCTAACAATTCCTTTTCAATGGATAGCAACATGTATGATTCCAAACTCTCCTCAGACAGCGAATTTCTTAACCTTGTCTTTATGATCTTTAGCTTTGAAAATGTCCTCTCACATTGGACTTGAGTAACTGATAGTGTGCAGATGACTTTACAAAGTTCATAAAGGTTATCATATGCCTTGTCATGAAGTCTGTTGGATGCCAGAATTTTTAGTACACACGATGGGCAAGTGCTGCAAATTTTACAATTGTTGCAACTGGAATCCATATTCTCACCATCATTAAGCAATAGCTTTAATACATCAAAGTTTGAAGCAAAAGAAAACAATTCCAATATTACTTGATCTTTGCTGATTTGTGGAAACAGCTTAATAATACCTTCCAATGCTTCATCTTCAAGGCCCTTCTCTGCAATAGTTTTAAACTTTGCTGGGTCCAAGCAGGACAAATCTTTATACAACTGTTTGTGTTGTACAAAGCGTGATTCTAGTGACTGGACAATGCGATCCATTATTAGGTTAAACACATTTACTCGAAAATCAGCTAGAGAATGTGAGGAATTTCTTTCATCATCAATAAGCTCATCTGCCATTATTTTCTTCTTCCTCTGCCTCTTAACTGGCAATGCTGTTTCCAACACATCAATTTCCAATGTTTGATTTTCATCCATATTCATCTGTGAAATCCTGTCATTACATTTATTTACAAATTCCAAAGCCTTGCTGTGAACGTTATCAAATGTTCTTGTCTGTTCCTTCAACTTTGTTGTAGCTAAATCTACCAAACTCCATGCAGTAAACATATCTAAACCACTTGTCTGTAGATAACTTGATAACGGGGTTGTAGTTTCAAAATATATACAAGTAAGTAAATGCTGTCAATGTGGTTTCAAACTTTAGAAGACTTTGAAGTAAAACATTTGCTTCATGTTTTGTTTTTGCATCAAACTTTTCTGAATCTTGTATCATTGATAAGCATGTCAATAGATTTACGAAAGTACTGGCAGCGGCATCATCAAAACGTCCAAATATAGTTGTTGCTGCATTGGATTTTTCTGACCATCTGGTCTCACCAATTAGCTTTAATCGTTTCATTTTTTCTTGTCCCAGAGGTTTTCCAACAACTTCTATCCATACAGCCATTCTCTTGTATGATGCTTTCACAAAAGTTGCTATATTCTGGAGCAAATTGAAAAAAGAAACTGCAGGCACACAACATTTTGTTGTTTCAGCTATCACCAAATTCAAGACATGGGCATTGCACCATATATGAACATGTTGATCAGCCACATCAGCAATTTTACTTTGTAAACCATTATACTGTCCATGGTAGCTTGCAGCACCACCTATGCTATCAGATAAACATTTTTGGGGGTCAATTTTAAGATGCTGTAATGTTTCAATCAATAGATCAAAAAGTCCCTGTCCTGTACCATCATTACTTGGCACAACTGAAAGTAGTCGCACACAGATAAAACCTTTAAGCACATACCGAATAATAATGCTAAACTGATCGATGGATGAATTATCTTGTGTTGAATCAACCTGAATAGAATAATATTTTGCTTGAGAAACTTCATGACTAATTCTTTCTTGTATCATATTCTTCATAATTTTGATGAACATGTTTATAGTTGTTTTACTCAGGTATGTAAGAAGTCCACCACGGCCTTTACTTTGAGCCTTTCCTTGTTGCTCTAATCGTTTGATTCTTTGTTTAGACTTGTTTTGCACTGCAGAAACGTGAGCTGCCATAATGGGGTCATATTTTGCCATCAACTGCACTGTAGCTAAAAAATTGCCATGATTCAGAACCTCATTATCTAGAGTGTAGGCCAATTCATTTCTGTGACCTCGAAAAGGAAGTGCTTGCTTGCCTAACATCTTTATGATGTCTATAATCCTCATGACAATACTTCTCTGCTTCAATACTTCTTCTTTCCTTTTAATTAGTGATGCTGCACATTTTTTTATCTAAGGTGCCATCATTAACCACACTGATATATTGCTGAGCATTTCTGACAAATGTTGTTGTCAATTCATGTAAAGTCAAGTTCTGGCTAATACGCCTGCAGTCACTAAAGCCACGTACAAAGGGTGATGGATTACAAGTGTTGGGAAACTCAAAGGCTAAGCAGTATGAACAATATAAGCATCTATTTTCTTTGTTATATGTTAGCCATTTTCTTGGGACTGAGTCATTCATAATTTTCCTCTCATACAAACGAGCATCAAATGGCAGATCATCAAGTGGCTGAAGTGGATGTTCAGCAAAAAACTGTTTTAGCTTTGCTCGTGATGGATATTGGAAGATTCCAGTTATTGATCTTTCATTTTCTTGCGTAAGTTCATTTACAGGATGTGCTTCAGAAACCAAGTCATTTATGCTTGAGGGAACATCTGATTCCCTGTCACTAGTTGAAGCTATGTGTTCAGATGTTGCAACTACAGGCAGTACAGATACCGGAACAAAGATGCCAGAAGAAATATTGGGCCTGGGTTGATTAGTAATGGATGCACTTGTATTTGTCTCTACATTGAAAGTAGCTCATCTCTGTTCTTGTAACTCGCATGTCATTGCATCATCACAATGAGCATTGTTTCTTGCTTCTTGATTATTTGTTGCAGAACTGGATATTGATGTGAATTGTGCTTGTAGTATTATAAACTCTGTAATAGGCCTGCATCACTTAGCTGATTCCTTCCTTTCTGCTTCTTTTTGTTCTTTGCATTTTAGGGACCCAGATTTATGCTTTTTCTTTTCCATGATGGTAGGGGTAATATTCCTGAAATAAAAACTTAATTAAAAATAGCCCACATTGGGAAAAATGAATATTGATGATTGCAAGAATAACTTGAAGGAACGCCAGATAAACCCCTACTTGATAAAAAATATAAAATAACTTACTTACACTTCAATAGGCTATGTTCATTAGTCAATACTACTGTGGCCGATGCAGCTTCAGAAGAGGAGACAATCCACTGTCCTGTGTTCACACCAGCAAGCAACTGAGCCAACTGTTGAAACTTAGAAGTTTGGTCCGACTATAGTAAGACATTAAGAATGGTCCCACGGCCAAAGTTAACATGTCCAGTTTGATACCAGTGTAGTGTTACAAGTCGCAACCCTTTAAGTTTACCGATCATGGCTTAGCACTTCAATATCTTTGACCTCATGATTCACGGTCAAAGGTACCGCTTCTCCTTTTTGGTGACCTCACGACCCTATGTACTGCTTGATATCCTTTCAAGTTGCTGACCATCTCAAATCACGAACTGAAACTTTATCTTTAAATTCACACACTCTTGCTGAAAACGTGGATTTCCAACTATGTCCGACCCGGGTGAAGCAGCCCCCCCCCCCCCCCCACACACACACACCCTCCCCCCGCACCCCCCCTCCACTCCTTATCCATTTAACACTGCTTCGTTCCTTCATACACTGAGTGATTATTTGTTTATTTCTTTATTGCATTTTTATTTGGTATTGCACTTTTTAAAAATAATTATATTTTATTAAGTTAGAATACAAATCTCAGCAAAGTGGTTGCAGATTTATTTATCTAATTAATTATAATTTTTAAGGGCCCTTCAGAGATTCAAGGGCCCCTTCTTGGCTCTCCGGGCCCTGGACCGATGTACCGGCTGAACCAAGACTACTGCTTGATATCCTTCGAAGTTGCCGACCATCTCAAATCACGAATTGTAACTTTATCTTTAAATTCACACACTCTTGCTGAAAACATGGAATTTCCTTAATTATGCCCGACCCGGGCCCTCCTATTCCACATCCTTCCACTACCTCCCCTGCTTCGTTCCTTTTCATGCACTGTTTATTTGTGTCCTGTTCTCTTTTTTTTCTTATTCCTTTTTATTACTAAAACAGATGTCTGTGTTTGTTTCTTTATTGCATTTTTATTTGATATAGGGGGCCCACTTGCCATCGGGCAAGCTGACACCCTGGCCAGTCCGCCACTGGCAGCACGGTAGCATGGTGGTTAGCATAAATGCTTCACAGCTCCAGGGTCCCAGGTTCGATTCCCGGCTGGGTCACTGTCTGTGCGGAGTCTGCACGTCCTCCTCGTGTGTGCGTGGGTTTCCTCCGGGTGCTCCGGTTTCCTCCCACAGTCCAAAGATGTGCGGGTTAGGTGGATTGGCCATGCTAAATTGCCCGTAGTGTCCTTAAAAGTAAGGTTGGGGGAGTTGTTGGGTTACGGGTTTAGGGTGGATACGTGGGTTTGAGTAGGGTGATCAGTGCTCGGCACAACATCGAGGGCCGAAGGGCCTGTTCTGTGCTGTACTGTTCTATGTTCTATGTTCTATGATACTGGGACAGTTTGAATTGGTTTGCCATTAGTGGAATAGGTTTCTGTCTGGTTTGGGCAGAAACAGATTTCCATCGTCATTGTCTTCCTCAGCTCACTCTAAGCCATCCACATACCTGGCATAATTTTTCTGTTGGCCCTGCCCTGGCCCATTGTCCCCTTTGTTCTTCTCTGTGATGTGTATATCTCTGTCTGGCTGCTCCTAACCATTTTGTTGCAGGCTTTTTGCAGGAAAGCTTTCTTATTTTAACATGTCTGTAAGTCTTGCCATTTCTGTAGCAATGTTGCCCTAACTGGCACGGATGGAGAGTTGCCATAACTTACAGTGGGTAGAGAGGGATATTGGCCAAATGCAGGCAAGTAGGACTAGCTCAGTGATAGAAACTGGGTGGCATGGACAAGCTGGGCCGAAGGGCCTGTTTCCATGCTATCAACATCTAGGACTCTATGGCCTGTCCTGACATGCCCCAATGAGGCCGGCCAGGCATCAGACTTTGTTTCATAACATGTCTGCGATGCACCTCGAACATCTCACTATATCAAAGGGGTTGGTAATAAACCTGAGAGGTTTCAGAGCAAAGATCGCCAGTGCTTTGGGATTCTGCTCCACTTCTGGCAACTGAGCGGGATCGGGGATAGTTATCTGAGCACGGTTGTCAGGGGAAACCCCAAATGACTCGGGACTTGGGTCGAATAATAATGAGCAGTTGGCGCGTTGGTCACTCACCTGCTCCCCGCCCGGATTTGAAACCAGTTAATTGTTTCCTGCTTTGTCCGTGATATTTTTGTTGCTTAAATTCAGGTTGCAAAGTTGTAAAACCGTCTTTTCTTGCTGAGAGTGCAATAAACAGACATTGAAGCAAAATAAAACTCCATGAGAAATGAGAGAGGGTTGAAAGAGAGGGGGGGAAAAAACAATATGGTAACAAAAGACAAAAAATCAAAACAGTTAAAAAGGAAGAAGACAGCAATAAATAACTCAAGCAGCAGAAAATTGCATTCATATTCATTGCTTTTCTCTTCTAATCTGTTTTATTGCTTCATTTTCTCTGTATTCTTCTTTGCGCCTTTAGCTATTTTTTCTTTCTCTTTCAGCCTGTCTCAGTTCTCGCCCATTTTGTTTTATAGTCCTGCCCTGGTAAATTTGCCTCTCTGTATGTTTATCATTTTTCATACTTGCCAACTACCTCATGTATTCCTTACCTCAAAGTTACTGAAATAATGTGAAGGATAACCAAAGAAACACAGTTAATTAATGTGCTGTCCCAGCCAGGCAATTAGAGAGCCTCTTGAGTGATACTCCATCTGGACAATGCAGTGTGTGAAAGGAAGAGATGAGCAGCAGTGCCTTTATGAGACAGAACTGTTCATACCATTATTCAATATGCTCACTAATGGTCTACTTTATCCAATTGCTGTGCCCCCTCAGGAGAGTTACTAATGGTCTGCTGTGCCCAGAAGAGGTGCCAATCAAAAGGTCCGTTAATGACCCAGGTCGAGCAGAGAGCAAAAGGCAAGTGACAAGCCAAGTGACACACAAGGGAAAAAGGACCACAAACCCTGGCTGAGCCTGTGACAGCCACGGATTGCATTTATCCTTTTACTTGTATTTTTTTTTTGTGCTACATTTTTTCTGTCTCTAGGCAATAGCCAACGCAATCATATTGAGTAATTGTTTAGGCTACTTCCTGTAGGCAGAGCATGGTTTCAATACGGATTATGGAACATTTCCACCGTCCCAGTGTAATCCTTAAGGGGTAGCGTTGCCGCGGGGGTCGTGCTGATCACCTTCCATAAAAGGGAAAGAACAGTGGAGATCCCAATGAAACGCTGGGGGCAAAAACAAGAAATGCGGGAAAAGCCCAACAGATTTGGCACCACCTGTGGATAGAGAAACAGAGTTAACGTTTTGAGTTTAATGTGACTTTTCATTTGAACACTTGCACATTGACCAGAGTGGAAGAATGGCTTTTCCAGTTGAATATAATGGATTATTTGGGTCTAGCACGTGGAGGGGAACTGGGCGGGATAGGTTTCACAAGGAAGTTTTTCCACATTTCCAACCATTAATGAAAATGGATGGGAGTTGGCATGGATTCTATTACAATCCCTTGTGTTCAACTTTCACCAATGGGCTACATTGATACAACCCGTTGCGCACTAGTACGATAACATGAAAACTCGCTCTTGGTGTAGAACTTTGTTCGAACAGCAACACACTCTGTAGAAATAGTTTGTGGTCTGGAATATCAGGTGGGCAGTGAATTCGGCATACTGACCACTACGTCTAATGCTCCAACCAATGCTCCTGTTGAGTATGGGTGCGTCACACTCCAATCCTCTCAGAATATATTTTCGTACACCAACAATTTGCCCAAATTCAGGGAGAGACAGTGATGTAGTCATGATGTCAATGGATCAGTAATCCAGAGGACCAGGGACATGGTGTTATGTATTCACATGGAACAAAGTCATTTTCAGAAGCAAAGTAGTGCTCATAACTTAGAGGCACGTTTGTGCTTGTGCAAGCCCTTCACACAGTAAAAATGGCAACAATTGTTGCCCCACGGGACCATATGGTGAGCACTGGGAAGATTTGAATAGTTGTCCAAGTGACCAAAATTGCAGCAGACATTGTGGTCCCAGTTTCCTGAGTACAATATGGGGGAGGCGGGGACCTTCAGCCTCCTGTGGAACCTGGTGCAGCCAGAAAAACCAGTTTCAAACACATATGATAAAATACTGGAGATATTATAGGGCCACATCTCACCTAAAACTTTGGGCATGGCCGAGAGGTTCAGGTTCTCTAATTGTAGCCAACAACATGATGGACTAATCACACAACTCGTGGCTACTTTGAAGAAATTAGTTGAATACTGTGAATTTGGAGGCATCTTGAACGACACCATTAGAGACAGACCAGTGTGTGGGCTAAGAAGCAAAGTTATCCAAAATAGGCTGTCAACAATTTAAACCTAAATAAGGCTTTAGAAGTCACAATCGCAATGAAACTAGCAGCTAAGGAAGGACAACGATTAAACTCGAGCACTAAAATCCATAAAATATCGCTTGAGATCCGAACACAGACACAGGTTCAAAATTGCCATCAATGTGCAAAACCTGGGCACACAGCAACTGATTGCTGGAGTAAAAATTAAAAATGCAAGAAATATGGGAAACAAGGGCGCATCCAATGTACATTTTGGAGAAAGAAACAACAGATTTCAAACAAGAATGATAAGATCCAATCACCACCTATTACTGGGCAGAGTTTGGCCTTTTGGGCCAATTCATTAGCCACCAGCCAATAAATCAAACCGAGTCCCAGCCCATCTCTCTCTCTCTGGTGCTGACAAGTCTGCTGCCTCCTGTTCAAATAACATGAGACTAGCAAAATGTTCTCTCTGTAATTTCTGAATTTGTCTGCTTGAATTCAAGGCAGATGTCCATTAATCATCCATGGTTCAAAAATAAAACGGTAAAATAAAAGCAAGTGGAAATGAGGGAATAAACAGAAAGGAACCGTACATTGTTTACTGCCTTTGCTGCTAATCAATCTGACCAGTCCACTTTACCTAACTCTATCCCCATTCCATTATAATTCCCTTAATTTAAGTTAAACACATCCGACCCCAGTTTCTCACTCTCAAACTGAATATTAAATTCTATCATTTATAATCACTACTTCCTAGTGCACCTTTCATTCTGAGGTCATTTATTAAACCTGCCTCATTACCCATTATCAGATCCAAGGTAGTCTGTTGCCGGATCGGCTCCATGACATATTGCTCTAGGAAACTATCCCTAATGCACTCTATGAATTTGTTGTCTAGCCTTTCCACCTTGATTAACCCAATCAACATGAAGCTTAAAGTCACCCATAATTATTGCTCAAATCTTTTTAGTCTCCTATTATTTGTTGACTTATACCTTTTCCTACAGTGTGGCTACTGTTTGGGAGTCTACACATCACTCCGACCAATGTCTTCTTTCCCTTCCTGTTTTTTACCTCCACCCAAATGGACTCCACGTCATCTGAGTCTAGACTGTCTCTCACAACTGTCCTAATTTAATCTCTCATAACAGTGCTATTTCCCCAACTTTTCCTTCCCTCCTGTCTTTCTGAAAGGTCCAATATCCCTGACTATTAAGTGCCTTGTAACCATGTTTCCGTAATGACTATGAGATCATATCCATTTACCTTGATTTGGCCGTCAGCTCATCTACCTTATTCCGAATGCTTTGCGCATTAAAGTACAAAGCCATTAGGCTTGTCTTTCTGCCATTTTTAATCATCCTAACTTTTCTTTGTACTGTGGCCCTCTCGTCCTTGATTATCCCGTCTACATTTTTTTGCATTTTACTGTTCTTTCTTTTATTGCTGTCCTTATTTCTCTTTCCCTTGTCACCCAGCTTAGGTTCCCACTCCCCCCCCCCCCCCCGACATTCTGGTTTAAACCCTCCCCAGCCGCACTAGCAGACAGTCACCCTTGGCCATCCGTCAGAGTCCTGCCCAAGTGTTACCCATCCACTTTGTACTGGTCCCACCTGCCCCAGACACTGTTCCAATCCCCCAGAATCTGAAACCCTCCCCCTTACACCAGCGTTCCAGTCATGTAATAATATGATCTGATTAACAGGTGCCACTGGGAATTTTTCTGAGACCATTACCTTTGAGGTCCTATTTTTCAACTTACTTCCTAACTTCCTGGGTGGAATGCTCCCCCTCCCCCACACCGGGTGGGAAAATCGGCGGGGCGCCGTGTGAGTCGCGCCACGCTGCCCTGACACCCACACGTGATTCTCCCACCCCCCCAAACCGGCGCGCGAGAATTGCGCCGGGCCACTCGGAGAAACGGCACGCGCCGTTTGCGGCGATTCTCCGGCCCGAACGACAGGTTCCCGTCGGCGCCGTCCACACCTGGTCGCTGCCGACGGGAACAGTGCGGGAACTCTGTGGGGGGTGGCCTGTGGGGGGGGGGGTTCCTTCACCGGGGTACCGATTGGCGGGCCGGCCTCTCTAAAGGAGAACATCCTTTCCTCCGCCGCCCCGCAAGATCCATCCGCCATCTTCTTGGGGGGCAGACTCAGGGAGGACGGCAACCGCGCATGCATGGGTGACGTCATTTACGCAATGCCGGCCGCGTCATTTACACAGCGCCGCTTTTTACGTGGCACCAAGGCCCAGTGTGCGTAAAAGGCGCGACCCCGCTCCTAGCCCCCCGGGGGCGGGAGAATAGGGGGCTGGGAGCGGGCTCCGACGCCGGAGTGAAACACTCCGGTTTTCACTCCGGCGTCGGGACTTTGTCTGCATTTCGGAGAATCGCACCCTTTATTATCCGCTTTTAGGACCGCAACACTTTTTTTTACCTTTGTCATTGGTACCGATGTGTACCTTGACCAATGGCTATTCAACCTCCCCCGCCAGAATGTCCTGCAGCCGCTC
The DNA here is from genome assembly GCF_902713615.1 of Scyliorhinus canicula. Lineage (NCBI taxonomy): Eukaryota > Metazoa > Chordata > Chondrichthyes > Carcharhiniformes > Scyliorhinidae > Scyliorhinus > Scyliorhinus canicula. The sequence continues at coordinate 6,978,844 of NC_052150.1, read as the reverse complement.
TGAGACATCCATGGCCCTCGCACCAGGGAGGCAGCACACCATCCAGCACATCCGATCCACTCTTTCTAATCCTACCACAAATAGGCTGGTCTGGAAGACTTGTTCAGACAATGAAGCGCTGATTGAAGATGACTCATGAGCAAGGTTCACTGTCAAAATGACTAAGCCAATTCCGGATGACAAACAGGAATACAACACACTTGACAACCCAAAGTTCTCCGGATTACTCATGATGAAATGTCAATCAGGCACAGCATTTCACTGGTCGAAGCTGCCGAAAACGAGAGAGGGTGTTGGGAGGAAACAGCAAAATCAGATCCGGTTTTGTGATGTGAGAACAGGGCTAAACACCGTGCCAGAAAAGGTCAGCAAGTGTTGGTAAGGAACTACACCACCTGTGAGAAGTGGATACCTGGCATCGCCTGGCCACAGAGAGGATTGGTCTCTGCACTGTTCAAATTCAGGATGGTGCGGTCTGGAAAAGGCACTTTGATCAACCTTTAGCAGGGTCCTGTTTGGGCGCCTACAGCCGGGACTTTCTGAGCGTCTGCAGCGGCAAGAATGACCCCCCAATCAAACGGGACTCTTTTGTTTTGGCCTTGGCGAGGGACGTCTCGCCGAGAGGCCGCATTTTTCTCACTTCCTGCATTGATAAGCATTTTTAAATGCCGCCCCGATCTTTAACCTCCCCTCAGACACCACACTGTGGCCTCCAGATTTGGGGGTGTGGGGGGGTGTGGGGGGTGTGGAGCCCTACTGCCCCAACCTACCTCGTAGGGCGTCCTCAAGCACCCATCATACCCACCTCTTAAGGGCAGGGCACCACCGGGCTCAATCTCTGGAATGGGTAACTAGCACTCAGACACCTTGGCAGTTACCCTGTCAGCCTGGTTGTGCCACCTGGGCACCCTGGCCGTCCTACTGTGACATTGCCAGGGTTCCCGGGTGGTGGTGCCAAGATGTCAGGCTGGCAGTGCCAAGGTGCCCAGGTGGAGGCTGGAGTACCAGAGTACCACCCTGCTCAGAGCCGGGGGGCCTCCGATGGCCTGGGAGGCCCCCCTCCCAGGTGCTGTTACGCTGGTCCACGTTTAAGCGGACCGGTGTTCAACAGCTCCGTGGCAAGGTCTCCCCGGCACGGGCGTTCATTCTGGGGCCTGAGGAGAATTGCACAGTGACATTTCTAAATGACACTCTTGCTCACTTAGATATGTTAATCTGGACAATTTTAGACAGAGGATCTGGATTGGCGCAGGCTGGGAGGGCCAAAGGGCCTGTTCCTGTGCTGTAATTGTTCTTTGTTCTTTGTTCTTTGGACCTCATCCTATCCATATCACGATGACTCGCAAGATCCAACGCTTTCTCTACATCATAAATCTCGCAAGAGGCCTCTCGTGAGATTTAACGGCCTCGTCCCGTCACCCAAGTCGGGTGCGACGAGGCCGTTTGATCGCCTCCTAGGACTAGTTTGCCACAGATACAGGCGGCCGTGGGTCCACAACAAACTGTGCCAAGTGAAGACCTCAACCTTCCTGAGAACCTGACAATAACTGAAACAACTGTGGGAGACGGTTCCCCAGTGAAGAATAAAGGGATTAAGGGTTATGGTGTTCGGGCCGGAAAGTGGAGCTGAGTCCACAAAAGGTCAGCCATGATCTCATTGAATGGCGGAGCAGGCTCGAGGGGCCAGATGGCCGACTCCTGCTCCTAGTTCTTGTGTTCTTGTTTCAGATTCCAGCATCCGCAGTAATTTGCTTTTATCTATTGATTGTTTTGCGCCTTTGTGGTCTGCCAGCCTTTATTTAAAAATTACCACAAGTGGGTTCAAATCTCATCATAGCAGCTGGTGGAATTTAAATTGAATTAATACAACCTGGAATATAATGCTTGACTCGTTAACGGTTATGATTGTCGATTGTAGGACTCATCTGGTCCTGGTTCACTCGTGTCCTTGAGGGAAGGAAATCTGCCACCCTTGCCTGGTCTGGCCTCCATGTGACTCCAGACCCACAGCAAAGTGGCTGACTCTCAACTGCCCTCCGAAATGGCCTGGCAAGCCACTCAGTTCAGGGGCAATTAAAGATGGACAACAAATGCCAACCGTGCCGGCTGCGCCCACATCCCATCCAAAAACATTGTTTTAAAAATCGCCTGAATATTCACCCTTGAATAAAAGCAAAATACTGCGGACGCTCGAAATCTGAAATAAAAACAGAAAATGCTGGAAAAACTCAGCAGGTCTGGCAGCATCTGTGGAGAGAGAAATAACGTCAATGTTTTGAATCCTATATGACTCTTCATTGGTATTCATTCATTCACTCATGAAATTACTTTGGGCAAAATTGGACAACGGCAGTTATTTAAAATTATTGGGGAGGGGTGGTTTAGCTCAGTTGGCTGGACAGCTGGTTTGTGATGCAGAGCGAGGCCAGCAGCGTGGGTTCAATTCCCATACAGGCTCTGGTTAGTCATGAAGGCCCTGCCTTCTCAACCTTGCCCCTTTGCCTTAGGTGCAGTGACCCTCAGGTTAAATCACCACCAATCAGCTCTCCTCCATCAAAGGGGAGAGCAGCCTTTGGTCAGCTGGGACTATGGCGACTTTACTTCCATGCATGAATTTGAATTCATCCAACACTCTGCTGCCCCTGTCCTTATTAACACCAAATCACATTCCCCTGTGATCGCTAATCTGCATTGACTCCTGCTGAAGCAATGCCTCGACCTTAACATTCTCATCCTAGTTTTCACATCCCTCCATGTATTTTTCCCCTCCAGCACTGTGACTCACCCTTCTGCCCTCTCCCAACAGCATTAGTGGGCAATGGCCTTGTCCGTCCATCTGTCCATCCATCCGTCCATCCATCCATCTATTCTTCCCTTTTAGCATTCTTTAAATCCTTCCTCTATGACCATGCTTTCATTCACCTGCACTGATTTCTCCTTGGTCTTGGTGAATTAGTACCATAAACTGCTTGTAACATTCCTGTGAAACACTTGAGAGTTTTCAATCCATAAAAGCTGGTACATAAATACAAGTCTTTGTTGTACAATGTAATTCATGCTGAGAGCTATTTTAAGACTTCATAAGCTCATTTCACTTCAGAATATATACAGTCACCAGAGACAGGCCCACAAATATCAATCACAGAAATACCAGGGCAGTAATCTAACCCACTGTGCACCAAGTTGCTCCTTAGACAAAATGCATGAGATTGCCATCTAAAGGTTGCCCAACGGAGCAGCATACGGCCGGAATAGTTCATCACAGTCCATCTGGCCAGTCCCAAAGGTTGCAATATACGAAAGGGCCAATATATTCCATCTGGCCCAGCTAAATGGCTGGGAAGATACTACACATATCCTAACCCTTGCACTCAAACATTTACTGCTGATGATTTATTCAGCTCCTTCCTGTATTTTCGAAAGCTTCTGCGTCTTCACTGCCTGTGCGGCCAATCTATTACACCTATTCAGCTGCCCCTATGTAAAATGATTTGCTCCTCGTGTTTATGCTTAACCATGTGCAAGATTTTGTAGGTGTTTGTGTATGTCACAGCATCCTTGTGCGGATTGGATGAGGGCCAACAATTAGTGGAATTGTGTTTAAGGAAATTATTATAATTTAGTCACAGGAATAGATAAAAGCCAATTGAAACTGCATATGGGTCAGGTCTGATATGGAACAGAACACTCAGGTTTGACTTAATGACTTAAAATACTCCAACTGTAATTGTGCTCTTACAAGCACCACTGTTGGGCTTTGATAAGGTTAAATAGCCCTGGAGGGCAATCCTACTGTCACTGAAGTGAAAGCATAGTGACACTGGTCCTCCCATTGAAAATGATGAGAGCACTTGAAAGTTCCCCTCCAAGTCAAGCAGTGCCTTGGCTTGGAAAAATATTGTCATCCCTTCGTGGTTGCTGGGTAAAATCCTGGAATTCTCTCCCTAACCGAATTGGGTGAACCTACGGCACAGGGACAGCTACACTTCAAGCAGACAGCTCACCGCCATCTTCTCAGAGGAAATTAGGGATGGTCCATAAACACTGACCTTGCCAATGATGTCCACATCCCAGGAACAAATAAAAAAAAAACACGGGGCAACTCTAATCAAATTATCAGTGAGCAATTTTAGATGCCGTGGATAAAGAAATACCATTTGAGTATTTGGCGATTGCCACGTTAGATTTTACCTCTCCTGTGGCTTATAATGCTTTAATTTTGCCAAGATAATGTTTTCTGGAACCCATCCATACTACACACATAGAACATAGAACAGTACAGCACAGAGCAGGCCCTTCGGCCCTCGATGTTGTGCCGAGCAATTATCACCCTACTCAAACCCACGTATCCACCCTATACCCGTAACCCAACAACCCCCCCCCCCCTTAACCTTACTTTTTAGGACACTACAGGCAATTTAGCATGGCCAATCCACCTAACCCGCACATCTTAGGACTGTGGGAGGAAACCGGAGCACCCGGAGGAAACCCACGCACACACAGGGAGGACGTGCAGACTCCACACAGACAGTGACCCAGCTGGGAATCGAACCTGGGATCCTGGAGCTGTGAAGCATTTATGCTAACCACCATGCTACCCTGCTGCTCCTCACATCATGAGGGCAGAATTAGGAAATGGAGACACGTACTCTGAACATGAACAAAATGATGACCTGCAACTCACAGACATGTTTATTTCAGTCCAGCTTCTTGCTTTCCCGTTTTCCCACCAGCAATATTTATTATTCAGCTGATTAATTGATCTTTCGTTGAATGTCACTCATTAGTCTACTAGTTCTCTAACACCAGATACGATTAACGATGGTCTCTCTAAATCCAGATACTCCGGATAGGTTTGAATAAACCTATAGGTTAGGTTAGGGGCTGGTTTTGCACTGTGGGCTAAACAGCTGGCTTGTAATGCAGAACCAGGCCAGCAGCGTGGTTTCAATTCCCGTACCAGCCTCCCCGAACAGGTGCCGGAATGTGGCGACTAGGGGCTTTTCACAGTAACTTCATTGAAGCCTACTTGTGACAATAGGTTATTATTATTATAAGCATACTGCACGTCAGGGTGTCCCAAACCTTACCAGCCACAGAACCCTTTTGACCTCCCATGAGTGCTGAAGGAAACCCTGAGAAATATCCTTATTGTATTAAAGAATTAAATCGCAAAGCAAATATAATTATTGCACAATAGATACAATTATTGGTAGCATAGTGGTTAGCACTGTTGCTTCACAGCGCCGGGGTCCCGGGTTCGATTCCCGGTTTGGGTCACTGTCTTTGCGGAGTCTGCATGTTCTCCCCGTGTCTGCGTGGGTTTCCTCCGGGTGCTCCGGATTCCTCCCACAAGTCCCGAAAGACGTGCTGTTAGGTAATTTGGACATTCTGAATTCTTCCTCCGTGTACCCGAACAGGCGCCGGAATGTGGCGACTAGGGGATTTTCACAGTAACTTCATCACAGTGTTAATGTGAGCCTACTTGTGACATTAATAAAGATTATTATCATTATGACACACAAAAGCAAACTTAAAAGATGTTTCTATGTCTTATATGTATACATGTCTTACAATAAAATGTTCTGTTATTCAACAAATGCTTCTAAGTTTTCCCTGCATTTTGTTACTTTTAATGGGAACCACTCAAGCACACTCTCTCACCCACTCTCACCCTCACAGAACCACAAAATAATACAGTGCGGAAGAGGCCCTTTGGCCCATCGAGTCTGCACCAACACATGAAAAACACCTGACCTGCCCACCTGATCCCATTTGCCATCACTTGGCCTTGAAGGTTATGACGTGGCAGCTGCTCATCCAGATACTTTTTAAAGGATGTGGGGCAATCCGCCACCACCACCCTCCCAGGTAGCGAATTCCTGATCAGCACCACCTTCTGGGTAAATCGTTTGTTTCCTCAAGTTCCCCCTAAACCCCTTGCCCCTGACCTTGAATTCATGCCTTCTTGTGACTGACCCTTCAACTAAGGGGAACAGCTGCTCCCTATCCACCCTGTCCATGCCCCTCATTATCTTATCCACCTCGATAACACCGCCCCTCAGTATTCTCTGCTCCAATGAAAACAAGACAAGGCCAGCTCCAGCTGTGGCCTCACCAAAGTTCTATACAACTCCAACATGGCCTCCCTGCTTTTGTAATCTATACCTCGGTTGATAAGGCAAATGTCCCATTGGCCTTTTTCACCACCCTATTGCCTTCAGAGATCTATGGAGAAACACACCAAGGTCCCTTTGTTCCTCAGAAACTCCCAGTGTGTGCATTTCATTGATCACTTCCTTGTCAAATTACTCCTCCCAAAGTGTATTTCCTCACACTTTACAGGGTTAAATTCCACCTGCCATGTTTCTGCCCGTTTGACCATCTCGTCTATATCTTCCTGTAAGCAAACACATTCACCCTCACTGTTATCTTCACTCCTTTCCCAGAGCTGCTAAGCCAGAGTCAGAGTGGACAGGGGCAAACCCCCAATCCATCTCCTCACCTGCTCCAAAACACAATTCAACTTCAAATTGAATCCAATTCATGGTTCCCTCAAGAGAGACGCACGGGATCCACGCAGTACTCCTGATCTCACGCTCGATCCCAGCTAAAAGGCCGAGAAATGATCTCAACGTCACTGTTAACCCCTGGCTAATCTTCGTGTCACCCACAAACTTACTGATCCTACCCCCCATCTATATTGCGCTCATATAAATGACAAATATAGGGGACCCAGAACACACTCTCACCCTCACCCACTCACGCACTCCCTCACCCACACACACACTCCCTCACCCACACACACACCTTCACCCACACACACACACTCCCTCACCCACACACACACTCCCTCACACACCCACACACAGACTCCCTCACCCACACACACACTCCCTCACCCACACACACACTCCCTCACCCACACACACACACTCTCACCCTCACCCACACACTCTCACACTCACCCACTCACACACTCCCTCACCCACACACACACTCCCTCACCCACACACACACTCCCTCACCCACACACACACACTCCCTCACCCACACACACACTCCCTCACCCACACACACACTCCCTCACCCACACACACACCTTCACCCACACACACACACTCCCTCACCCACACACACACTCCCTCACACACCCGCACACAGACTCCCTCACCCACACACAGACTCCCACACCCACACACAGACTCCCTCACCCACACACACACTCCCTCACCCACACACACACTCCTCCACCCATAAACACACACACACTCCCTCACCCATACACACACACACACACTCCCTCACCCACACACACACTCCCTCACCCACACACACTCCCTCACCCACACACACACTCCCTCACCCACACACACACCTTCACCCACACACACACACTCCCTCACCCACACACACACTCCCTCACCCACACACACACACTCCCTCACCCACACACACACTCCCTCACCCACACACACACTCCCTCACCCACACACACACTCCCTCACCCACACACACCTTCACCCACACACACACTCCCTCACCCACACACACACTCCCTCACACACCCACACACGGACTCCCTCACCCACACACAGACTCCCACACCCACACACAGACTCCCTCACCCACACACACACTCCGTCACCCACACACACACTCCTCCACCCATACACACACACACACTCCCTCACCCATACACACACACACACACTCCCTCACCCACACACACTCCCTCACCCACACACACACACACACTCCTTCACCCACACACACACTCCCTCACCCACCCACACACAGACTCCCTCACCCACACACAGACTCCCTCACCCACACACACACTCCCTCGCCCACGCACACTCCCTCACCCACACACACACTCCCTCACCCACACACACACTCCCTCACCCACACACACACACACACTCCCTCCCTCACACACACACTCCCTCACCCACACACACACTCCCTCACCCACATACACTCCCTCACCCACACACACACACTCCCTCACCCACACACAGACTCCCTCACCCACACACACACTCCCTCACCCACCCACACACAGACTCCATCACCCACACACAGACTCCCTCACCCACACACACACTCCCTCACCCACCCACACACACACTCCCTCACCCACACACAGGCTCTTTCACCCACACACACACTCCCTCACCCACACACACACACTCCCTCACCCACACACACACTCCCTCACCCACACCCACACACACACTCCTTCACCCACACACACACTCCCTCACCCACACACACACACCCTCACCCACACACACACTCCCTCACCCACACACACACACTCCCTCACCCACACACACACACTCCCTCACCCACATACACTCCCTCACCCACACACACACTCCCTCACCCACACACACACTCCCTTACCCACCCACACACACACACACTCCCTCACCCACACACACACTCCCTCACCCACACACACACACTCCTTCACCCACACACACACTCCCTCACCCACACACACACACTCCCTCACCCACACACACACTCCCTCACCCACACACACACACTCCCTCACCCACACACACACACTCCCTCACCCACACACACATACTCCCTCACCCACACACACACTCCCTCACCCACACACACACTCCCTCACCCACACACACACTCCCTCACCCACACACACACTCCCTCACCCACACACACACACTCCCTCACCCACACACACACTCTCTCACCCACACACACACTCCCTCACCCACACACACACACTCCCTCACCCACACACACACACTCCCTCACCCACACACACACACTCCCTCACCCACACACACACCTTCACCCACACACACTCCCTCACCCACACACACACTCCCTCACACACCCACACACAGACTCCCTCACCCACACACAGACTCCCACACCCACACACACACACTTCCTCACCCACACACACTCCCTCACCCACACACACACTCCCTCACCCACACACACACTCCCTCACCCACACACACACTCCCTCACCCACACACACACACTCCTTCACCCACAGACACACTCCCTCACCCACACACACACTCCCTCACCCACACACACACTCCCTCACCCACACACACACTCCCTCACCCACACACACTCTCCCTCACCCACACACACTCCCTCACCCACACACTCTCCCTCACCCACACACACACACTCCCTCACCCACACACACACTCCCTCACCCACACACACTCTCCCTCACCCACACACACTCCCTCACCCACACACTCTCCCTCACCCACACACACACTCTCTCACCCACACACACACTCCCTCACCCACACACACTCTCCCTCACCCACACACACACTCCCTCACCCACACACACTCCCTCACCCACACACACACACACTCCCTCACCCACACACACTCCCTCACCCACACACACACTCTCCCTCACCCACACACACACTCCCTCACCCACACACACTCCCTCACCCACACACACACACACTCCCTCACCCACACACACTCCCTCACCCACACACACACTCTCCCTCACCCACACACACACTCCCTCACCCACACACACACACCTTCACCCACACACACACACTCCCTCACCCACACACACACACTCCCTCACCCACACACACACTCCCTCACCCACACACACTCCCTCACCCACACACACACACTCCCTCACCCACACACACACACTCCCTCACCCACACACACACTCCCTCACCCACACACTCTCCCTCACCCACCCACACACTCTCCCTCACCCACACACACACTCCCTCACCCACACACACACTCCCTCACCCACACACACACTCCCTCACCCACACACACACTCCCTCACCCACACACACACTCCCTCACCCACACACACTCCCTCACCCACACACACTCCCTCACCCACACACACACTCCCTCACCCACACACACACTCCCTCACCCACACACACACTCCCTCACTCACACACACACACACTCCCTCACCCACACACACACGCACTCCCTCACCCACACACACACACTCCCTCACCCACACACACATACTCCCTCACCCACTCACATACTCCCTCACCCACTCACCCGCACTCCCTCACCCACTCACACATTCCCTCACCCACTCACGCACTCCCTCACACGTACACTCACACTCCCTCACCCACTCACACCCACACCCACTCCCACACCTACTCTCAACCTTTCCCACCCTTATCCTTACTCACTCTCACCTTCACCCACTCGTCACCCACTCACACAAACTCCCTCACCCACTCAGCCTCACCCACTCTCACAAAATCTCACTCTCAACCACTCCCTCACCCACTCTCACTCCCTCTCACCCACTCTTACCAAATCTTATCCTCACCGACACACACTCACGCCCTCACCTTCACCCACTCTCACCCTCACCCACTCTCTCACCCTTGCCCAATCATACTCACTCACACCCACACTCACACTCGACCACTTTCACTCTGATCGTCACCTACATTCGCCTTCAGCCACTCTCACTCCCTTCCTCACCCACACTCATTCTCACACTCAACCTCATCCATCCTCACCTTCACCCACTCACACGCACTCCCTCACCCACTCACATCCTCATCCACTCTCACCCTCGCGCAGTCACATCCACACTCACCCTCATCCACTCTCACTCTCATCCTCACACTCAACCCCATCTATCCTCACCCTCACTCACTTTCGCCCTCAGTCACTCTCACCCATCTCACCCTCCTCAGGCTCCCGGCACCAGTCTTGGCTCTTCTCGGACCTTGGCCTTGGCTCCTTTTGGGCCATTGAGATCCCACCCGTGTCTCTACCCAGGCTGCTGGCCTTAGCCTCAGCTCTTTTCGGGACCCCACGACCCTTGCTCCTCTCGGGATACACGGCCGAACCACCGGCGGAATTGTTCTGTGGAACCCAGATTGGGAGATCCTGAAGATATTACTGAAAAGAGAGACGTGCTGCTGAAATTTTTCATCTTGTATTCATCAGGACAAATGCAAGAATTCACAACAATTTACACCATGAAGAAAAGGGGTGTTGATGGTTGCTAAATTGACTCTGATTGGCTGAGGCATTGCTATGTGGAAAGCAGCAGGGAAACAATAGGTTCCGCAAGCTCCCGGGTAATTTTTAAAAAGATGCAAGGCTTGTGCATATTCCTTTTGTTTGCAGTTTCTATATATAAAAAGGAAGCATCAATGAGCCGTGTTGATTTTGACTGATGATATTATATTGAATGCCAGTGTAGCTATTAACGCACTCAAGATTGTCCAGCAAGTACTTCCCAATTGTCGAATCACATCCAAGAGTTGACATTTTGCTTGGGGTTTTGCAAGCAAGGGATGGTTGTGCACAGTATGTCTGTTCTAGATTTAGGAGCATGTTTCTTGATCAATCAAACAATCAATTGGACATATGTCTGAAATTATGTTGCTCAATTGTGAGGTTGACAGAATGATTTTTGTGACTCACATCAACTTCCTCGTAGTGGAAAATACCACTCACCTTCGCCTGGCATTGTGGTGTGAAATGTTGCAGAAGGTTGTGTGGTGAACTCCGAATCCAGAGACTTGAGCACAATATCTACTGAGGACTTTCTGTACTGTCAGGGGTGCCATCTTTCACATGAGATATTAAACTGTTGAACTGTCTGCCCTTTCATGGCATCGTTTTGAAGGACAGAGAGCTTGGCCCGCTGTGCGAGCCAATACCTATTCTTGTGCCAACATTACTGAGGCTGATTATCGCGTTGTTATTGTTAAACTTCTTACGGGAAGGATCCTGCAGTCAATCTTTACTCAGTTTTCGATTGATTCACAAAGCGAAAGATTACAAATGTATAATTGCTAACTCTGCAGCCCACAATTAGTGATGATAAGTGCTCTTTTATAGATCTGGTGCTCAAGTCTTTGAAGTGGGATTTGAACCCAGAATCTTCTGGCTCTGAAATACTAGTCCTACCTACTGTCGAGCATGAACCTTGGATTACTAATTAATTAATAATTCAAGTGACATTCTGGCACGGCAATGTGTTGTGCGCAATGCGGGATGTTAATCTTTCATTTAATCGGCAGGTCAGATGTATATTGAGCTTCTGTAAATGGATTCCTGCCATGCAAAAATGCCAGTCCCACCGCTGTCAGTGGGGTGTCCCATTGTTCACACCCTCCAACGCCGGGGCCCCAGGGTGGGTGCTCACCATTAGCAGGACGGAAAGATCCTGCCGGCGGGGAAGGCCAAAAAACTCCAACCACTGACTTTAAAATGATTCCAAATTTGCATTCATGAAATCCACATGCCCCATCACGGAGACAGCGGGCAGGATTCTCAGATTGCCGACGGCAAAATCGCGTTTGGCGATTGGCCGGAGAATCCGCTTTTATGCTGAAAAGCAGGGCGGCACTGTTTTTCAGATGATCCGCTTCCTCAGAAGCGGCCAACCCGAGGAGTACGCCGCACGCCATTGGGACGGCCTCAGGACATCACCCGAGGCCCTCTCCTGATGTGCCGACTTGCCGATGGTGTGGGACACTTGTCCCCTCCACTTTCATAAACCTGGCTTCGGACTGTATCCAGCGCGGCACTATCAGGGTGGTACTAACAGGGCGGCGCTATCAGGCAGGCCGCGTTCGTGCACGGCCGGCGCCATGCTGTACGGCACAGCCTCCGAAGGCCACGGCCATGCGCATGCGCGGCAACGGACCTGGCCATTCTGCACCCATATCTGCAGGTAAAGCCGAGGCTTTACACTGCACAGCTGCTAGCGCCCCACCAGGCAGAGTATCGGTGCGGAGGCGCTGCCGACCTTTTGGTCGTAAGACCAGATGCTTCCTCCGGACACTGCCGCAAAACCGGAGAATCCGGCCCAAGATGTCTGCGGAATACTCAAGACAGACAATGACATTTCCTTGAACATTAAAATCCTTCTTTCCACTAGGGTAAATGGAGGATTTAAGGAGTTAATAGCTGAGACATTAATATTCAATCACCCCATGCAATCACACTGACTGACAGGATACAGGGAATTAATCGCCTGACCTGCTGGAGGCCATTTCCAATCTATCGAGCTTCTTACAGCAGGTGAGAGAGAATCCCATTGTGAGAGGGGACAATGACTGTGCAGTTTGTATTTATTTTTCTGCAGAATTCTTTTTAAATTGCCAATCCCTAACTTCCATTAGGAAAGTTATCGTGAGCTGCCTCCTTGAACCGCCGCAGTCCATGTGGTTTAGGTACATCCAAACTGTTGTTAGCAGGGGAAGTTCTTCAAATTTGCCCCAGGGACAGTGAAGGAATGGTGATACAGTCCCAATCAGGATGGTGTGAAGCTTAGAGGGAGCTTGCAGGGGGTGGTGTTCCAATGCATCCGCTATCCTTGTCCTTCCTGGTGGCAGAGGACACAAGCTTGGAAGCAAGTCCCATGATGGCAGCCATCTTTACTGCCACATGTACAAAATGTATGGGTGGCACGGTAGCACACTGTTGCTTCACAGTGGCAGAGACCCGGATTCGATTCCTGGATCGGGTCACGGCCTGTGCGGAGTCTGCACGTTCTCAGGCACGTGGTTTTTGGCGGCAGTGGTGGCCCGCCAGCAGGATTTACCAACCCACCGTTGTCAAGGGGAGTTCCCGGTGACTGCACCCCCTCATCGCCGGGAAAACCATGCACCAACATGGGACCAGAATATCCCGCCAACATGAACAGCTGGCGCCCATCAACACTCTCCCCCTGCTATTTCCAAGTTCAAGGCCCTGTCCAGGATTCATGCTGCTGGTGTGTTACCTTGAACTACACTCGAGCCCCAAGAAACTCACCAACTCTTCGTTGTGTAGTGGTGCAGGATATTTTTACCCACCCATGAGGGCAGACATGACCACAGTTTAACACCTTTGAGAGGGCACAGCAGCGCTGCCTCAGCATTGGGTTGGTGATGCCAATCTGGAGCATACGCTAAAGACCCTCAATCTTCTGACTCAGATGGAGGAATGCTGACAACTGAGCCATGACTGATGTCACTAAGTGCACCGGGAATTATCCAATGCACCCCCCCCCCCCCTCCCCACCAACCGTCCGGTACTTATCCTTAATTTTGACAATTAACAATTATAACATTGCTGTCTGTGGGATCATATAGTCTGAAACTTAGCTACTGTATTCCCTGTATTGCGACAGTTAGTCACACTTCGAAAATGCTTCATTGGCCACAGAGTGATTTGGGAGGTCGTGAGTTTGTGAAAGGTGCTATAGAGATGCACAAGATTCTTTCTGAAGTTGGATGTTCTGGTGACTATCTCATTCATAATTCAGTTTTCATGTCACGGCCAAATAGACCTGAAGATAACGGTGCTGGCTGTCTGTCAGCCACACGATATTGACATTTAATATATTCACTGAATTATTTTTAATTGATTTTTAAATTACACTGAAAATAATTTTGACCCCTGTCTTTCCCTCTGCAGTTCATAAAGCAATGAACTCTCGGCCAGACAACGATACTGCAAGATGTTTCAACCACAATACCTGAGGTTCCTGTGTCAATATTAACCAGTGATTGTTTATCGGCCCTTCCAGAGTTTCAAAGATTCATGGCCATCTGGGATGAACTTGTTTAATTTTTTAAAAGTCAATTGACCTTATTATTCAATTGAGATGCTAAAATACCTCAATACAAATCAAAGCAGAGGAACTCCAGCTCTAACAGCTTTCTTACTTCTATATTTTTTTCTAGAATCGTTTAAAGTTCAGTGAAAGTTATAATAATCATCGAATCCTTACAATGCAGAAGGAGGCCATTCGACCCATCAAGTCTGCAACGACCCTCTGAAAGAACCCCCTACCTAGGCCCACTCCCCTGACCTATCCCCCTAGCCCCACCTAACCTGCAAATCCCTGGTCACCAAGGGACAATGCAGCGTGGCCAATCCACCTAACCTACACAACTTTGGACTGTGGATAGTGCCTCTGCCTCTGTCAGAAGCAAAAGGTTCGAGTCCCATCCCAGGTCTTGATGGTCAAGGCAGGTGTGTTCGTAACGTGGTTAAAAAGGTTGAGTGTGTCAACCTGCAAAGTTCCTCCAAACACGCCAATTGCTGGTGGTAAGAGCGGAAGAGATTCCTGGTCAACTACGCTTGATGTGGGATGGGGCTCCTCAAGCTACAAGTCCCTTACCACAGACTAGAGACCTGTTCCGCAAATTACTAACTATGGTAACAGAGGAAAGGCTGCCTTAGTGCATCACTAGGTGCAGGAAGAGAATTGGAACAGTGTTGATGAATCAGAGGCAGTGTTGTCAACAGCTAGTGAATGGATTAAGTCGAACTGACAAGTCAACTCCAGGGAGGAAACCGGAGCACCCACAGGAAGCCTACGTAGACACGGGGGAGAAGGTGCAATCACCACACAGACAGTCACCCAAGTGGAATCGAACTTGGGTCCCGAGTGCTGTGAGGCAACAGTGCTTACCACTGTGCCGCCGTGTTGCCCTAAAATCGAAAGCTTGTTGTTGCACCATCATTCAACTTCCAATCAATATCATTCCTCATGGACCACATTAAAATCTATCGAGTCCAGTCTCTTCCGCCAGCAGAGTTGGCGGGGCCGATTAACAACGGAACATTCCGGCCCAGCTTCCCAGTAAACTTGCCTTTGGTTTAGTGCTAGCTGCAAAATTGCTGGAAAAATCTGAATCCAACGGCAAAAAAAAGCGGGTTGTGAAATGGCCATCCAATCCAATACTTAGCCCTTTCCATCTCTTTGATGAAATTGAAAGTTCAGGTATCCCTTTTCATATTACTTTGCTGGCTTGCCCTTGCACCTCATCGAACCATGTTCGTATTTCTTCATTACCTACATTTAACCTACCATGAAAAAGAAGATTTTAATGAAATGATAGGATTAACAGTTTCATCTTCCAACAAGCTTCAAGCCATGAATTTTATTATTATATTAATGTGTCCTACATATTAAAATGGAATTATGAATTGCTAATGAGAGACGGTTTCTACTAGAGCTGGGAAAAGAATATGCCTAGAGCCATTACCTATAGATCCCTTTTCAACAGAACTCCCAGTTAGGCTACATCACATACTGACTTAAAACTTATGACTGTTCTTCACTAAAATAACTGCAATTCCCATTATTGATCTATTTTATTATTTTGCCTGTACCTTTGGAGCTTTCGTCTCCCACATTGGATTGCTCATCCACTATAAAACCTTACATCAGCGTGATTTGTGATATTAATTTTCTTTTTCTAATTTTGTTCCTTTTCTTCACACAAATCGTCTAACCTCCACAATTCTGCAATCTACTGAAGGCTGGAAATTTAGTGTGTGGGCAGCTTCACTTCCACCCTTGCAATCTATTTTCATCAAGGCAGCCGGTTGGTCTTTTGTCCTCATTCTCGGCAAGCTACAGATAGTCATCAGTAATTGTGATATTTTTGTGGTAATACTCAATCGCACTTCCCAAACCCACGGCCTCCACGACATGGATAGACAAGGGGCGGATTCTCTGACCCTCCCCAGCCGTGTGTGTTTCTGGGCAGAGCGCAGTTCTCTCTTTACACTCACCGCTAGTCAATGGCATTTCCCGTTGAAGCTACCCTACGCCACCGGGAAATCCACGGGCGGGAGGTGCGCTGTCGGAGGGAAAAGAGAATCCCAAAGTTCGGAGAATTCCGGCCAAGGTCAGCAGGCACATGGGACGACCATCTCTAAATTCCCTCCCACAATCCACTCTGATTTGGAACTGTATCTTCATTCCTTCATCGTCACTGGGTCAAAATCCTCAAATCCCTCCCTAACATCATCACGGATGTACCTACATGGGTTCAAGAAGACCATGTCCACCTTCTCAAGGGCAGTTAAGATTGGGCAATAAGCAATGCTTATAACTTATGAATGATTGTATTTAAAACAATAAACACTATCGGTGTGTAATATGAAATGTAATTTGGTAAATCTCCATCTGGCAAAAATGCTGACATTATATGCTCAATCATTAAATGATTCACCCTGTTGAATTTCCACCTCTCTTTTCCTTACAGTTGTTGCAGATGATGGATCTTCAGGTGCGGCAGAATCCAACACAGATTCCCACCGCGCCCCCATACCATCCTTGTCACATTCTTAAATTCAGAGCTATTTAAATGTATAAGTCAGCTCTTAAGACTCTTTGATTGCTTGATTTTCCTGCCTAATTTTGCCACAACGGCGAGGGAAGGAAGAGTCGTCCCTGAAAATTCCGAATGCCTCGATGAAATTAACTCTTTTTGGCAGAGTCAGCAGGTACCATGGGCCGAAGGGTCCCCTTCTGTGCTGTAGCATTGAATCTATGATTCACTTTGACCCATTGGGCGGTAATAGCCCATTTTAATCCTGACCAGCCAGCCTAGTTTATATTGTTGATTGAATGGCCGTCTGATAGAGGGCAACATGCTTATGGTTATTAACCTTCATTGGTTGAACGCCTGGAGATTTCATTCAGTAATCTTCCTCTGAACATGTCATGACCCCATGCCTGATAGGCCCATCCTCATGAAGCCCCACCTTACCTTGGCCTATCTGAAAGCCAATAAACTCTTCATTACCTGAGTGGCTGATTATCGTTGATTAAACAAATAACAATTTCCCCCCCCCCCATCTCCATTACTTTTATCAACAAAGGCATTCAAAGAAAATGTAGCAACAAACTCATTTACTTTTAACTTGTATCATTTTTGGGAATATGTGAATGTTGGAAGAGGGGCAGGCCATTCAACCCCTCGCGTCTGTTCCATCCTTAAATGAGATCATCCTGACCTGCGATCGAACTCTGCAAATCCGACTTTGCCCCGTATCACTAAATACCTTTGGTTAACGGAATGTTTCCCCATGGATTTGCTTTGGCAATATCTTGAAGATTAATCTTTAATTCCAGGGCAATCCTGGAGGTTTGCCAACCCTACTTCTGTGGGAAAATTCCCAGGATGGATTGTTAATCATCTTGCAGTGGATATTCTTGAGCAGGGAACAGTCTGGTGCTCTGCCTATTAGTCTTTTTTGAAAAAAAAAATGTTTTAGTTTATTTTGTCTGTCCAGTCCTGGCTGGATTTATGGAAATAGATGGTCAGAAAAAGATGAGGCACACGTTATAAAGTTGGTGGTGGCAAGGCCCGTTGCTATGGTAATGTACAGGCTTGATTGGTCCATAGAGTTCATAGATCATAGAATTTACAGTGCAGAAGGAGGCCATTCGGCCCATCAAGTCTGCACCGGCTCTTGGAAAGAGAAGCCTACCCAAGCCCACACCTCCTACCCTATCCCCACAACCCAGTAACCCCACCTAACCTAAGGGCAATTTAGCATGGCCAATCCACCTAACCCTGCACATCTTTGGACTGTGAGAGGAAACCGGAGCACCCGGAGGAAACCCACGCAGACACGGGGAGGACGTGCAGACTCCGCACAGACAATGACCCAAGCCGGGAATTGAACCTGGGACCCTGGAACTGTAAAGCAGCTGTGCTCACCACTATGCTACCGTGCTGCCCTCCTGTCAAAAAGGTCACCAGATGACTGTGTTATTGAACAATTAATTCTCCCTCTTTCATCAAGTGAAGTATTTTCTCGCTCGTTAGTTTGTAACTGACCACTCATCATAAACCTTAATCACCCCGTACATTTGTTTCTTAATATTTGAGACATAAAATCCCATTTATAAGCGAAGACAGAATTAACTTTAGTCCGCAGTATTAAAATTAATTACTCTACATTGCACCATTCTACAAAGCAAGGAGAGATGGTGTTGTAATGTTGATGTCACTGGCCTCGCAATCCGGAAACCCAGGCCCTGGAGACATGGGTTCAAATCCCACGACATCAGCTGGGAGAATAAAAATTCAATGAATAAATCGGGAATTGAAAACCCGTCTCAGAAATGGTGATGGTGGGCAATTAGGGATGGGCAGCAAGTGATGCCCACATCGTGTGCCAGAATGGAACGGTGAGCAATGGTTCAGTCAGCGGGACAGGCCGCTTAATTGTTTCCACCAGAATTATTGTACAAGTCTGCCTAAACTGTGGGAGGGCAAGTCAGGTAAGATGTTTAGAAGGGCATTCAGCATCATTGGCTTTATACTCAAAGGTGTTGCGCACAAAAGCAAGAAATTTACGCTAAACCTAGTTAGAAATCACCAGATTATTTTGGCCAATTCTGGACATCACAATTTAGGCTAGATGCTAAGGCCTTGGTGGGGGGGGGGGGGGAGCTGAGGCGGCCGCATTTCAAGGAAATGTAATGAGAATGGTACCAGGGGTAAAGTGTTTCAGTTAAATGGGGAGATTGAAGGAAATTATCATACAATCCATAGAATTTAAAGTGCAGAAGGAGGCCATTCAGCCCATCAAATCTGCACTCGCCCTTGAAAAGAACACCCAACTTAAGCCCACACCTCCATCCTATCCCTGTAGCCCATAACCCCACCTAACCTTTTTGGACACTGAGGTTTATTTAGCAAGGCCAATCCCCCTAATCTGCACATCTTTGGACTGAGTTGTACTCTTTGGAGAAGAGAATCATGGAACCCCAACAGTGCATAAGGAGGCCATCCGGCACACCAAATCTGCACAAACCCTCTGAAAGAGCATCCTACCCAGGCCCACTCCTCCACCCCATCGCCGCAACGCACCTATCCTTTGGACATGGAGGGGAATCTAAGGGGACTTTTACCATGGCCAATCCAACTACCTGGCACATCTTTGAGTTGTGGGGGTGAGACCCACGCAGACACGGGGGAAATGTGCAGACTCCACACAGACAGAAACCCGGGGCCGGAATCGCATTCAGGGGAAACTTATCATGGCCAATCCACATAACTTGCACATCTTTGGACTGTGGGAGGAAAATGGAGCACCCGGAGGAAACCCACGCAGACACGGGGAGAACATGCAGACTCCGCACAGACATTCGGCCAAGGCTGGAATTGAATCCGGGTCGCTGGGTAACCACTGAGCCACCGTGCCACTGCAAGAAATTTGGAGTGATTTTCTAAAGGTCTTCAAAATCATGAATAGACTAAATAAGGAAACATGCCTTCAAGCAGGAGTGTCAGTCAACATTCCAAGTTATAACTGTTTGAAGACTAAAAATGTTTCCCTTTATATTGTCTCTAGTTCTTTTTCCAAATGTTTTTTTTATAAATTTAGATTACCCAATTATCTTTTCCAATTAAGGGGCAATTTAGTGTGGCCAATCCACCTACTCTGCACATTTTTGGGTTGTGGGGGTGAAACCCACGCAGACACGGGGAGAATGTGCAAACTCCACACGGACAGTGACCCAGAGCCGGGATCGAACCTGGGGCCTCAGCGCCGTGATGCAGCTGTGCTAACCACTAGGCCACCGTGCTGCACTAGTTCTTTTTCCAAATTGACTAGAGGTGAGGGTGGGAAAAAAACATTTTTAGGCAGTCAGTTGTTATGACCTGAATGCACGGCCTCAAAGGGTGGCAGAAACAAACTCAAACTTTTCCAAAAGGGGTTTGATAAATATATGAACATGCTCAGATATATGGGGAAAGAGCAGGGGACTGTGACTGAGTGGATTTCTGAAGCATGAGTGAGCAGCGTTCAGTACTCCTCAACAGCACAATCTAATCAAAAGAGAAAATGCTGGAAATCCTCAGCAGCTCTGGCAGCATCTGTAGTGAGAGAAAATAGCTCCCGGTTCGAGACCAGATGACCCTTTGTCAAAGCGCTATCTAGTCAATTAGTTATGGTGATCATTTGCGGAACTGGAACGGTCGTCGCTGAAATCACAGGCGGGATTCTCTCAGCCCACGCCGTGCCGGAGAATCACCGGGACGGCCGCGAATCGCGCGGCGCTGGTCCGCCGATTCATCCAGAGAGCGGAGAATCAGCGCCAATCCACGGTCGGCACGGAGCCGGTCGGGGGCCGCTCTACGCAGACCACCCCGCCCATTCTCCGCCCAGGATGGGCCGAGCGTCCGCGCAGAAATATCGGAGTCCCACCGGCGCCGTCCACATGTGGTCTTACCCGCCGGAACCTCGGCACGGATGCATCCGGGGGCAGCCTGGTGGGGGGTCTGACCCCGGGGGGGGGGGGGGGGGGGGGGGGTGCTCCGCTGTGGCCTGGCCTGCGATCGGGGCCTACCGATTGGCGGGCCGGCCTCTCAGGCTTTGAGCCCTATTAATTTGAGCCCCTGTAGCCCTAAGCCATGTTGCGTCGGGCCCGGGGCGGAGGAGGGAGCCACTGCGCATGCTCAGACCCGTGGCACCCATCTGACGCCGGGATCAGCAGCTGAAGCTGCGCGGGCTGCTCCAGTGCCGTGCTGGCCCCCTGTAGGAGTCAGAATCGCTGCTCCTGAGGGCACGTTGACGCCGTCGAGGAACGTGACGGCGTTTACGACGGCGTCAACACTTAGCCTCAGGATCAGAAGAATCCCCCCCCCCACCCCGATTCCATTACACTACTACAGATTCTGACCGGCTATATAGTCAACTATATCAACGTTACACCGCACTCAAAACAGTGAATTAAGATCAGCACACTGATCACATGACCTTCATAATCCCAAACAAACATGAAACAATGTTGGAAGAACTCAGCAGATCAGTCAGTCTTTTAAGTGGTGAAACTTTGTTCACAGTTCCCTTTCATTTCATTTTGTGGGCGTTCCTTTCTTTTTAAAAGTTTTCATTCTCGACAGGAATCATGATCATTGTACAACGGTAAGATCAGTTCTCAGTTGTCTCCTTCCAAGACTAAAAGCTCAAGGGCATCTCATCTCTCCACATAACTCAGCTCTTTAATTCTGTGGATCAGGATGATGGCTAGTCGCAACTTTGCCTCCGGTGCCTGAATATTTCAACCATTTCTCAACAGCCGCACCGAACAAACTACTCCTGGTGGGATCAGCCACGAGTGCCGAGCAGCTTAACTCTCTCTGACTTTTCCATTTGGAGCATTTCGCTTTGAACCAACATTCTCCAAATCGTCCATTCATTTCAATTGAAATAAGCCTAAAACACCAACCATTGAAAGTGCATTTAAAAAGTTTGATTGTTTGCGTTATTCCACTGTGAATTTCCACCCAGACTGGGATACAGCCAAAGCAATGCATCACTTCGGCGGAATTCAACGCAGCACCAGTCCTTAACCTCCTGAATATCATCCATGTGCTGTTGATTGTAGACACCGAGCAGTGCGAGACCGCGGTTGATTATAAGCACAAAACCATCATGTTTAGGTTTGAAATCTCTTCCAGCTGTACTTGCTGAAATATATACAAAGCCAAAGCTCATGTACATAATTACTGTAAATAAACACCAAACCTCAGACACGAAACATACAGAGGCAGGCTGTACTTTCAAACATTCCAACAGCGCAGCAGAATTGACACTATGAAAGGACCACAAAGGAGGGCTGGTTTAGCTCAGTGGGCTAGATAGCTGGCTTGCGATGCAGAACAAGGCCAGCAGCGCAGGTTCAATTCCCGTACCGGCTGAGAATTCTGAATTCTCCCTCCGTGTACCAGAACAGGCACCGGAATGTGGCGACTAGCGGCTTTTCACAGTAACCTTCATTGCAGTGTTAATGTGAGCCCGCTTGTGACAATAAAGATTATTTGCATTTACATTAATGGGATCACGAGAGTGGCTCAAGATATGTGCCGTCAGGTAACCCGATTAAGAAGCTGAGGAGGGCATTGTTGCCACCAAACGGCCCCAGGCAACAGCCAGCGTGCAACAGTATTCACAGCAGTCAAGCAAGAGAGACTTTCACATGCACATCAGCTATGGTGCCAGAGATACCTCACCTGAATGCAGTCCATTGTTTCAGGCCATGGGAATACCATCAGCACTGAGTGAGTCTATCTGGACCGACTGAACAGATTGAAAGTTACCAGCCAAATCCAAGGGGCATTGGGGCTTGAGCATAACAAACCAAATCCTGGGGATTTGGGTTTGAATTGAGGAAGGTTTGGGCAGAAATGTGGAATATCGCCTGTGTTTGTTTTTAAATAGTGGATTTCTGATAAGTTGTGGTGATTTTGTGTGTTTAAGTGGAAGCCGAGGTTCAATCATGGAGGGATTTAAATTGGATTAACCAATTCACCAATGCAGTCTACTCTCCATCGGAGAGAGTAAACGCAGACTGGGTGACCGCTTTGCTGAACACCTCTGGTCCGTCCGCAAGTAGGACCCAGACCTTCCTGTCGCTTCCATTTCAACTCCCCGTCCTGCTCTCACGCCCCCATGTCCGTCCTTGGCCTGCTGCGATGTTCCAGTGAAGCCCAGCGCAAACTGGAGGAACAGCACCTCATCTTCCAATTAGGCACCTTACAGCCTTCCGCACTTAACGTTGAGTTCAACAACTTCAGACTGTGAACTCTCTCCCTCACCTTCACCCCATTTTTATTTCAATCAATTTATTTTAATTTCTTCCAATGATCTGTTTTTCCCTCACCATTGTCCCCCTCCCCCACCCCACTTGGATCAACTGTTCCTAGTTGCTCCTGAACACTAAATTTTGTACAGTGTCATTCAAACTAATTTGGAGCTCTTGATATTAGAGCATTGGGAATTGTTTCAACAAACACCACTTTTGTGACCAAGTTAGCACAGTGGCTAGCACTGCTGCATCACAGGGCTAAATCGCTGGCTGTTTAGCACAGGGCTAAATCGCTGGCTTTGAAAGCAGACCAAGGCAGGCCAGCAGCACGGTTCGATTCCTGTATCAGCCTCCCCGAACAGGCGCCGGAATGTGGCGACTAGGGGCTTTTCACAGTAACTTCATTTGAAGCCTATTTACATAGAATTTACATAGAATTTACAGTGCAGAAGGAGGCCATTTGGCCCATCGAGTCTGCACCGGCTCCTGGAAAGAGCACCCTACCCAAGGTTAACACCTCCACCCTATCCCCATAACCCAGTAACACCACCCAACACTAAGGGCAATTTTGGACACTAAGGGCAATTTATCATGGCCAATCCACCTAACTGGCACATCTTTGGACTGTGGGAGGAAACCGGGGCACCCGGAGGACACCCACGCACACACGGAGAGGATGTGCAGACTCCGCACAGACAGTGACCCAAGCCGGAATCGAACCTGGGACCCTGGAGCTGTGAAGCGATTGTGCTATCCACAATGCTACCGTGCTGCCCCCAATAAGTTTCATTTCATCACAGCGCCGAGGTCCCAGGTTCGATCCTGGCTCTGGGTCACTGTCCGTGTGGAGTTTGCACATTCTCCCCGTGTTTGCGTGGGTTTCGCCCCCAACAACCCAAAGATGTGCAGGATAGGTGGATTGGCCACGCTAAATTGCCCCTTAATAGGAAGAAATGAATTGAGTAATCTAAATTTATGAAAAGAAGTTTGTGGCTGAGCTGAATGCTGTATTTACGCATAATTGTCCTTTGTAAAATCCTACAGTCAAAAACCACCTGTGAGGGGGGGAACGAGACCATGAACATTTTACAGCTAATCACAGCAAAATTCAAGGAGCCTGAACCTTGTGTAGAATTCCACCAGACATTCGCCATATTGGGAATGCAGTGGAACATCTTGTTCCCAGGGAAAGACGCAGATATGTCATGTTTCTCTGCCCTTTATTTCTTAGCGCTCCTGGGCAGTGGTCTGAGGGGTGAATGCATTCGTTATAATGTCAATGATGGTGCAGAAGACCAAGGTCTGGAAAATCCCTTTACTGTGAGTTCAGTTTATGCTGAGAGGTTTAGTCTACAGTTTGCCCCATGGTGTATGGCCCACAAAGAAAAAAAGGAAAGAAATTCTTGCCTCTGCATGAAACATTACAGCAAAAGGAAGGGGAAGAAAAAGAGTTTAACACTCAAAATATTCCATTCATACAACTGAAATAGTTTGGGGTGAAGTTGAAAGATATTGGTGGACTAAAGAGCAACAGTCGATATAAGTGCTCCGGTTTCCTCCCACAAGTCCCGAAAGACGTGCTGTTAGGTGAATTGGACATTCTGAATTCTCCCTCTGTGTTCCCGAACAGGCGCTGGAATGTGATGGCGAGGGGCTTTTCACAGTAATTTCATTGCGGTGTTAATGTTAGGCCACTTGTGGCAATAAAGATTATTATTGATAAATTGGCGTTTGGTCTGTATCCTGACACTGACCAAATAATGGTTAAGTATCAGTTCCAGTGATTAAAAGCAGCACATTTATCATCAGATTTATCGCAGACTTTTGAGCCTTTTAAAGAAATTGTTTTTTCCCCAAGTGAATCACGCCACGCTCTTGATGACCTCCCGCTGATTCGGTCGCCCCAGTGAATCAGTGGGGAGCTCTATTTAAACGCCTCCTCACCAGTCCCCAGGACTTCTTCCCGAACCAGGACAGGGGATGGCAGAACCACATTTCACAGAGGGAGCCCTGACCAGACTACTAGAAGGTGTGAAACAGATGCGGGATGTCCTGTCCCGGCACTCCTGGAAGAGACCCACCAGCAAAGTGACCACTCCCGCCTGGGAGGTAATAGCTGCATTGACGTTCCCCTGGGTCGAGTCATCCCAGAGCTCATGGAACTGCAAAGGCAGGATGTCAGCACCCACCCCCACACTGAAAAGCTGCCTGGAGGAGTCCAATCGCTTTCTGACCGAGGAGATGCTGCTGTCAATGCAACACTGCCAGGGTGGCTTCTGCAGTGGAGTCCTTGATGCAGGACGTGCTCTCCATGGCATGGGATGTCCACTCCATGCTTTAGCTAATGATCTCCATGCCTGAGGGCATGACTTCCATAGCTGGAAGCCTGAGCTGCATGGTGCAGGCCTTCAACTGCACGGTACAGGCACTGGTGGGTATCCTCGGGTTTCAGCATCAGAGCACGGCAGGGCTTCTGGATCTCACTCCACCTGTCCCTCCACCCCATGGAGGCGCACAGGGCCCCTGGCAGCTAAAGAAAGAGGATTGGTTGAAGCACAGGCCGGGTCGCTCCACCCAGGAGACCCTGGCTGTGTCCTGCCCATTTGACACGCCCCCTCACTGTGAGTCACACACCTCCAGCCCCGAACACCGAGGAGGGCAGCACCACAGCACCCGTGTTTCCTGAAAGTAGGCTCGGACCCTCACGGTCCAGGCCCCTCTCAGGGAACGCCTGCCAAAGACATCTCAGGCAAGAGGATGCAGAAGGCAGCAGACCATCACAACCTTGGCTGTGGATCCCGAGAATACACCTAGACGAAGTGAGGGAGTGAGGAACTGTAGGCATCTGGGGGGCACGGGAGAGCAGAGGCACTGGTTAAGATAGGTCACCATTACAAAAATCACAAGTAAATAAACATCAATCTGACCACCAGCAGATTCTCCATCCTGTCATGTTCTGGCCCCATGCTCCACAAACCCCCCGTCACACACGACACTTCACCCCTGTGCAGTGTGAGAGAGGCACCGCTGTGTCTCTGCCACCTCCCACACTGATGACCCAGTGAAGACATGTTGCTGGTGCTGCCTCCCACCCCCATCCCCGACCTTCAGGCCTCTCATTGCAGCCTCTCCAGTGACGAGGATGCCACAGGCTGACAAAGAGTAGAGAGGTTGACCCACCGCAGGTCACCCAGAATCTCCGACCTTGAAGGGGGCTGCAGCAGATGTGAGTCCATCCCAGGTCTCTGAACCCCAGAATAGGCCTGTTCATTGGCAGGCCTCGTTCAGCTCTCTGTCAGGCAGGACTCAGACTTATCTCTGAGGAAGAGAGGAGCATTAATCTGTCCTCAACCTCAACCAGTCCTCATCATTCTCCCACAGAATCCGACCAATAGCTTTAGATCCCTGCCCATGGAATCAGTCACCATCACAGAAACCAACCGCTGGCACCACACTAATGATGAGATCACAGTCCCCACGGTACAGGATCTCCTCACCCCCAAGTCCTGCTCATTCCCAAACCCAGAGGCCATGAGGGCATTCCTACTCCAATGGCCCAAATGGGCCCTGGTCATGGCCCGCGATCATTCCTCCTCCTCCTCTGCGGGTTCCCCCTCGCTGCACTCCTCAACCTCCTCCTCATCAGAGGAGATGTGGTGCTCCTCCATCTCCTCCTAGTCCAGGTGGTCTCGCCTCTGAGGCATCAGGTTGTGGAGAGAACAGCCAGCCACTGTAATGCGGGACACCCTCTGGGGGCTGTATTGCAGGCTACCCGCTGGGGGCTGTAATGTGGGACACCCTCTGGGGGCTGTATTGCAGGCTACCCGCTGGGGGCTGGAATGCGGGACACCCTCTGCGGGTTGTATTGCAGGGCACCCTCCCGACCGGTCCAGGTACCAGAATCGCATCTTCAGCTGCCCAGTCACCTGTTGAGCCGGCACTCGTGTTGAAGTATGAGCCTCATTGTAAAGAGTCTCATCTCCGGTTTGAACCTCTGCACTGACGTCATCAGCCACCTCCTTATTAAGTACCCTTTGTCCTCGAGGAGCCAACCCTCCAGACTTTGCTCTCCCTCAATCGCGTCTGGGATCTGCGAGCATCCCAAGATGTAATTGTCATGGATGCTCTCTGGGAAACGGGCACACACCTGCATGATTCGCATTGTGTGGTCACAGACCATCCGGGTATTGAGCGAATGGTATCCCTTGTGATTCATACATATTGCCGTATGATGCCATGGAGACCACAGAGTTACGTGGGTACAATCTATCACATCCTCCACCTGGGGAATGCAGCTAAGTGGGTGAAGCCCATGGCCCTGCGCCTTGGCTCTCCTGGTCCCTGTCCAGGTTGTGGGCTCTCGGTTAGGGAGCATCTGTCACTTTTCTAATTCATTTGTGGTTGACGGGGAGATACCACACAGATCATCGGTGCCGCCCTGAAATGAGCCACCTGCATTGATGTTCAGCGTAGAGGGAGCGTTAAAGGCCTTGGGTCCTCGGGTGCCTCCCCACTGTGGCATGTGGCGCCAGCTCTTGCAGGACATGGCAAAGGTGGTCCACTGTCCCCCGGGACTGGTGCAGTCACAAATTGTAGAAACGCCAACTCGGCAGACTCCATGATTCGTCACTGAAAAGAGAAGAGAATCAAAGTGAGCGGTGAGGATTCCTGACAAGGGCCTGCCCCCAGCCCTCTACTCCTCTGGGACCTCCACTCATGCACTTCCCCCTTAGTGAGTGTCTTTCCACTAAGCCCAACAACCTCCCCTCTCACACTGACATATCCCCACCTTGTTCCCTGTTCCTCTCAGTTTGGGATTCTACTCACAGTTCAGTTCTCCAAGTGAGAGGCACTTCATCACTCAGGAGACAGGAGTGCAACCTGATCCCGAGAACCACACTCTGCCCTTGCAGTCTGGCCCGTCATGGGACCCCACCCAGCAGCCTCACAACCCGTTCCCCACCCCACCCCCACCCCAGTGCTGACTCTCAGTCTTCACCTCCACCTGCCCACTTTCCACCTCTCCGTAAGGACGGGCAATCCGTCAGCATTGCTTTGGCCACAATCCCAGCAAGGAGGACACAGGAAGTGAGGCCTGCATGCCAGCCTCCAGGCCCCCTTAAAGCAGGGGGTGCCCGGAAGTGAATGGAAGGTAAGGCCTGCTCGTGATTCTCTGACTTGAGGTTGAGTGAGTGAACCACAGCCCCAGCTCAGAGTTGAACTTACCTGTGTCCTCCGCGGGGGTGCGGGGGAGGGGGGGGGGGGTCGAGGGGGATGGGGGCAGGGGGAGGGGGGGAGGGGGGCAGGGGGAGGGGGGGGGCAGGGGGAGACGGGGAGTGGGGGGAGTCAAAGTTCCAAAAGCCAATCACACATTGAGCCCGTGTTAAGTTTCACATGGGGGGACGGGGACGGTTCAAAATTGCCCCCATTATCAGCGTGAGTACCAATTAACAAGAAGAGTGGAATGTTGAACAAACTCGCAACTATTTTTAATTGTGAGCAGTGATTTTTCATGATTTTGTTTTTTATCAGTTTTTTTTTATCATTTTAACAGAATGGCTCACCCTAAATGACAGGGAAACTTAAAAAATGTGGCGCAAAGTATAAAGGAGCCAGAGTAATAGCCATTAAAATCCAAAGTTTAGTCTTGAGCAAGTCAGGCATCGCAATCATGCTTTTACTTCACTCAGACATCCAGCATTGCAGTTGCCAACCTGCTGTCTGAATCTTCATCCACAAAATTGTCATTTCTATTTTCTGCAGACGAATATTCCATGGGGGGCATCTGGGTTCATTGCCCTCTCAGTCTTCAGTGAATTAGTCACATTTAATTGGTTGGAGTTTGGTGGCTGTGTCTCCTGAGTCTCACTCTCTCTTGAAAGGCAAACAAGAAGGTAGAAAGGATGCTTTTTTCCTGTGCCATCTCCAGGGTGATCTTCCACATATTTGTCCCTGAAAACCCGTAGGTGAGGATTCCAGAAATTGCTGCAACAAGTTTTATGCCTGTTGAAACCAATGCAGCATAAGCTGCCCTGGAGTTCCAGGTAGCCTGGGGCCAGTGGGCTATCACACTGCCCCAGATGAATATCTGGCATCTGCCTGCTCAAAGAGTTGGAAGATCTGCGATTTAAGTAGTCGATTTAGGATTTAAACTAATTTGTCAGGGGGAATGGGAAAAGAGCTGTAGTCCAGAAGCCAGTGTTGAGAGTAGTGAGGTACTGAGGAGGGTATCAAGGTTGCAGGAGTGCAGTCAGAAAGGTGGGTTGAAGTGTGTCTACTTCAATGTAAGGAGCATCCAGAATAAGGTAGGTGAACGTGGAGCGTGGATTGGCACTTGGGACTACGATGTTGTGGCCATTACAGAGACATGGTTAGAACAGGGACAGGAATGGTTGTTGAAAGTTCCGGGATATAGATGTTTCAGTAAGAGTAGGGAAGGTAGTAAAAGAGGTGGAGGACTAGCATTGTTAATCAAGGATAGTTTAACGGCTGCAGAAAGGCAGTTCAAAGGGGATCTGCCTACTGAGGTAATATGGGCTGAAGTTAGAAATAGGAAAGGAGCGTTCAAATTTTTAGGAGTTTTCTATAGGCCCCCAAATAGTAATAGAGATGTGGAGGAAGAAATTGCAAAACAGATTATGCATAGGTGTGGACGTCTCAGGGTAGTTGTCATGGGTGACTTTAACTTTCCAAATATTGATTGGAATCTCTATAGGTCGAACAGTTTGGATGAGGCAGTTTTTGTACAGTGTGCGTAGGAGGGTTTCGAGACACAATATGTGGATTGGCCGACAATAGGGGGGGCCACATTGGATTTGGTACTGGGTAATGAACCGGGCCAAGTGTTAGATTTGTTTGTGGGCGAGCACTTTGGAGATAGTGACCACAATTCGGTGTCTATCACTATTGCAATGGAGAGGGATAGGGCCATACGGCAGGGCAAGGTTTATAATTGGGGGAGGGGTAATTATGATGCGGTTAGGCAAGAATTAGGGAGCATAAGATGGGAACAGAAACTGTCAGGGAAAGGCACAAATGAAAAGTGGAGCTTGTTCAAGGAACAAATACTGCAAGTCCTTGATAGAAATGTCCCTGTCAGGCAGGGAGGAAATGGCCATGTGAGGGAACCATGGTTCACAAAAGAGGTTGAATGTCTTGTCAAGAGGAAAAAGGAAGAGTATGTAAGGATGAGAAAACAAGGTTCAGTTGGGACGCTTGAGGGTTACAAGGTAGCAAGGAATGAGCTAAAAAAAAAAAAAGGGCTCAGGAGAGCTAGGAGGGGGCATGAAAATGAAAAAAAATGAAAATCGCTTATTGTCACGAGTAGGCTTCAATGAAGTTACTGTGAAAAGCTCCTAGTCGCCACATTCCGGCGCCTGTCCGGGGAGGCTGGTACGGGCTGGAACCGTGCTGCTGGCCTGCTTGGTCTGCTTTAAAAGCCAGCGATTTAGCCTGGTGAGCTAAACCAGCCCCTGAGAAGTCTTTGGCGGGTCGGATCAAGGAAAATCCAAAGATTTTCTACTCTTATGTGAGAAATAAAAGAATGACCAAGGTGAGGGTAGGGCCGGTCAAGGACAGTAGTGGGAACTTGTGCATGGAGTCAGAAGAAATAGGAGAGGCGTTGAATGAATACTTTTCTTCAGTGTTCTCCAAGGAGAGGGGCCATGTTTTTGAGGATGAGAGTGTGATACAGGCGGTAGGATGGAGGAGGTAGATGTTCTGAGGAAGGATGTATTAGCAATTTTGAAAAACCTGAGGGTTGACAAGTCCCCTGGCCCAGATGGGATATATCCAAGGATTCTTTGGGAGGCAAGGGATGAGATTGCAAAGCCTTTGGCTTTGATCTTTGGGTCCTCACTGTCCACGGGGATAGTGCCAGAGGACTGGAAAGTGGCGAATGTTGTTCCTCTGTTCAAGAAAGGAAATAGGAATGCCCTTGGAAATTATAGGCCAGTTAGTCTTATTTTGGTGGTTGGTAAGTTAACGGAAAAGGTCCTGAAGGATAGGATTTATGACCATTTGGAAAGATGCAGCTTAATCCGGGATAGTCAACACGGATTCGTGAAGGGTAAGTCTTGCCTCACAAATTTGATTGAATTCTTTGAGGAGGTAACTAAGTATGTAGATGAAGGTAGAGCGGTTGATGTCGTATACATGGATTTTAGTAAGGCGTTTGATAAGGTTCCCCATGATTGGCTCATGAAGAAAGTAAGGAGGTGTGGGATAGAGGGAAATTTGGCTAATTGGAGAAGTAACTGGCTATCACATAGAAGACAGGTGGTGGTGGATGGAAAATTTTAAGACTGGAGACCAGTTACCAGCGGTGTACCACAGGGATCAGGGCCGGAATTCTCCCCTACCAGTCGTGGCGGGGGGTCCCGGCAGGACAGAGTGGCGTGAACCACTCCGGCGTCGGGCCTCCCCAAAGGTGCGGAATTCTCCACACCTTTAGGGGCCAAGCCCTCACCTTGAGGGGCTAGGCCTGCGCCGGAGTGGCTCCCGCTCCACCGGCCGGCGCGAATGGCCTTTGGCGCCCCGCCAGCTGGGGCCGAAAGGACTTCGCCGGCTGGTGGAAGTCGCGCATGCGCCGGTGCATCATGCGTGCGCAGGGGAGTGGGTCTCTTCCGCCTCTGCCATGGTGGAGACCGTGGTGGGGCGGAAGAAAAAGAGTGCCCCCACGGCACAGGCCCGCCCGCCGATCGGTGGGCCCCGATCGCGGGCCAGGCCACCGTGGGTGCACCCCCCAGGGTCAGATCGCCCCGTGCCCCCCCCCAGGACTCCGGAGCCCGCCCACGCCGCCAATCCCGCCGGTACCAGAGGTGGTTTAAACCTCGTCGGCGGGACAGGCCTGTCAGCGGCGGGACTCCAGCCCATCGTGGGCCGAAGAACCGGCGCGGCGCAATTCCCAGGGGTCGGAGAATTCCACCTCAGTGCTGGGTCCTCTGCTATTTGTGATTTTTATCAATGACTTGGAGGAGGGGGCTGAAGTGTGGGTCAGTAAATTTGCTGATGACACCAATTTTGGTGGAGTAGTGGATGAGGTGGAGGGCTGTTGTCGGCTGCAAAGAGACATTGATAGGATGCAGAGCTGGGCCGAAAAATGGCAGATGGAGTTTGACCCTAATAAGTGCGAGGTGATTCATTTTGGTGGATAAAATTTGAATACGGATTACAGGGTCAAAGGCAGGGTTCTGAGGAATGTGGAGGAACAGAGAGATCTTGGGGTTCATGTCCACAGATCTCTGAAGGTTGCCACTCAAGTGGATAGAGCCGTGAACAAGGGTTATAGTGTGTTAGCGTTTATTAACAGGGGGCTTAAGTTTAAGAGCCGCGGGGTTATGCTGCAACTGTACATGACCCTGGTGAGACCACATTTGGAGTATTGTGTACAGTTCTAGGTCATCTTATTATAGGAAGGATGTGGAAGCATTGGAAAGGGTGCAAAGGAGATTTACCAGGATGCTGCCTGGTTTGCAGGATAGGTCTTATGAGGAAAGGTTGAGGGAGCTAGGGCTTTTCTCTTTGGAGCGGAGGAGGATGAGAGGCGACTTAATAGAGGTTTATAAGATGATGAGGGGGATAGATAGAGTGGACGTTCAGAGACTATTTCCTCGGGTGGATGTAGCTGTTACAAGGGGGAATAACTATATGATTCAGGGTGGGAGATATAGGAGGGATGTCCGAGGTAGGTTCTTTACTCAGAGAGTGGTTAGGGTGTGGAATGGACTGCCTGCTGTGATAGTGGAGTCGGACTCTTTAGGAACTTTCAAGCGGTTATTGGATAGACACATGGAGCACACCAGAATGACAGGGAGTGGGATAGCTTGATCTTGGTTTTGGACAATGCTCGGCACAACATCGAGGGCCGAAGGCGCTGTTCTGTGCTGTATTGTTCTATTTGCTATGTTCCACGATTCCCAGGCCATCACCTACTGCATATGAGACAGCGAAAGGGGCTTGATCAGCAATTATTATCAGAAAAAAGCAGACCTTGCTTTCAGAGCAACAAACCTTTCTCTTGGCCGAGCCCTGAAGCTGAAGGTAGCGGATTCAATTTCTGCCACAGAAGGCAGAGCAAAAAGCCAGGCTGACACCCCATTGCAATACTGCAGGAGTACTGCACTATCTGAGGTGATTTCCTTCAGGTGAAATGGTCACCCAATTCTGCTTCT
Organism: Scyliorhinus canicula; assembly: GCF_902713615.1. NCBI lineage: Eukaryota > Metazoa > Chordata > Chondrichthyes > Carcharhiniformes > Scyliorhinidae > Scyliorhinus > Scyliorhinus canicula. Next base: position 6,945,271 of record NC_052150.1, on the reverse strand, counting down.
GCTATTGCTCTGGTTGTGTTGACGTCACAGATTAATCATAGGATCATGGAATCACTTAGGGCAGAAGAAGGACATTCGGCCCATCGAGTCTGCATCAATACTCCAAAAGAGCACCTTACCTGGGCCCAGGCCCCCGCCCCATCCGCGTAATCCCACCTAACCTTTTGGACACGAAGGAACAATTTAGCCTGGCCAATCCACCTCACCTGCACATCTTTCGACTGTGGGAGGAAACCGGAGCACCCGGAGGAAACCCACACAGACACGGGGAGAACATACAAACTCCACACCGACAGTCACCCAAGGCCGGAATTGAACGTACGTCCCTGGGGCTGTAAGGCACCAGTGCTAACCACTTGGCAACCTTGCCGCCCGAACAATGACGGATTCGTACTTGGATGGTCTCGAATCACCAACCTTCTGGTTAATAATACAACACACTAACCAAGTACAGCACAGACACTGATTACACAGAAGATCTGTATTCTGCCAACATTTATATGTTTTGCACAAGTTAAACTAGACATGACCTGCTGATGTGGTAGTTCATTAATGAAAACTTACAAACGGAAATAATCTATCAGTGGGTCTTAAAGGTTTCCAGTGATTGGAGCTGTGACCATTTCCTGGGGCAGCTTGTTCCATTGTGGGATTGTCCTTGGGATGAAAGATTTTTGATGCACTGTGCTGGAAACAGATAAGACTAAAGGACCATAAGATGCAGGGACAGAAATAGGCCATTTGGCCCATCGAATCTACTCTGCCATTCAATGAGATTGAGTGATCTGATATAATCCTCAGCTCCACTTTCCCATTTTATCCCCACAACCCTCGATTCCCTCACTGATTAAAAATCTGTGTATCTCAGCTTTGAACAGACTTAGCGACCCAGCCTCTACAGCTCTCTGCGGTAAAGAATTCCACAAATTCTCTCCCCTCTGAAAGAAGAAATTCCTCCTCATCTCTGTCTTAAAAGTGTGACCCTTTAATGATCTTTGTAGTTGGTGTGGATGGCTACCTTTTATTTTGTCATTGCTGGAGGACACCAGATATTAGTTTCCATCGATACCCACCAGTCCATTCCATATTTTGTAGAACTTGGTCAGTCTATTTTCCCCCCTCCTTTCCTGGAGTACTTCCGATTCCAAATCTTTGATCCAGGACGTGACTCTGGTGCATTCCCCACGCTGTTTCATGCAGAATCCTGCAACACATCTTTGGATCACTTCAATATTATTAAAATCTCTCACCAAATAAGAATTCCGCATGCAACCTATTTTCTCCAGGGATGGACGAACAAATATTTGGTAAGCTAACACTCTTCTGTCACATTAACAAAGGTTCCTCTTCAGAAATCCGAGAATAATAGAATCCTTACAGTGCAGAAGGGGGCCATTCGTCCCATCGAATCCACACCGGCCCTTGGAAAGAGCACCCCACCCTATCCCTATAACCCTGTAAACCCCCCCCCCCCCCACCCCCCCCCCCCCCCCCCCCCCCCCACCCCCAGCGCCCCCGAACGTTTTGGACATTAAGGAGCAATTTGATCCACACTGGGCAGCCATGGATTTCCCAACCTCAAGACATTCCAAACCCTTTGCTGCCACTGAGCTACTTTTGAATTGCACTGTTTGAAATGTAGGAAATGCCACAGCCAAATTATGCACAGCAAGTACTCACAAAACGTAATAATGAACGGATAAACTGTTATTTTAGTGATGTTGATTCTGGGATAAATATTGGCTGGAAAACTGGGGATAAATCTCCAGCTCTTCTTCAAAATAGTGCCGCACGATCTTTCACATTCACCGTGGCGTACACAAATGACCTTTCCAACAAGTTAACAAACTATTTGCAGGTGGCTTTGTGGGTTACGTACCTGGGAAAACTCAAGATGATATCAGTTCACGACAATGTAATCTTCTGGAACTGAAAAATTGGCAGGACCATCGGGAGTTGGCATTCAATGCCATGCCATGTGGTATTCCCAACAAAAAGGATCCACCAGCAGACAGCGTTAAGTTCTGTTGGAACACAGACATACCTGGGGGCTTCATCTTTAAAATAACTTTCAGTGGGGATTCCGTGTTCTTTGGATAAGATCCAAGAGGGCGACATGGTGGCGCAGCGGTTAGCGCTGCTGCCTCGAGCGCCAGGGTCCTGAGTTCAATTCCAGCCTCGGGTGATTGTCCGTGTTGAGTTTGCACGTTCTCCCCGTGTCTGCGTGGGTTTCCTCCGGGTGCACCGGTTTCCTCCCACAAGTCCAAAGACAAAGATGTGCAGGTTAGGTGGATTGGCCATGGTAAATTGCCCCTTCGTGTCCAGGGATATGCGGGTTAGGTTATGGGGATAGGACTGCGGGGACGGAGTGAATGGACCTGGGCAGAGTGCTCTTTCGGAGGGTTGGTGCAAACCTGATGATGCAAATGGCCTCATTCTGCACTGCAAGGATTCTGCAGCGATACAGGGAGCAGGTGCGGCCATAGAAGAATCTGAAAACAAGGATTAGAATTTTAAAATGTTGAAGTCAAGGTGGGTGGGTAAGCACAGGGCTGGTAGATAAACTGCACGCTAGGGAATGGTCAACGGAGTTTAATATGCGTTTACATTCATATAGCTTGCCAGTTGGGAGACAAATTGTGTAATATCTTTAATATATTAATTTGATTGGCTGTACTTTGGACCTCCCAAATTGAATTTCACAGGTGCTTTGCCGACTTAAATATTTTATAGTTCTCAAGCTGTCCCCTGATTCAACAATCCCCTTCCCAGCTTTTGTAAAGCTTCTTTTGTGCTTCCAAAGCTCCATCATCGATATAAATTAGGATCAGTAGTGGTCTAAACATTAACCCCTGGGCCACTCCGTTCGTCCTTCCCCTTGAGGTGAATTCCTCTCGTAAGAACCTACTGATTTCTACCCTTCCGCCGAATCCTTGTCCATCCCTCGATTTTCTTTTCTGTCTATCCCCTGTTGTTTAAGCTACGGACATCTGTGCAGAACTTTTTTTTGCAATCCTTAGCATTCCGCAGTGCACCTCTCATATTATTTTGTTTAAAAGAAACGTCTGCGGAGTTATGTCAAGCAGATTCTACCGATTTGAAATTCGTGTGGAAGTTGATTTTACAAATCATCCAAACGACTGCAGTCAGAATGAGCAGTAGCACCATTCTAATGTGCCAGATGCAACTGATCCTAACAGATTAATTTTATTCTCAGGACTGGCGCCTGCTTAACATGCACAGCAAGCGTTGTTCCGAATTCAGAAAGGCTCTTGCCTTTCCAGTTTGTTATCCTAATCCCCTGCTATAACTCTGTCTGGAGGTCATCGTAGCCTGTAGAGGAAGTGGACCTTTCCATGGTTCTGCTGACGGTCCATTTGTCCTCAGTGATGAGCACATGGGACCTCAGTACCCGCTAGACTTTCCACTATAGGATTAAAACACATCAACGGAAATGAAAGGAATCTGTTGGAGCTGGCTTGAATGAAGGTCAGCTCCATGAGATTATCCCAAGGAGAGATGGACCCATAGGATTAAAATGAAATGGCACGCTTAATTAAATATTTCACACATTCCAACAACACTCAAGGAGCTTGACACCGTCCAGGACAAAGCAGATTGGGACTCCATCCACATACCTTCAATCCCTCCGACACACTGCGCCAGCCGTGTGTACCATCTACAAGATGCACCGCAGGAACTCACCAAATCCTTAGACAGCATCTTCCACACTCATGGCTATTACTATCTAGGACGACATGGAACACCACCACCTGCAGGTTCCCCTCCAAGCCACAAGCCTTCCTGATTTGGAAATCTATCGCCGCTCCTTCAGTGTTGCTGGGTTAAAATGCTGGAACTCCCTTCCCAACAGCACTGTGGGTGTACCTACAACATAAGGACTGTAGTGGGCAATAAATGCTAACCTAGCAAGTGCCATACATGACCCATGAATTAATATAAAATCTGCTAGTGTTGCACCCAGGCATTGAAAGCTAAGAGCTTTTAACTACTAATTAGCACAACACTAAAAGGTTCTCCATGTAGTTCCGACAATAGGTTAATAATTCCGTACAAAGCTCAAATAATGTGTGGAATCAATAAACAATGCTGATAAACAGTGATATTGGCTACAATTCTCCGGTGCCCCAAGCCATGTATTTCTCGGCCGTGAGCCATTCGTTGGCAGCGAGATTCGCTCTTCTCACCGATGGTCAATGGGATTTCCCATTGAAGCCACTCCCCACGCTGCCGAGAAACTCGGGGGCGGGAACGAGCTGCCGGCAGGAATGGAAGATCCCAACTGTGCCAATTACAGAAATGAACATTTGATTTTCTCCTCTTTTCCCAGGTTTGTAAAATCCTGTTGACTAATCTTCGGAGGGACCTCCACATAAGGTGTTGGATAGGATTGCAACTAGCAGGGAAAGAGGCGGGAGAGGGTTTCTAAGAAAAGCCGTGGCGTCAATATCAGATTTTTCATAGAAAATCTATTGGATGAATGAATAGAGACACACAAGGCTGTATGCGAGGTCAATAATTGAGAGGGTCTCTAGTTGTGCACCGGTGATGTGAGGTTATTCGCTTGGTCATCACTGCCCAGCTGCATTTTACAGTATTGCTACATTTCATCATGTGGATGTGCCTATGGATGTTTACACAGTGGTATAGATATTGCCTATGGTCTCCTCGAGAAAGTCTGTTTACGTGTTGAGGCTCTGGGATGTTGGGAAGTAAGATGTAAGCAGTTACAGGAAGATTACCATCACCTTTGAGTGGCTGACACGATGCAATGCCTCTCTCTATGCTTGAGGCATATCCGGTGATGGGGGAGAGTTTAATGAAGACACCTCTCCATGGTGGAGGTGATAGAGAGTGTCAATAAGTTCCTCACTTGGAAATTGATTCTTTGCCGTCTCATATCCCATTGAAAGATAAAACGAAAGATCAATGAAGCATTGGAGGGTGTGCAAATTTTTATTTCACTGGCGGTCTGACTGTCAAGAAAGAGTGAACAAGTTGAGATATTTTTCGCTTGAAAAGAGAAGGCTGCCAGGTGACCTGCCAGAGATGTTTAAAATTATGAAGGGATTCGATAGGCTTGACCTCGAGAAGGTATTTCCACAAATGATGGAATTCAGAAGCAGTGGGCATAAAGATTGTCGTGTTAGGTACACTGGTATAACACTGGCTGCAACTGGATGCAGCTTAAATCTAAAAGATACTCCAGACCTTAAAGTTAGTTCAATCAGGTTTATTGAACTAATTAGCACAGTTAGCACAGTCTCTGTGAGCTCAACTCTCTGCTAACTTAAGTGTGGTTACTCTGTCTGTCTGAACCAGACTAGCTCTTAGCCACGTGGTGGAGGTGTGAATTTGTAACAACACCCTTGACTGACTGTCTAGATGTTCACCAGTGGAAAGAGGTGGAGTGTGAGTGCCTTGTGTCTTTTATAGTCAGATCACACCCCTGAGTGTCCTGCCTGGTTATTGGTCATGTCCTGTTCTCTGTGTCCATTAGCTGCTTGTCTGTGCCTGCCTGTATATCATTATGTGTGTGTCTGCATATTATGACAAAGATAAGAACAATGATCGATCCATAGGGACTGCGGGAGAAATGCCTTCACCCAGTGAATGGGTTGAATGTGGAACTGGCTACCACAGAGGCAATTGGGACAGAAGCACTTAAGGGGAATCTAGATAAGCAGAAGATAGAGAAAGGAATGGAAACATATGTTGAATGGGTAAGTTAAAAAGGTAGAAGCAGGCTTGTATGGAGCATAAACACCAGCAGACACCTGTTGGGCTACCTGCTACTTATCGGAGTTATAGAGTTCTATATTGTTATGTATAACTACTGGAGTGCAAATGGCAGATAATGTAGTTTAACTGGATGCAGGTTGCAGGTGATTTCCCCTAATTCAGTGCTTTATTTTAGAGCATACACACACAGGGAACCTAAGCAAACAATTGCCAAATACTCAGCCGCTCTTCAGTTGAAGAATACTTACAATTGATATTTTGCAAATCGGTTTGAAGATTAACATATTGTTTCAGGTATAATTAATGTGCAGAATTTTCCAACGACTGTTACTCGATGGAAAATTGTTGAGAAGATAAATGTGTCTGTTACAATCACTGGCTGTTGGGATACTGCTGATGAGGTGCCTCCCTTGAGCACTTACTTGAACAGTTTTGCTGCCGCTGCCTCCAGCTATTCAAGCGTTTCTTGTGCCAAGAATGTGTTGAGGTTGAATATTTTCTTCAGCCTCCTGTTTGAAGTAGTTAATGGGAAGGGAAATCTTGGGCCAAATGCGTTTTGTTCAAAGCACTCCCTCTTATTAATAAGTGTCTTGGTTGAATTTGAAGTGAGGTCTCTTTTTTAATTTTCTGACTAAAGTGGAGGCCTTGCAATCAAAGCTAGCTCAGTACGAGCCCTCAACTGGCGGGGAGCTCCCTGGACTAGTTACATAAGCAACGAAAGACACCACTCTTTATTACAGACTTGCTTTGAGATACAATCCAAGATCACTCCTATCATAGGCACCGGTGGAGTGGGGGGGGGGGGGGGGGGGGCAGAAAAGACTCTCTGCCTTTAAAAATATCATCGTGAGTGCTAAAAATATCCATCGAAATTCAACTGAGGTTCCTATTACAGTTAACGGGTCAAATTCTGCAACTTCCTTTCGAACGGATACCTACTTCACATGTGCAGCAGCAGTTCATGAAGGCAGCTCCCCACCACCTTCTCAAGGAAAATTAGGGATGGGCAATAAATGGTGGCCTAGCCAGCGACGTCCACATCATGTAAATGAATACAAAAACGAAAATATATCCCTGAGACTTGCCTTAACATTTAAGATTTTCCCATCAGCTCCTGGCTCCATCCTCTTCCCCAGTCAGTAAGCCAGACTTCATTCTCCTGTCTAACCATGCCTTGAATGTTCCACCAGACATTCTATGCACCATCTGGACTCCCCTTTTTAAAAATCTTTCTTCTGCCTTTACGGCCTCCTCCATCCCACTGAAACCCCTGTCATTAGGGCACCTTCCATGACCACCAGAAGCTCAAAACAGCCTTACCAACAATGAAGAACTTTTAGAGTGGTTGTCACTTGTCAAAATTTCAAAACTCCCACAAACAGAAATGTGAGAATTGTCAGATAATCTTTTTTTGTGTGATGTGGATCGAGGGGTAACGAGTGGCCAGGACACTATTCCCCTGCTCGTCTTCATAGTATTGCAAAAGGATCTCTTGCACCCAGCGGAAAGTCATCTAGAAGTGCAGCACTCCCTTAGTACTGTACTGGAGTCTCATCTTACAGGGCAAAAGGAGGCCATTTAGCCCATCGTCTCTGCACTGGCTTCCTGAATGAGCGGTTCGCCTGATTGTCATTCCCCCACCTTCGCCCTGTAACCCGAAACATTCTCCCTGTCCAGATAATAATCCAATTCCCTCTCGAATGCCTCAGTTGAACCCCGCTACCCCCCTGCTCCCACTGCCCACCACCCCTCGCCACCACACCCTGAGACAACGCAGTGCAGATCCTAAATACTCCCTGCGTGGCAAAGTTTCCCCTCATATCACCATTGTTTCTTTAGCCAATTATCTGTTCTGAAATCTTCAAACGTATTTAATCAGTGGCTATGGATCAGGATAGGAAGGGACCAAAATTGAAAGGTTGACGGACGTGCATGCACAAAAATCATTTCTTAAATAATTTCTTTGCAAGCGAGAAAAAAGGCAAGCCATTGTTTGATTTGTCAGATTTGTGTGTGTTGTACATGCCTTGTTCCTTCACAGGCTTTCCTCTACATAATACAAAGTCATACATTATTAACTTTTTCCCCTCATTAAATTAAATTGAAAATGCCAATTGTAGTGGTAGACCTTATTAAGAGGGTAGAGGGAATTTTTCACACCCTGACTGTCAGCTGAATGAAATACTAATCAAGCCCCAGACTACGCAAAAGTCATTAAAAGAACAGTATGATGAAAGTTTGAAAAAAAGAGAAAATTCCAGCAACCATATCCACCGTGCAATTAGTTTGGTTCCTCAAGGAATAGAAGATAATGACATGTTCACTGGACAATGGAGTTTATTTTTCTGGTGGTAATAGTTCAAAGCATTTCTTCTTTTGCAAAAAACTTAATCAGACTTTTTCATGAAAGCTCACTACTGTAACGAGGTAGAAGGAAACCAATTAGTTCAAATATACATGAATGCACAACAATATTGTCCACAATTTGACAATTTGATGGGTTTTGGCGGTCACCTACTAAATCCAGTTACAGCCATGATTTTAGCTGCAGGTGTGTTTTGAATGGGTGGATGGTGGGGAATAGAAACTGAAGTAAAAATAGAGAATGCTGGATAAACCATCAGATCATATGGTGTAGAACAGCAGTAGGCCATTCGGCCCATCGGGTCTGCTCCGCCATTCAATCAGATCCTGACTGATCCGATATGACCATCCTCAACTCCACTTTCCCACCTTATCCCCATAAACCTTGACTCCCTTACTGATTGGAAATCTATCTCGGCCTTGTAAATACTTTTTAAAAATAAATTTAGAGTACCCAATTATATTTTCCAATTAAGGGGAAATTTAGCGTGGCCAATCTGCCTACCCTGCACATCTTTGGGTTGTGGGGGTGAAACCCACGCAAACACGGGGAGAATGTGCAAACTCCACACGGACAGTGACCCAGGGCCGGGATTCGAACCCAGGTCCTCAGCGCCGTAGGCAGCAATGCTAACCACTGTGCCACCGTGCTGCCCTGCCTTGTAAATACTTAACGACCCAGCCTCTACAGCTCTCTGCAGTAAAGCATTCCACAGATTCACTAGCCTCTGAGAGAAGAAATTCCGCCTCATCTCTCTTCAATGGTCGACCCCCTTACTCAGATGATGCCCCCTGGCCCTTGGCCCTCTCACAAGGAGAAACAACTTCTCAGCATTGATCCTGTCAAGCCCCCTGACATCTCATTCATACCCCTCTTCAGCTCTGGAGAAGAATCATATGGACTTGAAGCATTAACTCAGTTCCCTCGCAGATGCTGTCAGACCTGCTGAGTTTATCCAGAATTTTGTTTTGTTTAATTTCAGTTTTCCAACATTGGCAGTCTTTTGCTTTTATTTACATGTGAGATTAGAAACCTGCCTGCTATTGAATCAGGCCTTGGGGTATTTTCTTCCAAAGACACTATTGACTTGTTGCCATTCCACGTTTTCACAATCCTGCTTCTCTTGATTCCACCAGGAAATTGACAAAAAAAAGGCTTCTTCTGGCTCTGAGACCCCTTCCAACTTTAACTGCACCTGAGGAAAAGCCGCTCGGGTCAGCATTTAGCGTCATTGAAGCCAGATCTGCACATGTCTAATTCTGAGCTCCACAAGGCCTTAGTAAGGGCAGAGGGATGATTTATGAGAATGGTATCAGGGATGAGGAGCTTTAGTCACGTGCAGAGACTGAGGAAGCTGGGATCCTTTCCCCTTAATACAGCAAAAGACTGACCAGCAAAGTTCTGATCGAGGTGTTCAAAACTATGAACAAGAACTCGAGGGAAACTGCAGGATAGTTGGTAACCAGAGGAAGCAGATTTTAAGCTGATTAGTCCAGATGAGGAGAATGTTTTTTTACTCAGCAAGTTGTTGTGATCTAGAACGCATTGCCCACAAGGGCAGTGGAAGCAGATTCTACAGCAAATGCCAACAAAGACACTGGACAAGTAATCGGAGCAGGAAACATTTTCATGTCTGTGGATAAAGAGTGTGGGATGGGATGAATTAGATCAATTTTTCAAAGAGCTGTGGGCCCAGGCAGGATGGGCCAAATGGCCTCTTTCTCTGCTCTACGATACAAGATCAAACAGTTGCTGAGTGGCACAGAAGATTCTAATTCCTCGTTTTCCTGACTGCTAATATCACACTCAGGATTGTTCAGCAAGTGCTGCTATGGCGTTAACAATTGCACACAAAGACTCGAATTGGTACAAGAGAGGTTTTATCACAGTGAGATGCTATTCCTTTGGCTGCAGCTGTAGAATGGCATCTCAGGGAAACTTATGAATATTTATACTGCTCCGTGTGGGCGGAGCTAGCCGGCAGGGGCTTACCGGAAAACGAGGGATGGACCTGGTGGGGCTGAAGTCGGGGGCGCCGGGGAAAAGGAGGGTGGCGCGTGGGTAGGGAGGAGTGTGGGTGAGGGATCGGCACTCGAGGGAGCCAGGTCCCGGAGCGAGACTGTATCCTGGCGGCCATCGGGGAACTCCACGGGGAACTTCCTAGGGAAGGCAAAAACACGTTCATGGGGTGTGTTGTTAGTTGCGGTGCACAGCACTGACCAAATGGAATGGAGCGCGTCAGGGAGGACCTGCTGCCAGCGAGCGGCTGGGAGGTTCTTGGACCATAGGGCTAGCTGGACGGCTCTCCATACCGTCCCGTTCTCCCTCTCTACCTGCCCGTTTCCCCGGGGGTTGTAGCTGGTCGTCCTGCTGGAGGCAATACCCCTGCTGAGCAGGAACTGACGCAGCTCATCACTCATGAATGAGGATCCCCTGTCACTGTGGATATAGTCGGGGAAACCGAACAGAGCGAATATGGAATCAAGGTCCTTGATGACGGTGGCAGACGTCATATCCGGGCATGGGATGGCGATGGGGAACCTAGAGAATTCATCGCCCATACTAAGGATGTAGGTGTTGCGGTCGGTGGAGGGGAGGGGCCCTTTGAAATCCACACTGAGGCGTTCAAAGGGGCAGGACGCTTTCACCAGGCACGCGCGGTCTGGCCGGTAGAAGTGCGGCTTGCACTCGGCACAGACCTGGCAGTCTCTGGTGACTGTCCGTACTTCCTCGACGGAGTAGGGCAGATTGCGGGCTTTTACCAGATGGTACAACCGGGTGACCCCCGGATGGCAAAGGCTCTCGTGCAAGGTACGGAGCTGGTTCACTTGTGGGCTGGCACATGTACCTCGGGAGAGAACGTCTGGGGCTTGTTGAGCTTGCCGGGGCGATACAAGATCTCGTAGTTATAGGTGGAGAGCTCAATTCTCCACCTCAAGATTTTGTTGTTTTTGATCTTGCCCCGCTGTGTGCTGTTAAACATGAAGGCTACCGACCATTGGTCAGTGAGGAGAGTGAATACCCTGCCGGCCAGGTAATGCCTCCAGTGCCGCACTGCTTCAACGATTGCCCGGGCCTCGTTTTCAACAGAGGAATGTCGGATTTCGGAGGCATGGAGGGTGCGGGAAAAAAATGCCAGGGGTCTGCCAGCCTGGTTCAGAGTGGCGGCAAGGGCGACATCTGAAGCGTCGCTCTCTACTTGGAAGGGCAGTGAATCGTCTACTGTGTGCATCCCGGCCTTGGCTATGTCAGAGCGAATACGGGCGAAGGCCTGTTGTGCCTCGGCCGTGAGGGGAAATTGTGTGGACTGGATCAGTGGGCGGGCCTTGTCCGCGTATTGTGGGATCCACTGGGCGTAGTAAGAAAAGAACCCCAGGCATCGTTTGAGAGCCTTGAGGAAGTGGGGGAGGGGAAGCTCCATGAGGGGGCGCATGTGGTCGGGATCGGGCCCCAGTAGTCCGTTTTGGACTACGTAGCCGAGGATGGCTAAGCAGTCTGTGCTGAACACGCACTTCTCCTTGTTATAAGTGAGGTTGAGGAGAGATGCGGTGTGGAGAAATTTTGCAAGATTGGCGTCATGGTACTGCTGGTCATGGCCACAGATGGTGACATTGTCTAAGTACGGAAACATGGCCCGCAGTCCGTACCGGTCAACCCGGGTCGGTCCATTTCTCGCTGAAATACCGAGACTCCGTTAGTGACGCCGAAGGGAACCCTGAGAAATTGATACAGTCGACCGTCCGCCTTGAAGGCAGTGTAGGGACGGTCCGATTTACGGATGGGGAGCTGGTGGTAGGCGGATTTCAGGTCAATTGTTGAGAAGACCCAGTACTGTGCAATCTGATTGACCATATCAATGGCGAGCAGCGCAGGCATACTGCGCGGGAGCGGCCCCAGTCGGGGGGGGGGTCGGTTGCGGGGTCCACGAGGAGTAGAATGGGTGGGCTGCACGGCGAGCGGGGTAGGATTGCACATTACGGGAAGCGGCCGTCATTGAGAGCGCTAAAGTCTTTGTTGCCGTTAGGTCAAGAGCGGCCCCTTCCAGCAGTCGTTGCCGGATGGGGTCCGATGCAATACCCGTCACAAAGGCATCCCGCATGAGGAGATTCGAATGTTCCGTGGCCGAGACGGCCAGCAGTCGCAGTCCCGTACTAGAGGGATAAGGGCCCGCCAGAAGTCCTCTATTGACTCGCCCGGTTGCTGAACGCGAGTGGTGAGTACAAGTCTCGCAAACAGAGTGTTCTTCGACTGGGCGTAATTCTCTTTGAGAAGTTCCATAGCCCGGGCGTAGTTAGGCGCGTCCTGAATCAGCGGGAACACGCTGGAGCTCAACTTTGAGTATAGGAATTGTACCTTCTGAGCCTCCGATGGTGTAGGATCCGCTGAGGTGATGTAGGCCTCAAAAACAGCCAGCCAGTGGTTAAAGTCTTTCCTGGCGTGCGGCGACTGCGGATCCAGCTGCAGGCGATGAGGCTTAATTCTGATGTCCATGATGTTGGAAAATCTCACTATAATAAATTGTGGCGCTAACAATTGCACACAAAGACTCGAGTCGGTACAAGAGAGGCTTTATTACAGTGAGATGCTATTCCTTCGGCTGCAGCTGTAGAATGGCATTTCAGGGAAACTTATGAATATTTATACTGCTCCCTGTGGGTGGAGCTAGCCGGCAGGGGCTTACCGGAAAACATGTAATACAGGTTCTGTCGTACATCCCCTAATGCAAGCACACACATACAGATACATTGATAGATCACCACAGCTGCCCAGTCATATAACTGCACCTAACAGTGGATGTCTTGTTTCGCCTTTTGCAGGTGCGCGATGGTTGAGTGTGGCCTGCACTCTACCCGTTACAAACAGTTTAAGTAACATGTTGTGGGGGCAGCACGGTGGCCTAGTGGTTAGCACAACCGCTTCACGGCGCTGAGGTCCCAGGTTCGATCCCGGCTCTGGGTCACTGTCCGTGTGGAGTTTGCACATTCTCCCCGTGTCTGCGCGGGTTTCGCCCCCACAACCCAAAAATGTGCAGATAGGTGGTTTGGCCACGCTAAATTGCCCCTTAATTGGAAAAAATAATTGGGTAATCTAAATTTATTTTTAAAAAAGTAACCCGTTGTGGGATTCAATTAGCTAGTCGATGGAACATACGGCCTACGCACCTCTGACCATGCTGGCACCGCAATTCATACGGGGCATTTTTGAATTGTGCGGTTGGCTTGGAGAACCTACACTTCCCTGTTGCTTTCCCCATGGCAACCCCTTGTGCAATCAGAGTCAACTTTCCAACCGACTAGCACCCTTTCCTCCTGTAATATAAATTGTGGTGATTCTTTCTCATTCTTGTGTTTGACATGAGTGCAAGAGCAAAAGCTTCAGCAGTGAGTCTGCCTTTCAGCAAGATCCTATGTCCATTAGGAGGCACGGTAGCACAGTGGTTAGCACAGTTGCTTCACAGCTCCAGGGTCCCAGGTTCAATTCCCGGCTTGGGTCACTGTCTGTGCGGAGTCTGCACGTCCTCCCGGTGTGTGCGTGGGTTTCCTCCGGGTGCTCCGGTTTCCTCTCACAGTCCAAAGACGTGCAAGGTAGGTGGATTGGCCATGATAAATTGCCCTTTTTGTCCAAAAAAGGTTGGGTGGGGTTTGGAAGGAGGGTCGGATGGAGGTGTGGGCTTAGGTAGGGCACTCTTTCCAAGGGCCGGTGCAAACTCGATGGGCCGAATGGCCTCCTTCTGCACTGTCAATTCTATGATTCTATGACCCGGATGACTTTGCCACCCATCCAGAAGGTTGAATCGAAATCGCAGAGCGGAAAGTTACTTGATGCATTTTAAGTGCCCACTTGTCTGGATGAGAAGGTTATTAGCTACCTGCATAATGATTCAATTTTTATTTAATTTCATATTTTAAGCATTTGCTGCCTCTCTTGTGGTTAAGCCAATCCTTATGTTCGCATTCTCTCAGTTTTTTCTTAATTTCCTTTTGCTGAACCGATTTGCATCTGCCAAAGCAGCCGGCTTCGTCACTCCTTTCGCAAGTGCAATCCTTTTCTCTCAGGTATCAGTGCTTACCTTCAGTTCTTGCTAATTAATTTCTCTGTCAACACCAGCAGGATTATATTTTTCTCTCTCCCCAACACTACGTATTAGCAAGCTGGTGCTGCAGACACCTCGTTATCAGTCAAAGTTTATGTGCGAACTCTTGATGCGCAGCAAGCACTGATAAACGGCAGTAACATCAGGGTTTTAACACAGATTTGTGTTTCAGCCGTGTCGTGCATTTACCTGATTTCCATATTAATGGCTGGCAATTGAATTTTACAATTGGACAATGAGGGAAAGGGATTGGCAAAACAAAGTTTTCTTTTATAGCCCTATCTGACCAGTGGCCAATCAGCTTTTCACACGAATGTTACTGAGGGGGATAAAAAAATCTCATTGAGTATCTGTCAGAGCCTGCCCGGATCCTATTGATGTGGAGATGCCGGCGTTGGACTGGGGTGAGCACAGTAAGAAGTCTTACAACACCAGGTTAAAGTCCAACAGGTTTGTTTCAAACACGAGCTTTCAAGCTCGTGTTTGAAACAAACCTGTTGGACTTTAACCTGGTGTTGAAAGACTTCTTACGGATCCTATTGACTGGGGTGTGGTGGTATGATTAGCATAGCTGCCTGCCATTGCTGCAGAATACCGGCTTACCATTGGCCCTGGTCGGTCATGTGCCTCTCGACCGGTTGGTTGAGACCAGTCATGTGACGGCTCCCCGATTGGTTGAGAGGCTGAGTTAACCCCGCCTCCAGGGCGGGGTATAAATACCCAGTACTCCCGGCGGTCGTCCTTCTGCGGTAATCGACCGCAGGGCTTAACATCTATTATATTAAAGCCATACTTTTGTTCAGCAACTCATCTCGTGTTCAATTGATGGTACATCATGGGGACAATTGGTTACCCAATAACTCTTGAAGAATATTAGCTTACCCAATGGTGTGGGGAAGGGGGTAGGTGCAGGGGCAATCGTTAGCAGTGCAGTGTAAATAGAGCTGGCTAGTGTGCTACCGGCTAGAGAGAGGGGACCAATGGTGAACGACTGGCCCTGTGTACATATTCTTGTCACTAAAGTTACTTCCTGTTTGACTCCACGAACCCGTGCTGGATTCTTCGTGGCCCCCACGAAAGTATCCGAACAATGACAATGTTACATTTGTATATTTTCTTCAAAGTAGTAAAATGTCTCCCATCGTTTTACCAGTTTCAGCAAAGTCTGCTTGCTGGTTACTCTTTCTTCATTATGCATCTTACACAAGAACAGAAAATGGTTCTTTATATTTCCAGCACTGTGTGAACTCCTGCTATCTCCAACCCTGCACACCCTAATCCTGTTCCATTGGCTATCAACGCACCTGACTGATGAATTAAAATGAGCTCATTAACTGAAATTCGATGTCAGGAACCTAGGGCGTGATTCAGCGGAAGAATATTCAAGTCCTGTTTTGGGTGTGATTGGTGGGGTGTTACGCGATGGCTACGTTGGCGAGATCGCAGCCCCTATTCAACGGCTTCCACAAGATTCTCAGCATTACAGGCTGCCTCGTCGTCTGATTGGCCAGGCTCGTATCTTAGCAGCTCGCCGCTGACAAGGGGGAGTTTCTTTTGAGTGTTTCCTCACCACTCACTCCAAGTCATGACACTGGGGATGGCAACATGCAGACCTGCTCCTCGCTATGATGATGGTGACCTGGCTAGGCTTCTCGACACTGTGGATGTGAGGCAGGCCCACCCTGTTCCCCCGAGGGTGTCAGAGGACCAGCAGCAGGGTCAGCAATGCCACCTGGGAGGAAGAGGCAGGGGCTGTCAGCATGGGCAGCGTGAACAGGAAGTCCAGTTTCCAATGTCGGGAGAAAACCAACGACCTCCATTGAGCTGCAAGAGTAAGTTACCACCTCCCTCCTGCTATCAGTTCCACCTGCCATCTCTCAAATTCCCAAACCCCTAGCCATCCCCCCACCCCACATGCACAAATCATTGCCTGACACCTCGCACCTTCCCCACATCGAATCTTCCCCACATCGAATCCCCACATGCTTGCTCCTCAGCACCCCCCGGCACCCCCACAACCCCTTCATGTCCAGGTGCGGTGCCCACACTTCCCCCCTGCCATAGACTCCCCTGACCCATCAAACATGTGGCTCACAGTGCCCTCTCTTTGTTCCTGCAGGAGAAGATAGCCCATAATAAGCAGGAAAGGGCCAAGATAGGAGGGGGGTGGGAGGAATCCCAGAGAACCGAGTCCTCACCCTCTATGAGGATTGGGCCAGAGGGTTGCCTGAGGAGAGAGCAGTCACCAACAGCGAGGTTGACCTGCATCAGAGAGGTGAGGATCCACTGTCCCTTTACCCAGGTGTCCTGTCACAAGTGAGTTGTTCAGGTCAGACAAAATGATCTTTGCCTCTCACTGACCACATGTCCATTCTCTCACAGGATCTCAATCTGATGAGGCCGGGACTACCCCAACCCTCCCCCTGCCACCTCGGAGGAGAGCTCTGAGGAGACTAGCATCGGCGCATCACAGCTTTTCCCCCACTCCCCATCTTTCAACAGTGCAGAGACACACGCCTTTGTGGGCAACATTAATGGACAGGCTTTTGGGACACAATCTGGTGAATACCACACAATTGTTGGTGCAGATCAGGTGGAGGCAAGGACATCCAAGGGAGACAGCAGTCGGAGGTCTGCTGGATCCCAGGACTCAACTGGGTCACGGTCAGACGGCGAGCCTCTGGACAAGGTTCTCCCAGAGCTGATGCAGATGCGAGGGCACAGACGTGATATTCAAGAGCAAGTTTCTGCCACACGCCAGTGACTGTGAGGCCTACTGTAGAAGCCCCAAAGCCTTCAGGCACAGTAGATGATGCCGGCAATGCATGGCACCAACACTGCTGGGTTGGTGACTACACTGGAAAACCTGGAGCACGACGTCTGCGTCTTGACTGATTGTGCCCAAGTCTTGGCTCAGTCTGTGACGACCTGGCTGAGGGCCTCGACATCATCTCCCTGTCGCTGAGGGGCATGTCCCAGATGCATGTGGACATTGCCGAGGCTATGCAGAGTGTGGTCCAGCCACTGAGGATCATCGCTGAGGACGGTGCGGACAATGGGAAGCCTCCAGTACCGGCGGAGCCAGATGAGTCGGAGGCCTCCGGAGCTCACGCCACCTGCCCTCCATCCCATAGAGACCCCAGGCACCTGATGTGTTAGGCGGGTTGGTTCGACGTCGACTGCAACTGGATGCAGGGAAGCTAGAAACAAACCCCCCCCCCCCCCCCCCCCAGGCTCCAGGTTCTCCAGAGGACGTCCGCCAAGGGCATCGAAAGCCACCGGGCATGGAAAGCAGCAGCTGCATCCCCTTCTGATGTGCAACTTGGGAACACACCTAGATGTAGCAGTCGACCACTTATGGTCAAGAAGATTGAAGATTACTGAGTGAGCACTGGCGAGGTTACTATCTGCAGCTAGGGTGAATGGAAATCTGTCACATTAAATTGTCCAGAATTAAAACATCATAAATGATACCTGTGAAATCATTATCGCGTTAACTTTCACAGAGAGCCTGCCTGCATTCCACCACAAAATGGTGGGTGTGCAGGTGAAGAATGGACCAGTGAGTGTAGCACATCACCTCAGCATAGCCTCTCCTGCCTCCGACACTGTTCCAATAAAGCTCCGCGTGAACGTGAGCAACATCATCTCATTTCTCGACAATTCTTCTGGGTTCAACATTGAACATTTTTCCCTTTTGTTCTGCTTTTTCCAATTACAGCTTCGTTTAAATCTTTTTGTTGTTCCTTGACTTGTCCCATTACTTTTTGGACTCACACCATCGTCCCTTTTGTCACTGACTCTCCCCTGCCTTTTGCCCGAGTGCAGAACTTCCCTTCTCTTCTTTTCTGCCTCCCCTTGCCTCCTGCACAAAGAGGAGAAACATGCAGAGCTACGGGGGAGAAGGCCATGGAGCGCCACTTGGTAAATTGCTCCTTTGGAGAGTCAGCGCAGCTGTGATGGATGGGTCGGATGGCCACATTCTGTGCTGTAACCATTCCCAGATTCTTAGGGCTTTACTTAAAACCTCACACTTCTCAAACCTTCTCCAGATCAGCTGAAAGGTTAATGACCCGAAATGTTGCTCCCTCTGTAGATATCGACTGTACTAGATTGACTGAACTTGATATCAGTGTGTTTCCAGAATTTTCTGTTTTTATTTCATTGGAAAAAAGTGCATTTAATTCACCACTGGACCCATTGAGAGATTTAGCACTGTTCCATTATGACCAACTGAAGTTAACATCAGCGAACAAATCAAATCTTGACCGGTGCAAGACAACAGATCTTGTGTTAACATTGTAAAGAGTGGCCTCCTCTGGTTTCCAGGTGTGAGTGCTGGGCCTGATTTTAACTCACTCAGGACCCTTTCACTTAAACAGGGTTAAAATTGGGCCCAAGGTGCTTTGAAAATAAGTGGGTTTTTTTTTTGTTTTCATCACTGGCAATGCTGTAAAGGCAATTTTAAAGGACATTGTTCTGAAGCCATGCTTTACATCAAATATTATTTTTCAATTTACTGGCTGGAAACCCCTAATTGATTTTTTACAAATCATAAACCACATTCCACTAATCCCAGTCAAAGACGGCTGCACATTTACATCACTATACTCTTTGTATTCCAAAACTACTGAAATGGAGATGGTCTGTTTGAAAATCCATAGCAGGAACAATTGCCTTGAAAGGGATAAATAATGCCATCTCCTATCCATCAGCAGATCATCCGCATACTCAACGAGGTGAAGGCAAACCACTCACATGATCACTTCAACGATGGGACCCTGGCTCACGGAGAAATTCCAGCCATGGACTAATCAAGGTAGCAGCAATACACTGGCCAAAGCCATATTTGGGTCACTGGGTAGTTGGAGAGATAAGATTATGTGGCAAGCCATTCCTTGCTCTGTGTTTCTCTGTAGAACAGGACAAGCATCAGAGAGACTGTTAAAACTGAGCGGGGTGCCCTTTCTCTATCCCCCCTCTCCATCCTGTTATGCTTCTTGAAAGAATGCTCAAAGTCATCTTGAAGTTAAAGGATGGTTTATTGTGCTCCACAATAAGTTACAGAATTGCACTTGAGAATATACTGCTCTTCAATGTTCTGCAACTAGGCCCAAAAGACTTGCAGCCCTGAGCTCAACTTCCACGTCCTGCCTCCTTAACCCTCCGGTCCAAGTGGGCGAGGGCGGGCCTTCGGCGTCCCTCTTATATGTCCCCGCGCTGCCCCCTGGTGGTACTTCCATTTCCCATCAGCCCCTTCTGTACACACTCAGGCGAGGATCACTACATCCCCCTTTTTCACTTTTGTTTTTGTAGTTGCAGAGCTGTAACTAAACACAAATGTAGACAGTTAGGTTTCTATACACACGACAAGGCAGGGCAATGCAATTGTCAGTCCATGTTCACAGGTTCAGATGGTTGGGTGCACGTCTGATCCGGGTAGACCTCCTGAGTGGGCATGGAGATCCAGGGTCTTCTATGTCCATTTGGACACCTGCTGCTGGAGTTCCAGGATGTTGTATGACAGCGTCCTGTAGATCTAGTGCGTCCTGCAGATCGAGTGTTGGAAATACCCGTTGACGAGGTGTAACCTTTAGAAGGTCTCGGCGATTTCGTCGAAACATTGTTCCATCGTCAGACTGCACTATGTAGGATCGTGGCGATATTTGGCAGAGGACCAACGCCATTTTGGACCAGCCCCCAGCCGGGTGTCGCAACCTCACCGTATCGTTGATTGCCAACGGTTGCAGTACCTTTGCCTGCTGGTCATAGTGTTGCTTTTGCACTTGACGTTGGTGACGCATTTTATCCAGGACAGGCGAGTGATCGGGATTGGTGAATTGTAGTGTTAAATCGTTTTGCAGTATTAGTGATTCTCTTAGATTTCCGTCGACAAGACCATAGATCAGCTGATCTCTGATGAGTGAGTTTGTTAAATCACCGAAGTTGCAGCCTTGTGCTAGCAAGCGTAGATCTGTCACAAAGTGGGAGATAGCCTCCCCGTTTTTTTGGATTCTGTGACGCAGGGTGAATCTTTCAACGATCTCATTGGATTGAGATTTACAGTGTTCATCAAATTTCGCAACTATCACGTGATACTTGGTTTTATCTTCAGTATCAGCATATGTGAAAGAGTTATAGATGTCTACCGCCTGCTGGCCTGCCGATCTGAGTAAAAGTCCAATTTTTCTGTCATTGGTGGCTGCGTGTAAGTCCTGAGCTGACAAGTATATCTCAAACTGTTGTTTAAACATTTTCCAGTTGTAATTTAAATTACCTGTAGTTCTCATTGGCCCTGGAAGTAGCGTGTGTTCCATTGTTTCAGAAGGTCGTCTGGAGTCGAGAGGCTGCAATGTCTGATGGCCTGCCTGTTGCTGTTGCTTTTGCTGGTAGCGCTGGTTCCTTCTCTTCAGAGAAGCCACTTCTGTACCATGTTATGCTTCTTGAAAGAATGCTCGAAGTCGTCTTTAAGTGAAAGGATGGTTTATTGTGCTCCACAATAAGTTACAGAATTGCACTTGAGAATATGCTGCTCTTCAATGTTCTGCAACTAGGCCCAAAAGACTTGCAGCCCTGAGCTCAACTTCCACGTCCTGCCTCCTTAACCCTCCGGTCCAAGTGGGCGAGGGCGGGCCTTCGGCATTCCTCTTATATGTCCCCACGCTGCCCCCTGGTGGTACTTCCATTTCCCATCAGCCCCTTCTGTACACACTCAGGCGAGGATCACTACACATCCAACTTGCAAGTCTGACCACTGATTTTGACCAGCCAGGTGCTACAGACAGCGGTGTTTAAAAATAACGCGACCGCACTGCTGTCCCCAGAAAAAGGCACGTGTGTGTGTGTTGTAAGGGTCCTTTCTCTTTGTTCCTGTTTAGTCCCTTATTTCCAATTTCTTCTACTTTTGCTGTTACGTTTGTGATCCATTGATGTTTAATGGACCTGTGACATTAAGGCAAAGCAGCCTGTACCTTTAATTCAAATACAAGTTTCTGGAAGGCTGTGCTGTTTTAGACCAGCAATTGGAGATTGGCTGTCATCAGTGATGACTTGGTTTGGTTGATTTGGCAGCAAGAGTGGTTATCATTCTCTCGAGATTGCAAAGGCTTGCCTTCAAAGCACAGACGGAAGGCTAGGTTTGATGTAAAGTAAAGTGTCTATACAGAAAGATATAGGCCTGGATGTGAACCCCAAGCTGAAGGCCCAGTTTGATAAGAAATAAGGTGAGATGTAGCAGCTTCCACTAGCCGTTTAGACAATTATGCACGCCTGTCCATGCCAACTCGCTGCTACATGTTTTTCCTCCCTTTTTGTCTGTGGTTCTGCTCTTTATCAGAGTAACACCTATGGCTGGTGTAACGTCACATGTTATGCAATGACGTCATCAGCATTGTTGGGTCACTGTGGAGTTGACCATTAAACATAGAAAATAGAAGCAGGAAGGGGCCATTCGGCCCTTTGAACCTGCCCGGCATTCACTATGATCATGGTTGATAATCAAGTTCAATACCCTTTCGATCCTGCCTTTCTCCCATATCCCTTGATCCCTTCAGCCCAAGAGCTATATCTAACTCCTTTTTGAAATTACACAACGTTTTTGACTTAGCTACTTTCTGTGGTAGTGGGTCCACAGATATACCAGTCTCTGGGTGAAGAAATGTCTCCTCACCTCAGCATTATTAGGTTTACCCCTTATCCTCAAACTATGACCCCTAGTTCTGAACTCCCCCACCATCGGGAACATTCTTTGTTTGAACAGGATCTTGTGAAAATAAAACCTTTGTACTGTATGATGTTTTACGAACTCTGAATGAGCCAAATCTGTCTCTTTGCGGCCACAACGAAAAACATAACAGGTTATTTAGCCAATGACTTGAAATATATACCTTTTTGCTTTTAGTCATCAGAGATATTGCCCCAGAACTTTGTATTGCATCTTCAGATAGTCTAACAATATCATTTACACGGAATCAAAGTCAAAAGTATGTGCAGTGAGGAGAATGCCTAGTAAACAGGTTTGAATGTCACGCAGTAAAACTGGCCAGAACATTTAAAATCAATGTCATATTCATAGATCGGTCATAGTTCATATCTCAGTTCATGATTATTTCATATTTACTCAAGCTGTCAATAAAGTCTTCAAGTCTCCTTTCAGCTAACAAACGTGTTCCATATCTGACCTCCTAATTTATATGTGGCTATGCTATTCAGTATAAACCGATTCAGGAGATTATCCATATCATAATACTGATGTGTATTCACATTATAATTTTTTTTCAGGTTATCTGAGGTCATTTACTCATATGACGTATTGTTTACACTCCCTGTTTTCTAATTGGTCTCCTAAAAGAAAATCAGTGAATTTCAAAATTCTCTTTTCAGCTTACTGGGAAAAACAAAATGTTTAGTTTGTTTCGAATAAAACCATAGGCTGTGAGGGGAAACTCTGCATTCTGGGGACTAAGTGCAGCCACTGGCAGGAAAGATGGCGTGGCGCTCACTGGCTGGCTGGCGTGACAGATTGCCACACCAGATCATCAGCTTTTTAGCTCATTATGGATGCATGAACATGTAGCATGTCATATCTCCTGATGGGAGTTATCCACCTCACCAAAACCTCATTAGCTCATATCTGCGGACATTGTATTTAAATGACATTTCGGCACACATTCAGCCCAGGACGTGTCACGCCAATTGCCGAGCCTGAGCCAAGCACTATGCACCCAAGTACAGTAAGATGGGGCTGGCAGCACTCCTCCAGGCAGCTGAGGACTGACGGGAGATCCTTTACTCCCATGAAGGGAGTCGGAGGTCCACGAACACTGTTGTTTCACAGCGCCAGGGTCCCAGGTTCGATTCCCGGCTTGGGTCACTGTTTGTGCGGAGTCTGCATGTTCTCCCCGTGTCTGCGTGGGTTTCCTCCGGGTGCTCCGGGTGCCTCTTACAAGTCCCAAAAGACGTGCTTGTTCGGTGAATTGGACATTCTGAATTCTCCCTCAGTGTACCCGAACAGGCGCCGGAATGTGGCGACTAGGGTATTTTCACGGTAACTTTATTGCAGTGTTAATGTAAGCCTCCTTGTGACAATAGTAAAGGTTATTATTATTCTGATGTTCAAATGTCTGCAATTCAGTTTTCCGCATTGTATGGAGTGTTGCACGTTTTACTATGGGTGTAATACGCGTTTATTGGAGTGTATTAACACGCCTCCGTTTAAAGGCCGTGTGCTTAACACTGCTAGGCTCTGTGTATGTATTTTCAGCTCGGGAGTCGCCAGGTGCTGTATAGACGCCTCACAAATATTCCAAGGTCAGGTTCAAAGTAATAAAACGATACACCGATTAGTAAGTTCCAAACGATCAATATTTATTATACAATTATAATAAATACGCATGCACACGCTAAGGGACTAAGCTATGACTAAACTAAGCGCTCAGAATACTTAACTAAACAGGAACAGGCAAGGTCAGGGAGCGAGGCCTTCGTTCCGATCTTGGTCTGCAACCTTCAGAGAGCGTGCTGGTCACTGGGGGTCTAGAGGGCCTGGTTCGCGTAGCGAGCGTCGTATTGGCACTTACGGTTCGGCGGCTGGTGCTCAACGGCTGGAGTCAGGATACAGGTTGGAGTTCTTGGTCAAAGCCGGAGCACGAAACAACAGACAGGACCATGGGTGGGGGTCTATCTTTTATAGGGGTCCTCAATATCCGTGCCTTTCCGGGGCGGGCTTTACCTTCAGGTATCGATTGGATCACTCCCAATCAATATCTTTTGAATTCCTCCAATGTGAGGGTCTTTCTTGATGGCGGGGGCGGTTTCTATAGTGGATACTTCAGGTGCCGCTCTGTCTGGACATCCACTTAAAGTATCTTATTCAAACCCAAATGTTGCCATTGTGTGTGCCTAGATCTGGACTGCCTCATTAGTATGCAAAGCGTTTTGCTATTATCACCTTTGGTTTGAGATCTTCCACCTGGCCAGAAACTAGTTTTGCTGCTTGCAAAATGCTAATGAGTCTTTGCAGACTGCTGCCTTGGCTAAACTGCTTTTTCCCTGCAGTCTTAGCGATTCTCCATCTTGTTAGCCCAGTGTCCATTTTAGGTGGCTACAGTGGCTACAGGAGGGCTACCTTATCCACACCTCCCCCCCCCCCCCCCCCCCGCCCTTTGCAGCTTACGAGCAGAAAATTGCAAATCATTCTTACGCCGGCAAGAGGCAGACTTTTGGCTGCGCTCCTGATTTTCCCGTTCCGGATGCCACGATTCCCACCGCTGGCAGTACAAACCAGTCCCGCCCTCAGAGTGGTCACGGCTGGATCCCATTTGGCCCATTGTGTCAGGGCGGGCAAAGCGTTGGCGAATTGTTTTATTCATGTACTGCACAAAACAGGAACTGAAGTCAGTGTTGATTTGTAGCGGTTTCCATTTGTGGCCGATGGTAGCTCGGATATTAATAAAAAAAGAAAATACTGGGAAATGTTTGCAAAATATTTTTTTTTTTTAAATGTGCGTTGGCTTGGATTGAACAAACACAAATGAGGCCAAATCAAATCTATCTTTACAGACAGAAAGGAATTTGCTCAGTTTCTCTTTTTGTTGCACCAAATGTATTTTCCCTGTGCCCTGTGGGATTTGTTCTTCTTTTGGGCATTGCCTGTGGTTTATGCTCAAATATGACCTATTTTTTTTCATCAAACGCTATGTGATGGGTTTCTCCAGCGAGAGTGTCTAAATCCCTAATGACATTTCTAAAAATACCTACTGTGCTCAGTCTATCTCTAAATACCCAGCTGACAATGACTGGAGAGCCAAAAAGGAGCATATTAACAGCAATATTTCCAATACGGGCACAACAATAGATCTGGGTTGACTATTAAGCTCATGGCTAATCCTCAAAGCTACCCGATAAATGGCTTATTTCAGTTGCAAACGGAAAACCATTATTACATGTGTGGTATTTCCTGTGGAATGTAATGGAGAATTCGCAACAATAAAGGGGAGGTTGGAATTAAAGCTTTGTGGACTAAGCAAGCACAGGCTGCATTCAGCCACAGCATTCTCAACACAAATTAGTTTGTGTAGGATTTGCTTCAGCACCTACCAACCTCTAGGCAACAGCTGTCTATCCTTAGCTGATGGGTACGTTGATAGCATCTGTTAATTTGCGGGGAAAAAATGTATTTCTATTGCAGAAAAATCACCACATGGCTGGCCACTTTACAAGCTATCCAATCCTGGATTGAAATGTTAAAGTGCAACTGGAATATATATATACAAAGTCCACAATATCATGACTCTGTAATAAATGTCACCGTGTAACTGCTTCCTCTGATACCCATAAAAAAAGGGCAGGCAGAGAAAATACTTCAAAACTGAAGCATATTTCGTAAACATGCAGTTCACTGAACCAAGGGACCATATAGATTAAAAGCAAATTACTGCGGATGCTGGAATCTGAAACCACAGAGAAAATGCTGGAAAATCACAGCAGGCCTGGCAGCATCTGTAGGGAGAGAAAAGAGCTAACGTTCCGAGTCCAGATGACCCTTTGTTAAAGCTCTCCCCTACCCGGCTTTGACAAAGGGTCATCTGGACTCGAAACGTTAGCACTTTTCTCTCCCTACACATGCTGCCAGACCTGCTGAGATTTTCCAGCATTTTCTCTTTGGGACCACATAGATTCGTGGCTCAATTAATCTTGAGGCTGTGGCTAAATTGGTGTTTTCAGATTTAGCAACAGCAGATACACTGAAGTTGCTTCGTATGTGCATACATGGTCAGGGAATATAGAAGGTGTTGCCTTGAACGTGGAATAGTTCAATGATTTCAGGTGATGGGAAGGAGATCCCACACGGCAACATTTCAACTAAGAGCCAGGGGTTATCTCTGACACCCTGACTAATATCTACCCCAAAATCGATTTTTGTTTTGGCACATTTCTGCTTGCGGAAGCATGCTGTGTCCAAATTGGCTATTGTGTTTTCTACCTTGGTGTGTAGTTCAAATAAAGTAGTTTATCAGCTGTAAAATACTTTATTACATTGGAACATCTTGAGGCTGTGGAAGACACATGTCTTTCTTTCTTTCAATGTCATCTAACTTTTAGTCTCTCACATAAAAATATATCTGTAGCCACCTGGGTTGGCCACTTCCCGATTCGTGACTGTGACTCTCAACTCGGAGAGACCTGCCTGGCAGCTGCACCAACCAAGTAAGTGTCCAGTCAACGCACGCTACGAGATAGGCGCTCCTAACCATTTGTCCATACCAGCTGGAAGCCTGCAGACTCAGGAACGAACGAGAGGCCACTGTTCCCTGACCTGGTGGGCCCCCTTTCCAAAGCTAAGTATAGGCCTTTTAGTGTTAGAGATAGTCTAGTAAGTAGTGTTTTATGCATGAATAGCGATTGACTGTGTATATAATAAATGTGTTTTGATTTGAAACTTACTAACTGGTGTATTGAGTTATTGATCAGCACTTGAACTTGAATCTCATGGTGGTATCAGAAAGATACCTAGCGACTCTAGAGCAAGGTGATTAAACAGAGCCAATTTAGTAAAGCACAACGGTAGCACAATGGGCAACACGGTAGCATAGTGGTTAGCATAAATGCTTCACAGCTCCAGGGTCCCAGGTTCGATCCCCGGCTGGGTCACTGTCTGTGCGGAGTCTGCACGTCCTCCCCGTGTGTGCGTGGATTTCCTCCGGGTGCTCCGGTTTCCTCCCACAGTCCAAAGATGTGCGGGTTAGGTGGATTATCCATGCTAAATTGCCCGTAGTGTCCTAAAAAGTAAGGTTGGGGGGGGGGGGGGGGTTGTTGGGTTACGGGTATAGGGTGGATACGTGGGTTTGAGTAGGATGATCATGGCTCGGCACAACATCGATGGCTGAAGGGCCTGTTCTGTGCTGTACTGTTCTATGTTCTATGTTCTATGTAACGAGCAACATATCACACACATGAAAATATCAAAACATGTCTGAAGAGGGAGGGGAAGAAGGGAAGATGAGCGGAGGGGAATGGAGTGGACGAGAGGGGAGGTGAACGGAAGGAAGGAAGAAATCAAGAAATGAAAGAAAGGGTGGAGTGGAATGAAGGGGAGGGGGTGCAATGAAGGGAAGTGGAGGGGGAGGGGGAAGGGGAGGAAAAGCAAGGGCGGATGGGGAGGGGAGGAAGAGGGGAGGAAGGAGGAGAGGAGGGGAGGGAGGAATAAAGGAAGGGAGAAGGAGGTGGGGAGGGAAGAGGGGGGAAAGGGGGAGAGGAATGGAATGAGGGGGAGGGAGTGGTGGAAGGAGTACGTTTTAACAGTAGCCTTTGATGTGACACCTTATCAAATACTTCCTAGAAATCCAAGTACAGCACATCTACAGTTTCCCCTCTATCCATGGCTCACGTTACTCCCTCAAAGAACTCTGCTAAACTGGTTAAATATGGGGTTGGACCCGCCGTTCCCCCAGCTCTGTGTTTCTCAGCGGCATGTTGTTCGCTGGCACTGAAATTCTCTACTGTCCCCACTTGTCAATGAGATTTCCCATTGAAGCCATCCCCATACCATTGGGTAACGCGCGGGTGGGGATCTGCTGCCGGATGTAACAGAGAATCCCAACTGCCGGAAAATTCCGGCCATGATTTCAATTTAATGAAACCACGCCGAGTTCTCATGATTAACTTAAGCTTGTCTAAGTCCCCAGTAAAAAACTTCCTTAATGATAAATTCTACCACTTTCCCCACGACTGTTATCAAGCTAACTGGCCGATAATTTTCTCTTTCCTTCCTCCCTCCCTTCTTGAATCAAGGAGTTATATTTGCAGCTGGAGGGATCCTTTTCAGAATCTGACAAGTTTGTAAAATTAACACCGCTGCACCTATTATCTTGGTAGCCACCTCTTTAAAGATCCAGGGAGGCTTTAGCAAGGGGTTGTGGAGTAGAGAGCTTTGGAGAGCAGGTGCACAGGTGCACAAAGGGCAACTCCCCCGAAGGTAGCTCCCACTTCCTTCCCCGCCACAATTTTACTCCCTGTTTTACAGAAATGGCCTGCTCACTACTGCGCAACTGCTAACATCAATCACAAATGACCCTTAATTATATATTTATTATGACAAGTGTTCTGTCAATTTTGCCACCCACCCACTAACTAAGTTACGGGGGTGAGTGTGGGTAGGTGCAAGGGTGTTGGGCTGGTCACCGCCCACCCTATTTTACATGTTCTGCCCGGACATGCTCCTCTCCCCCTGGGAGCTATACTTCCCTTGGTGCCTCCGGGGAGTTCCCCTTGACTGATTCCTAATTTTCGACACCTGTTGTGAACCTCGCCGACTTAAGTATATTCAGGGCAACATGTGGCTGGGAAGCCATTTAATTTTATTTAAATGCATGAAAATGTTTTGCATATTTCTGCTTTATTTTGTCACCTCTATTGCATGCCACTGATGAGGATCATCAGTGTGTTGGGAGTGTTGTCGGAAGGGTCGAAGAGCAATCAGGCAATGGATGAGTAATCATCCATCTCCTCACCTTTCCTGGGTCTTCTCAGAGAGACAGGACCATCTAAAGTTTCCGATTTCAATCACGGTGTCGGACGGTTCCCAGTGTCGGGTATAAATTGCAGGACAACCTGTGGAATCATTTTTTAAAAATTAATTTAGAGTACCCAATTATTTTTCTTTTCCAATTAAGGGGCAATTTAGCGAGGCCAATCCACCTACTCAGCACATCCCGTACCAGCCTCCCCGGACAGGCGCCGGAATGTGGCGACTAGGGGCTTTTCACAGTAACTTCATTGAAGCCTACTCGTGACAATAAGCGATTTTCATTTCATTTTTTCATCTTTGGGTTGTGGGGGTGAAATCCATTCAGACACAGGGAGAATGCGCAAAATCCATGTTATATTTTAAATAATAACTTAGCTAAAATATATATATTACTCTTGAATCCACCAGGATGATAAAATGACCAATAGTCTTCTTTTTGAAAGATTAACTATTTAATGAGTAATAAAACATAAACTGTGAGTTCTTTTACGCAATACTGAACTAACAATAATAGAAATAAAGTACAATACAGATAACTATATATCTATACACTATTATAACAAACTAGTTCTAACTTCTCTCACTCTAGCTAGTCTATGTCTTGCTTGTTCACTGTTCTGAATCACATCATCATCTGCATCATCTGACTTAGAAAAGGAGAGGAAATCAGTTCTTATAGTACCTGACTGTGAGCCATCTAGTGTTGAAATGGTGTACTACATTTACATACATTGATCATGTATATTGATATCTGAATATCACTACACTCCACGCGGACAATGACTCAGGGCCGGGATTCGAACCCAGGTCCTCAGCGTCGTAATCCCAGTGCTGACCACTGCGCCACATGCAGCCCCAATTCCTGTGGAATCATGACTTCTGGCCGTTCTGTCAGTACCTCCGGGATACAACCTCCACAGGCTATTCAATCGGATATTCTGGGCCCATTGAATGTCTTTATTAATTATGAATTGTCTAGCAATTGAATTGTGCTGTTTCAAGCTTAACTAAACGACCACCTGAATGTTAAAAGGGGTTTGCTGTTCACAGTAAACTCATTGAAGCAAGGCATGAGATGTATCCCCCAGCTGGTGGTTAAATTGCTTTTTGTTTTGAGTTCATGAGCAGTATTGAGTATTGCTGAATTAAGCAAGGATCAGAATATACTCAGTACTAGTCGTACATCAGAGGGTAGCATCACTATGCCAGTGCTATTGACGATGAAATGCTAATGATCCAATTGCTCAGTTCACAAACGTTGATTAAGTGACCTTCATACAGCAAACATTCCATAGATAATCGTGATATAGTGAAGTTGGAGAAAGAAAATACTCACTGGCTAATCCAGTGTCAGATTTTGCAATTCTTCTGGATTATCCCTGTAACTTTATACATCGTGATTATGGTCTGTTTAGCAGTAATGAAACAACAAAGAATTAAATGTGTCTCCTGCACCATTTATGTGATTAACAGCCCAATTAAACACAGAAATATTTCTACCCAACGAGGAACTGATGTGATTCAACCTTCCCAGAGGAGACCCTTCTAATAGAATTAGCATGTGCCCCATTAGAAAACAGAAATGAGGGAGGTAACCTCCTTCAATTCAGGCGGGTAATTATATTAATCAAAAATAACGCAATTAGTCACTTTGAAAAGGTTTATCACCTAAGAAAATGATAATACACATTAATAATACACATCTGACGAAGCAACCGAGGATTCGTTGCCAGACATGTTTATGGTTCAAATACAAAGCGATATGAATGATTCCGCATTCTAATTACAGTTTGATATTTTTAGGGAGATTTAATACAGCAAATTTAGATGCCACCAGGTAAGCACCTTAGCGCATACATTCTCGAGTCTACTTTTTAAAGAAGGCTCATTGTGTAAACATCACGTAAAATGGAACAGATCACATTGATCCAAAACTCAATTGTCCATGTGAAATAAAACAGAAAAAGCGGAATCTGCATTTGTATAGCACCTTTCACAACCTCAGGATCGCCAAAGAGCTTGCCAACCAATTCAGTACTTTTTGAAATGTGGTCACTATTGCAATGTAGGAAATACAGCTGTCATTTTGCATACAAGCTCCCACAAGCTACAACGTGATAATGATCTCATATCCCATTTTCTGATGTTGATTCAGGGAAATAATATTAGATCGATCATCTGGGATGACTCTCCTGCCCTTCTCAAAGTTTTACCGGGGTCGGTTTAGCTCAACTGGCTGGACAGCTGGTTCGAGATGCAGAGCGAGGCCAATCAGCGTGGGTTCTGATTGAGATTAGCCATGAAGGTCCCGCCTTCTCAGCCCTGCCCCTCACCTGAGGCCGCGGTGTGTGGTGATATGCCTGCAGACAATATTGTATATAGTTGGTGGTGCGATCTCCAACCTGCAGGTGGCAGTACAGATCTTCATGCGGTCTTAGGAAATTGGTCATGTGACATCCGACTCTCATGAGGAGGTTGTAAGGCGTACACGAGGACAGTTGCACACAAGGATAGTTCCAGGAGAGTCTAATGTAACGCTATGATAACATAGTCTGTATAGCACTCCAATCTTGACCTTACCATGTGGACATTAAGAAATCATCGTTTTGGCTAAGTCACCAGCAGTTCTGCAGAATCGTTGCAAGACAGGATCACGGAACACAACATGGTGGCCCTCAGGTTAAATCACCACCAGTCAGCTTTCCTCGTCAAAGGGCAAAGCAGCTTATGGTCACCTGGGACTGTGGCATCTTTACTTTCACCATCTTTTACAACCACCTGAGAGGGTAGTCGTGACTAAAGCTTAAAACCTCAGCCGAAAGACAGCACTCTCTCAAGACTGCGCTGAAATGTTAACCTGGATTTCTGAATTCAAGTCCTGTGCACGTTGAAAGGGGATCAGAACTATTTAAGCTCTCCTCTTCGTTTTCTATCCAATCAGTCAAACTAGATTCACAGAATTGCGCTGACCCACTGTGCCAGTTGTATGGAAGTCCATCCGCTTTGTTCCATTGCTCTGCAATTTCTCCACAGTTTTTGAACTTTTTTTTCAAACAGTTATTTATTCCCCCCCCTCCTCCCTATTCTCAGAATAATGGGGGGGGGGGGGATGTTCATTCAGCACTCAGATGAAGAGACACATTGACACATTGTCACTCAGAGGGTGGTGAATCTTTGGTATTCTCTATCCCGGAGGGCTGCGGACGCTCTGCCAACGAGTGTGTTCAAGAGCGAGATTGATAGGTTTCTGCACATTGGAGATATCAAGATGGAGGGGGATAGCGTGGGAACGTGGCATTAAGGTGAAAGATTAGCCATGATCCAGTTAAAAGGCAGGACAGGTTGGACAGGCGGGATGACCAGCCCCTGCGTCTATTTATTATGTCCCTACATTCCATTTTAAAAGTTATTACAGGCCCTAACTCCACCATAGCTTCTGGTCAGGTATTGCACAGTTTCCCCTGACCTCTCTCCTTTAGAGTGATGTAGAATATCTTGGGAGTTCTTTTGGTGAAAGAGTGTAAATGAGTGTGAAGTGCATCCGTGCTAATAAGATATTTCTGTTTCAAAGTCTAACGTTAGCACTCAATTTTGGGACTCTGATGATTTCAAGGTTTAAACTTGCTTGGAGGTGACGAAGCAGACTCTTGGAAGTTCAGTACTTAAGCACTGATTGGACCACATTTTTATTGGACAGGGTACCTGCCCTCCCTCTTCGCCTGCAGGAAAATGGGAGGAGGACATGAGGCTTGGCGTGAGACAGAGTGATTTTCACCTTGGGCTCAGGTCTAGATGGGACTTTTTTTGAAGTCTGTTACTCTATGAATGCTACTGTAGACTGTTATTCTTAAAAAAAACATTCTTGTTTGATTTACAAACCTACACCAGTTTATACACCAGGGTGTGGCATGGTGGCACAGTGGTTAGCCCTGCGCCTCACAGTGCCAGGGCCCTGGGTTTAATTTTGGTCATTGGTGACCGTCTGTGTAGAGTTTACATGTTCCCCCGCTGTCAGCGTGGGTTTCCTCTGAATGCTCTGGTTTCCTCCCACAATCCAAAGATATGCAGGTTAGGTGGATTGGCCATGTTAAAAATTGCCCCCTCGTGTCCAGGGTTGTGCAGGTTAGGTGGGGTTGTGGGAATAGGGCGGGGAGTGGGCCTAGGCAGGGTGCTCTATCAGAGGTTGGGTGCAGACTCAAAGGGCCAAATGGCCTCCTTCTGCACTGTAGGAATTCTATGGTTCTTTACTTCTACTTCCCATCAGATCTTAGTCATGTAACATTGCAGCAGGGTTACATCAGTATCAGGTGCTCCTGATGTTTACCCTTTGCTTTACAAGCAGCACCGGCTTCCACTGAAGATGTGGGTGTGCTGGGCGGCTGGCACAGGAGCGGATTTCAGAGTGTTTCCAGGACCAAGGGAGAAGATGAATTGATTCCCGGGCACAGTGCTCAAGGAGCTGCCCATGACAGCCAAGTGGGTATCCAAATTGATTTCCCCATGGGGCGCGTGGAATGTGAGCTTCCCCACTAGTGGGCAGAGGCCTTCCCAGCTGGGCTCATAATAATCTAGCATAAAGGCCGGCCCAGACAGGGATTGGCATGTTGCTCGTCCCCAAGGGACTGATACTGTCTGTGTGTGTTTACTGCCAGAGGGTTGATTCGTATGACCATGAATAAACCATCATTCACCCCACTGCTCGGCCTCCTGGGTCATTATTGTTACTCTGCTTTACGGCCTGAATTTTGCGTCTGTTGGACATGCGCACTCGGCAGGCTTGAAAGCAGATGTGAAGTATGCTTTCGGCCATGATCGGACCCAGAATGCAATTTCATGATAGCGGCCAATTAACAGGGCCGCTGGCACGACAGGCTGAGGTGGGGTTGGGAAAAGGGTGGGTGCAGAGAAAAGGGAGGGTGCGGGCTGGCAATTCTAATGGTCACCCTCGAGGCGGACAGGTGCTGCAGAACTGTCTCAGTGAGCTGCAGACCTCTGCAAATTGGGTGTGATACAAAAAAACCCAGCAAACTGTGTCCAGGCAGCACATTCCAATATTTGGCAGCAGAACTCAGAAAAGCTCAGTCCCCAGACTCCTCTTCCAATTCTATTTCAGCCCTGACATTTTATGAGGTTAGAACTAAAATGTCGAGGCCGCCTGGCCAATTGGCCGACACTGCAGCCAGAAAGTAGATGGGTCACATGAAATCACTCTTAATAGGCTTCTCAACGCTCCTAATTGCCAACTAATTGTTGATGGGGGAGCTTCCACCCCCTGCGCCCACCCACCGACTGAAATATTGCATTAGTGCGCGGTGACATGATGTTCATGCGCTCCTGGGTTGGGTGGCGTCTGCCCGAGCAATGTAAAATTCTGGTCAATGACGGACAAGGGCCGGGATTCTCCGACCCCCCCCCCCGCCTGGCCGGAGAATCGCCTGGGAGTGGCGGGAATCCCGCCCCGATGCCGGCTCCCCGATTCTCCGGCGCCGGATTTTCAGCGGGGCGGGAATCACGTTGCGCCGGTCGGGGGCAGCTGGCAGCAGCCCCTCCCGGCGTTTCTCCGCTCCGCAATGGGCCGAGCGAGTGCCCGTTTTCGGCCAGTCCTGCCAGCGTAAATCAAACCAGGTCCGTACTGGCGGGACCTGGCTCTGCGGGCGGCCTGCGGAGTCCTCGGGGGGGGGGGGGGGGGGGGGGAGGGGATCTGGCCCCGGGGGTGGGGGGGGTGGCACGGTGGCCTGGCCCGCGATCGGGGCCCACTGATCCGCGGGCGGGCCTGTGCCATGGGGGCACTCTTTCGCTCCGCGCCGGCTGCTATGACGATCTGCCATGGCCGGCGCGGAGAAGAACCCCCCTGTGCATGCGCTGGGATGATGCCAGTACACACTTGCGCTCCAGCACATGCGCCAACTCACAAAGGCTGGCAGAGGCCCTTCAGCGCCAGTTGGTGCGGTGCCAACCGCGGCAGCACCGGCTTAGACCATGAAGGTGCGGAGGATTCTGTACCTTCTGGGCAGCCCGACGCCGGAGTGGTTCACGCCACTCCTTGGCACCGGTATGGCCCTCCCCGCCGGTTAGAGGAGCATCCCGCCCAATATCACTCAATCTAATGTAACCACGATACATGTTTGCTACTTATAGCTCCCATTCTTTCACTGTGTGGAAGTGCCTCAAAGGCTTACAGTCAATATCCAGGGGGGGCATACACAGTGCCAATTTTCACAAGTAAGTGTTCCTACACTCAAACCTTCACAGCTGTTTCTTCGTGCATGGGCCCTTTTACAAGTATCAATTGATGTGTAAAAACATTGGGTGAATTTTCCGCCGGCGTGATTCTCAGCCCCACTGGCAGCGCACCCCCGCCCGCGGGTTTCCCGGAGGCCTGGGGTGGCCACAAGGGGAAATCCCATTGCCTGGAGGCAGGAATGGAGATTCCCCTGTCGGCAGCGACGCGCCGCCGAGGAAGAAGCAGCTGGTGACGGGGAAAATTCACCCCCAAATCTTGAAGGTACCGAAAATCTGGAATTAAGACAAAGCAGGAAAAGCTGGAGATGTTCAGCAGGTCAAGAAGCGTGAGTGCAGAAATAACGCTTCGGGGGGGGATGACCTTTTCATTCAGAACTTTAAGTGCAATTGCTTGTTTCAAATATGTGTCATCGCTCCCATTAGAGTCTACCTTCTGGCTGATTACAGTTCAAGGTATTCTCTGAGTGGCAGTCTTCCTCAATGGAAAGGCAGCCACAGATGATGATGTTACAAAACACACCGACCATTCGGCCCCAGTGAGGCGGGAAGATTGGGGTTAGTGGAGAGGCAGACATACATCAGTGAGAAGAAGAAACAAGAGAGTCAGAGGGCAGGTGCCAGCTGGACAATCGCCGTGAAGCTGCATTTCTTTTCTCCGTGGCATTGATCCAAACATAACCCATTAGTGGGCGATATCCTGAAATCCTCGTGTTTCTATTGACAGATCATAGGCACCCATTCCAAGCTCTTTTTTTTAAAATTTCAACCTCCTCTGGGTGTCATCCTGTAAAAAGCAGCAAAAGATTAAAAAGAAGCTGCCTGGTTTAGCTTTCGTCAGACATTTGAAAGTTTGTCTTTAGTTACTCATTCATGAATGTGAGCAATAGCTGACGAGGCCAGCATTTATTACCCATCCCTAGTTGCCCTTGAGAAGCATCACAGGCCATGTGGTGCAAATGTGGAGATGCCGGCGTTGGACTGGGTTGAGCACAGTAAGAAGTCTTACAACGCCAGGTTAAAGTCCAACAGGTTTATTTGGAATCACTAGCTTTCGGAGCTCAGCTCCTTCATCAGGTGAGTGCAGGAGCTACGCTAGTGATTCCAACTAAACTTGCTGGACTTTAACTTAGTGTTGTGAGACTTCCGACATGTGGTGGAGGTACACCCATGGTGCTGGTAGAGAGGGAACTCCACCATTTTGATCCAGCGGCAGTGAAGGAACAGATATATTTACCAGTCAGGATGGTGAGTGGCTTGGAGGGGAATTAGCGGGGGGCGGTATTCCCGAGCACTCATTGTCCATGTCCTTCAAGGTGGTAGATATCGTGAGTTTGTGAGGTGCTGGTGAAGATTGCGTGCTTCATCAATCACCCTCTCCCTGCAAAGTAGCTAAGACAGTCGTCCTATTGGCATTGGACCAAGTGCTGCGGGGCAGCACACAGGGTGGTGTGCAGAACACTAATTGTCAAACCTAGCTAGGAATGGTGGATAAGGAACAAGTATTGCTGACCTGGAGGAGAGAAAGCTCTTTGGTGAAGAGCGTTGGGACTCAGGCAACATGAATCTTTCTTTAAAATACCGCTATCCTTGCAAAGCATCAGTCGTATGTTCTGGCACCCGGACTCCCAAAATGTGCAACAGATGGTAAGTCATTTGGATTTCATTAACCATATCTGCAACACCATGATGGATGGCTTGT
The DNA here is from genome assembly GCF_902713615.1 of Scyliorhinus canicula. Classification (NCBI taxonomy): domain Eukaryota; kingdom Metazoa; phylum Chordata; class Chondrichthyes; order Carcharhiniformes; family Scyliorhinidae; genus Scyliorhinus; species Scyliorhinus canicula. The sequence goes on along the minus strand of NC_052150.1, from coordinate 6,908,580 downwards.
AGCTCTTGAATTCTAACCAGGTGCATGCGGGAGACTTAGCCTGCAACAGAAGCCCTCACTGCAGGAACCTATATTTCTGGGACTGATAATGTTGCTGGCATCCTCACAGGCAGATTGATCATACTTAAATGGCACCTACACTCACAGCATGGACTGACGGCCAGTGGATTCTGCCAGTTCAACTCTTAAAAGTTGCAATTTCGCTTTGTACCACTGTAAGGAAGGTGAATGGCGTGCTGCAGATTCATTATAATGTCCTTCGGAGATATATATTTGCATGTTATAATGAAGCACTCAGAAAAGAGAACGTGGAATGACATAATATGAGAAGTAATTTGAGAAAAAGAAAGCCCAACAGCCATGTACATTAGACACAGTCATAGCCGAGGGCTTTCTAATGAGACCAGAGTGCATTTTCAAGGGCCATTTTTGTAGAAATGTGTCTCAAAGTGCCAAATTAGCTGTAGATGAAGAAAAATACTGCACAATCACTAACCTTAAATGTAACTTCATCCTTATTTATTACAGCTACACAGAAGTCATTCTGGAGAGAAAAACACAGATGCTCATCCAATTTAGTGGAATTGCAACTTCCCAAATTGTAACTTCAATGGCAATAATCCCAGGCACTTACACAACAAACCATTCCCTGGGTATTAAAAAGGCTGCAAAAACTGGAGGGTGATACTAATTTGAGTTTAACTGTGAGACAGAAACTAAAATTCATGAATCTCAGTGCGACTTGTCCCAGTTAAGACTGGATGCAAAATTATTACCTAGTCTTTTTTTTTTCTCTCTCTGTTTTTCAAAATGAACAAGTGTCGGTCTGATAAAATGGTTCCAGCTAATCATATACTAGTTTCTGGAAGCTTCTGAACAGTGTGAAAGTAAACAAAGGTTAAAACTCACACCTTCCTGGAATGTAGCACCCCTTGCATCGTATAAACCTTCCATCCAAGCCGACAAAATGGTTTCACAGTTGATATGTCTTCCCCAGCCAGCAATGGGCGAAGGCAGCTGTTTGACTCCTAATATCCAGTGTGGTGTTAATGGCCTGAGCATTACCTGTTCCCAAAGGGGTTAAATCAGGGGCTTCATTAGTTATCCATAACTCATCCTGTCACATGACCAAGATTTGAGTTGACTGAATGCCTTTAATTAATAAGTTGTTGAAAGATACCTTCACTTTATAATAATAATAATCATGAAGTTTATTAGTGTCACAAGTAGACTTACATTAACACTGCAATGAAGTTACTGTGGAAATCCCCTAGTTGCCACACTCCGGCGCCTGTTCGGATACACCGAGGGAGAATTCAAGATTTTCAATTCACGTCTTCCGGGACTTGCGGGAGAAAACTGGAGCGACCAGAGGAAACCCACGCAGACACGGGGAGAACGTGCAGACTCCGCACAGACAGTGACCCAAGCCGGGAATCAAACCCTGGCGCTGTGAAGCAGCAGTGCTAACTACTGTGCTACCGTACCGCCCATGGTCCATCAAACTTTTGGTTGACCTCTGAAGGAAAAGGTAACTCCAGGCAACAGTCTGCGCTGTCTACCATCTTACCATCGAGCAGGTGGAAGGGGAAAGAACTTGATCCCTCACTGACATGGTGAACACCTGTGATATTGGATCTTGTGCCTCCAAGACTAACTATCTGCCTTCTCCCATGATGGAGCTCCCACCTCTGGAAAGGCTGCAGAGCACACTCCAGCGGCCAGACAAAATAATAGGTCTGCAGACTTTTATTCTGATCACACGTAAAATGCTAACTTGTATTTTTACCATGATCTTGTCTTGAAACCTCTTCCTTTCCCAGAATCTCCTTTTACTGTGTGAGGCTAGAAGGGGGGGACATTGCAAAACCCCTCCCCGTGTTTATTACGAGTGTGGTGAGATAACCACTGTAGTTATGTGTACTGCAGTAGGGGGATGTATGCCTGTACCTGTAATACAGGTTCCTCCGGTAAGCCCCTGCCGGCTAGCTCCGCCCACAGGGAGCTTATGTATAAATGTATGAGAGCTGCTCAGACCCTGAGTCTACTGTTGCAGATGGAGGGACAACATCGGACAACAATAAAGCCTCTATTGTACTAGTCTCTCGGATTTGAGTATAATTGTTAGCGCTACGAGTGTGAAACGGACCAACCCCTTTTACCTCATTTTATCTTGAGTTTGCTGTGTGAGTTACTCATGGAGGATTGGAACACTCCAAATTTAATGGTTGGGGAAAATATATCACCACTTCTAAAGATGGAAATCAAAATTACCGTTCTGTTTTCGGATGGGTGGTGAGAGCAGAAATCAGGGCTGTTTAAATTAATCTTCAACCTGTCCGTAACACTCACCAATGCCCTCCTAGATGTCTGTTCCAACTCCTACTCTGAATACAGTTGCCAGCTCGCCTCATTATAAATACTGGGATGAGCTCCATGAATGACTAATATTCTTAGTTGAGAAGGGAAGGTTGACACAGCTTGAAAGAGAGCGATAGTTTTGTTTCATTGACATCTTTATTATCTTATTGAGCTGAGGCAGGATTCTCCGGCCATTCGTTGGCTGCAGGAGTCTCTGGTCCCACCGGCAGTGTACCCCCACCCATGGGTGTCCTGGCGGTGTGGGTGGTTTCAATGGGAAATGCCACTGACAAGCGGCAGGAACAGGAAATTCCACTGCCAGCGAATGGTGCAGACAAACTCTCTGTCCTCGCCAGCAGTGATAGCGTGGGTACTCGCAATGGATAAGAGATTTTTTTTTCCATGCCTGCGTGCTTATTTACATAAGATTAAGAGATGAATTGGGTAATAGTTTTCAGCTATTGATAACAACATGAATGGCTGTGGTTGATTGACAGCTAGTGAGAATCTAAGAGGGGCATTGCAATTCAAAAGGACGGGTGAATGGCTATTTTTTTGTTTTCAAGTTTCGACGAGGACTCCCCCATGTTTCTTGACTCCTCTGAGAGGCTGTGAAACACATCGCCAAATAGAATGAGCCAAATAGAATCGGATACAGGGAGGGAGAATTCAGAATGTCCAAATTACCTAACAAGCATGTCTTTTGGGACTTGTGGGAGGAAACCGGAGCACCCGGAGAAAACCCATGCAGACACAGGGAGAACGTGCAGACTCCGCATGGACAGTGACCAAGCCGGGAATTGAACCCGGGTCCCTTGTGCTGTAAAGGAACAGTACTAACCACTGTGCTATCGTGCCGCCCGTATTAATAATCTGTCATCTACCAGGCAGCTACCCAGCAACCCACTTCCCATGACTTAAAAAAATCAATGTCCTTTGTCCCTCGGGTCTTAGCACCGGTTGGAGGTTCTTTGCAAGAAGCAATATGATTTGGGCATAATGCATCATAATGACATGTCCACAGAGTTGTAGTCACCCTGGACAAAGTACATTCACTTTTGCCATCAATTCACAGGAGAAGCAGTGACAGAAGTAAAGAACTATCTAGGACAATGATACTTTTAAACCATTCTCAAACCAAAGCCCAGCAGATAAGGTGAAAGTGCTTTTGAGCTGTCATTGAAATAGTCGAGTGTATCTTTTTCTTTTACTTCCTGAAACACCTGCTATGCGCTGTTTAAAGTTTGCCTTTTAAATACCTGTACCAGCAGTTGAAATAAAATTCTTATCCTCTACATGTCCAATACAAATCAGCTTGCTTTTTTTCACAGGATCCCAATTAATTTCTCAGAGCTTATCTACTGGATTAGAATTTACAGTACAGAAGGAGACCATTTGGCCCATCGAGTCTGCACCGGCTCGGGCAGCACGGTGGTGCAGTGGGTTAGCCCTGCAGCCTCACGGCGCCGTGGTCCCAGGTTCGATCCCGGCTCTGGGTCACTGTCCGTGTGGAGTTTGCACATTCTCCCTGTGTTTGCGTGGGTTTCGCCCCCACAACCCAAAAGATGTGCAGGCTAGGTGGATTGAACACGCTAAATTGCCCCTTAATTGTAAAAAATGAATTGGATACTCTAAATTTATAAAACAAAAAGTCTGCACCAGCTCTTGGAAAGAGCACCCCACCTAGGCACACACCTCCACCCTATCCCCATAACCCAGTAACCCCACCCAACACTAAGGGCAATTTTGGACACGAAGGGTAATTTAGCATGGCCGATCTACCTAACCTGCACATCTTTGCACTGTGGGAGGAAACCGGAGCACCCGGAGTTAACCCACGCACACCCGGGGAGAACGTGCAGACTCCGCACAGACAGTGACCCAAGCTGGGAATTGAACCTGGGACCCTGGAGCTGTGAAGCAATTATGCTAACCACTATGCTACCATGCTGCCCCCATTATATAGTACTATGCAAGAGACATCCTGTAGCATCGTCACCTCTGTAATCTCCCTGAGCTCTGCAATATCTGAACGATCTGTGCTTCTCCAATTGTCGAACATCCTATTTAATTCGCTCCATCATTGGAGGCCATGCCTCAGCTGCTTGGGCCTGAAGCTCTGGAATTCCTTCCCTTAACCTCTTTGCCTCGACACTTTACTTTAATCCTTTGAGACCCTCCTCAAAACCTCCCTCTTCAATCAAAATTGTGGTCATTGGGACGAATATCTCCTTGTACAGCTCGTTGTCATATCTGGTTTGATAATGCCCCTGTCAAAGCACCCTTCCACTCATTGCTGTGGGTTACCTGGTCTGGAGTCACATGTAGGCCAGACCAGGTAAGGATGACAGATTTCTTTCTCGAAAGGACATTAGTGAACCAGATCGATTCTTACGACAATCAACAATGGTTTCATGGGGCTGGATTCTCCCCTACCCGGCGTGACGGAGGGTGCCGGCGTAGGGGAATGGCGCCAACCACTCAGGGGTCGCGCCTCCCCAAAGGTGGGGAATTCTCCCCACCTTTGGGGGCCAGCCCCGCACCGGAGCAGTTTGCACCAGAAGACTGGCGCAAACACCCGGCGCAGTCGGAAGCGGGGCTGGCCGAAAGGCTTTCGGCGGTCGGCGCATGCGCCGGCAGTGACGTCAGCGGCAGCTGGCCGCTGACGTCACTGCCGGCGCATGCGGGATGCGGGGTTCTCCTCCGCGTCCGCCATGGCGGAGTCCTTGGCGGCGCGGAAGGAGAAAGAGTGCCCCCACGGCACTGCCCCGCGGAGTGAGCGGGGGGCCCCGATCGCGGGCCAGGCCTCCGTGGGGGCACCCCCCCGGGTCCGATCGCCCCCCGCCCCCCCCAGGACCCCGGGGGCCTGCTCGCGCCGCTGAGCCCGCCGTTCCAGAGGTGGTTTAAACCTCGGCGGCGGGAGAAGGCCTCCCAGTGGCGGGACTTCGGCCCATCCGGGCCGGAGATTTGAGGTAAGTTTAAAAAAAATGAAATCCCGCCGGCGCCAGCTGTTTTCACAGGCTGCCGGCGGGATTTGCACAACGCCGGTTTATGACCGGCGGGAGAATTCAAAAACCTGCGGGAGCGGAAATAACGCCGCTTCCCGCCAATTCTCCGACCCTGCGTGGGGTCGGAGAATTTCGCCCCCGGTCACCATTAGACTTTCAATTCCAGATTTTCATTGAATTCAAATTTCACCATCTGTAGTGGTGGGATTTGAACCTGTGTCCTCGGTGTATTAGAAAAGTTGCTATATTAATACAATTTTGTTTTGTTGCATACAGGCCTTTTGCGAAGAAATAAACAGTTTCCTTTGTGTCACAGTAAATACAAGTCCTTTCAGAGAGCAGTAACCGGGCCAATGTCTGTTTAGTTTATATTTACTATCTCCTTATGTAACGGATTATTGAACCAGGAGCCATTCAGGAAGCATTACATTGGTCCCGTCCCTGAATATGGCTGGTTCATGGCAATTGCACTCGCCCGCATTTTTCTAATGTGATCGAGCAAACAGTTCATACCTCATCCTTCACTCCCTCGGGGGCATCACACTTTTAATGGACACTTCCACAAGACATCTCTTCATGTTTCTAACTCTTTTATTGTAGGAAGATAAAATCAATGTTTACCAAAGAATACTAAAACATCACATGCGCAGCTGAATTTGAGTCAGCAGTTTCCTTCCCTCTGAAGGAATATAAATAGTATTGGTGAAATAATAACGATAGTGATATAGGGAGGTGGTTGGAATGTATAGCCTTTTATTTACTGTAGAATGACCTGAATCAGCGATATTTCAGCCGCCTTAGGAAACACTTATTTATTAAAGAAGTTATTCAGAGAATCGTATTGGGATTTCTGCCCGGAACATTGACATCTACACAGGTTGACTAAATTGAATTACCGCCACGCGTGAGACATTTAAAAAATTTATTCATGGGATGTGGGCGTCGCTGGCTGGAATTTATTATCCATCACTGAGAGCATTTAACCCACATTGCTGTGGGTTACCTGGTCTGGAGTCACATGTAGGCCAGACCAGGTAAGGATGACAGATTTCCTTATCTGAAGGACATTAGTGAACTAGTGAACGACAATTGACAATGGTTTCATGGTCATCATTAGACTTTCAATTCCAGATTTTTATTGAATTCAAATTTCACCATCTGTGCAATGGCGGGATTTGAACCTGGGTCCCCGGAGCATTACGCTGGGTCTCTGGAATGCTAGTCCAGCAACAATACCACTACACCATTGGGTGGGACCTACAAAAAATAAGCACTCACTTAAATACTGTTATTAACGTGTGCTGTTAATGATGAACATCAAATTAGGAAGAAGGAATCTTTCCTGAAAACTATTTAAAATTTGGTTCTCAGTTCTTTTCCTAATTGAAGTTATTTTGTTCCACAGGTGCTCGGAACGCAAGAAAAGTCTAAAACGAGAGAACTAATTGAGGCCACGAACTGCAGTTTAGAGTCACTCCCGTGCAAGTACACGGCCGCAATTCTCCAGTCCTTACGATCCACGTTTCCCACCTGCAGTGCACCTCCGCCAGTGGGTTTCCTGACGGCGAGGGGTGGCTACGAAGGGAAATCCCGTTGATCAGCGACGGCCGTGTAGAATCCCACTGCTAGCGAACGGTGCGCGGCCGTTAAACCCGCGGCTGGGGGGCTGGCCGGAGAATCCAACCCCATGATTTCAGACACCTCCCACGTCTATTTCTTTACCCCTGATTTCAGTCCCATCCCACCTGAATGACAATATTCACAGTCAAAATGTACCATTTGCCTTGAAAAAGGTGATGAAAGGTGTATGACTAAGGGTGAATAAATTGTTTAGGCTGCAGTAAACTGAGACACGGGAAACACATTGTTATAGTTTAAGGACTAACGAATGTGGATAAAAAAAATTATAGATGGATCAGAATTGGAATGGTCACCTAGCTAATTAAATAATGAGCACTCAATTACCAGGCTGCCACTGCGTTTGAAATCACATTGATTTGTGGGCCATTCTATTGTAAAATTGCTCTGGTATACTCTTCATTCAGCTGAGGAAGAAACAGAATCAATTACACGCTGAGAGACAGGGCCACACATCAGTAACCCTGCGTACTGTACTCACAGGAGGCTGGGCTTCAACCGAGCTCTGTGAAGGGGCAAGAGTGCAGTTGGACAAGCCTCAGGGCTGCCTTTGATCACATACTAAATTTCAGCAGGCAAGGTCATCGCCACCTTCTCAAGACATGAAGAAATATCATTTACTGGGATGGGGGCATCTCTGGCAAGGCCAGCGTTTGCTGTATCGGCCCTTGAACTGAGGCACTTGCCAGTTCAGAGGGTGATTAAGAGTCTATAAAACCCTAAGATACAGGAGCAGAAGTAGGCCATTTGGCCCATCGAGTCTACCCCACCATTCAATGAGTCAAGCACATTGCTGTGGGTCTGCAGTAGCCTTTAAGGTAAGGGCAAAAGATTTCCTTCCTCAAAAGGTCATCGCAGAACCAGATGAGATTTTATGACAATCGATGATTTTCACTGAGTCTAGTTTCAATTTCTGAATGATTATTTAATTGATTTGATTTATTATCGTCACAAGTATTAGTGTACAATGAAAAATTTTGTTTCTTGCATGCTATACAGACAACGCATACCGGACATAGGGAAGGAAGGGGAGACTGCAGAATGTAATGTTACAGTCATAACTGGGATGTAGAGAAAAGATCAACTTATTACGAGGTGGGTCCATTCAAAAGTCTGATGGCAGCAGGGAAGAAGCTGTTCCTGAGTTGGTTGGTACGTGACCTCAAACTTTGGTATCTTTTTCCTGACGGAAGAAGGTGGAAGAGAGTATGTCTGGGGTGCATGGGGTCCTTAATTATGCTCGTTGACTTTCCGAGGCAGCGGGAATTATAGACAGAGTCAATGGATGGGAGGCTGGTCTGCGTGATGGATTGGGCTACATTCATGACCTTTTGTAGTTTCCTGCGGTCTTGGGCAGAGCAGGGACCATTCCAAGCTGTGATACAACTAGAAAAATGCTTTCAGTGGTGCACCTGTAAAAGTTAGTGAGAGTTGTGGTTGACATGCCAAATTTCCTTCGTCTTCTGAGAAAGTCGAGTTGTTGGTGGACTTTCTTAACGATATTGTCGGCATGGGGAGACCAGGACAGGTTGAGTTTAATTGAGTTTAAAATCCTCCAGGTGTTGCGGTGGGATTTCAACTCATGGTCCCCCGGACGTTAGCCTAGGCCTCTGGATTACTCCGACAGTGACATCACCACTGCGCCAACCTTCTCAGCAACGTCCGTTCCCTGAATATTAATTCCTTAGCTGCAGGAGGCGGAAACAAAAACATCAGCTAAATGGGAGCGATGAGAGTCAACCCAACATCTGGTCACTCTGAAAGGGGCGACCAGGGGCTGAAGAAAAGAAGACTAACATTTTTTAAAAGATTCTCTCAAATAGCGGGGGCACCTTTGCAGAGGAGATTGATTCCTTTGGTGTTGAATTTCTTTCTTTCTTGTTATCAGGGTAAGATTGGCCTAAATTGTAAGCTACCAGAAATACCCGGGGGCGATTCTCCGAACCCCACGCTGGGCCGGAGAATCAGAGCAACCGCGCCACGATGCCCCGACACCGGTGTGCGATTCTCCGAGGTGCAGAGAATCGGTGCCATTTTCACCGGCAGGTTTGGCGCGACGCCGGCAGCGGGCCGCTGGAATCGGCGAGGCCTCCAATGGGGTGTCGCCCGTGATCGGGGCCCACCAATCGGCGGGCCAGCCTCTCCCCCCCCCGGGCCTACGTCTTGGCGCAGCCGGCCCCTGAACACCGACCCCATGTTGGGTTGGGGCCGGCGCGCAGAAGACGTCCCCCGCTGTCAGCTGAATGCTATCAGGCATTGCATTCCAGATCCTAACCACTCGCTGCGTGAAAATGTTTTTCCTCAGAATGCTATTGCTTCTTTTGATAATTACTTAAACTTTGTGCCCTCTTGTTCTCAATTCATACACCAATAGGAATGGTGGTTCTAGATCTACTCTGTCCAGATGCCTCATTGCTAAATGCAACTATACTATTTCTTGGTGGCTGGCTTATATTCACGGCCTCCAGCTATGCTGTTCCTCACAAGAGGAAACTTTCTGTCTGTATCCAGTCTGTCCAAACCTTATCATTTTCAAGTGAAGAGACATGTAGAATAAGTGGGAGGCTCCGGGCGCCGGTGAAATAACACTACTCTTATTGTCTTCTAACCTACCTGGTGAGGCGGGGTGGCGAGCCCCAAGGGGCTCTCACTTTGGTTGGAAGCGGCTGGGCGTGATCAGCCCCGCGCACAGTTGCAGACGGGGAGTTCGACTGGAGTGTCACATCGTAACGCAGGTGTCCGAAGACGGGCACATAGAGGACAGAATCCTCCCGTGGAGCAGAAGGGCAAAAGCTCGCTAGATCTTGATTTTCAGTACGAATACAGACCTTGAAAGCGGGGCCTCACGATCCTTCTGACCTTCTGGGTTTTAAGCAGGAGATGTCAGAAAAGTTACCACAGGGATAACTGGCTTGTGGCGGCCAAGCGTTCATAGCGACGTCGCTTTTTGATCCTTCGATGTCGGCTCTTCCTATCATTGTGAAGCAGAATTCACCAAGTGTTGGATTGTTCTCCCACTAATAGGGAACGTGAGCTGGATTTAGACCATCGAGAGACAGGTTAGTTTAACCCTACTGATGATAAAGTATAATTAGGTGCTTGATGGTCGGCGTGGACACAATGGCCAAAGAGCCTCGTTCTGTGCAGCAAAATTCTGTGAGATCACCCTTCAACCTTTTTTGAAGAGAACAGAGACCCAGGCCATTCATCCTTTCCTGATATGTGTGTACACCCAACACCCAATGCATTTCCAATATCAGATGTATAGCTTCCAATTAATCATCCTCAATTCTACTTTCCGACCCTCTTCCTACATTCTTTGATTCCATATTTTCTTCCTCTTGGGATGTAAATAATGCTGGTGAAACTATACTTATTCTACATTCCTGTACCGCTAAGTGGTTTGGTATTTTATCTCGAGAAGGTGTAAAACATCACCCAGAAAGCGTGGACCACATTCATAGGCGGAACAGATCAGATAGGGTTCGCAAGTTCATGACTGAGAAGAACATAAGCAAACCCAGTTGGGATTTTAACATCAAACCGGCAGCTTTTACGGCAATTTTATTTGGTGGAAAACCAGACGTGACCAGATCTACGGAATGAAACATGCTCTGGTGGAAAATGAATGCATTGATATTCATTCATGGCCTTAGTATCGAATGTGGAAGGAGAATGTGTCATTAGCAATACAGGATGTGCTTCTTTTTAACTTTTGGAGCAACTGCTATAACAGGAGTTTGCATTTCCCATAAGGTAATCCAGTCCAAAAATAAAGCTGCTTTTCAAAAAAAATCTGAAAATGTGAGAAAAGTTACATCTATTTCATCACTTAGTTCCAACATGAATCAGCCCTCGAAATAAACAAGATAAAAGTAGCAGGCATAATCCATTCATATATTCACTGTCAGAAATCAGCATACTACACAGGCAGGTACTTGTAATGTTCAATTACTATGTTTAGCAATCTTCCATTAGTAGATCTGGTGACTAACCTCATTCTACTTATAATGAGAGTTAAATGCATTTGACCAGCCCTTACAATTTAGAGTTTAATGAACGCAACTTTACCTTTTGAAGCCTTTCCCTGAAGGTCAGCACTTACAATATAATTTGAAATACAGATTTTCTACCACCTGATTGAATACGTCTACTCGTGAATATTTGCGGATAGGTTTGTTCTCTGAATGGAACATGATGTTGGAAACATTTCCCACAGTCGCTGTGAACAAATATCATTATTTTCCAGTTCATCACAGCTGAAACGTCCAGCCAAATAGGCTGCAAAGATATCCACAGATGTTGTAAAAATAAACTACCATACTGCATCATTGCAAAGACCTTTTCAACATAAATAATGTAACGTCTGTCATCATTAATCATTCATCGCATTCGTAAGAAAGTGTTTTTGAAAGTTCAGTAGTTCTGTATCTGTTAGCAGTGCTACAAGCACCACTGGGAACGTTATCTTGATATCTTTTTTTATGATCTTATTTATTTTGTTTCTTATCAGCCTTGACATCAGATAATGTGCGCGACATTATTGGAGATAATTCTTAATATAAAGGGGCAATTTCCCAGACACTGAGAAATTTCTAATGTATTTAAATCAATGCAAATGGGTGACATTTGAAACAGCTGACCTGTTAAATGGGACCAATCCAGTTCCGCCAGGGCGACCCAGTTAATAAGCTTCATTTGTACAGGACTTGACTTCTTATTTGCTGCTCTATGTGGAAGGCAGTGCACTCTGCATATCCGCCCTCCTGTGTTAATTTTCACTGCAAGCCACAATTAGCCAAGCACTTGACACGAGTAAATACAGGTCCTGGAACAATGTATTGACGCTAAATTAAACATTACCATCTACTTACCCTTTCTATTTACAGACAGAGTTCGCAAACAATCCATGGTGCAACACATCGCTCACGGTTCAGCGAGGGATTGCACGCTTTCCTACCAAATCACTGGGGCTGGAGTTAAAATCCAAACCAGATTGAGGGCGTGTCCCCACAGGCCGGAAATATTCCTAGTGGAAAAACCCTAACCATTCGCGATTCAAATCCCAATACAAGTAAGCTTGTGCAACAAAACATTTGATTCAACAATGATTGGCACTAATTAGTTGGACGAAGAGTTCTGATAGAGTTAGAGATCTGATTGGAATCGGAAGTTGATATGAAATCTGGGCCTTGGCATTTAAGATATAACAATGATAATAATCTTTATTATTGTCATAAGTAGGCTTTCATTAACACTGCAATGAAGTTAATGCGGAGCATAGATAAGGTAGATAGTTGACATCTTTTCCCAAAGGTAGAGGAGTCTAGAACTAGAGGCCATTGGTTTGCGGTGAGAGGGGAGAGATACAGAAGAGACCATACAGGACATTTCTTCACACAGAGGGTGGTGAGTATCTGGAATGGGCTGCCAGAGACAGTGGTAGAGGCGGGTATGATTTTGTCTTTTAAAATTTTTTTTAAAGTAAAGGGGCAGCACGGTAGCATTGTGGATAGCACAATCGCTTCACAGCTCCAGGGTCCCAGGTTCGATTCCCATCTTGGGTCACTGTCTGTGCGGAGTCTGCACATCCTCCCCCTGTGTGCGTGGGTTTCCTCCGGGTGCTCCGGTTTCCTCACACAGTCCAAAGATGTGCAGGTTAGGTGGATTGGCCATGATAAATTGCCCTTAGTGTTGTGTTGGGTTACTGGGTTATGGGGATAGGGTGGAGTTGTTGACCTAGGGTGCTCTTTCCAAGAGCCGGTGCAGACTCGATGGGCCGAATGGCCTCCTTCTGCACTGTAAATTCTATGAAATTCTATGAAAGACAGTTACATGGGCAGGGTGGGTATAGAGTGATGTGGGCCAAATGTGAGCAAGTGGAACTAGCTTTGTGATAGAAACTGGGCAGCATGGACAAGCTGGGCCGAAGGGCCTGTTTTCATGCTGTAAACATGCATGACTCTGTGACTCTAAGTTACTGCGAAAATTCCCTCATCGCCACACTCCTGCGCTTGAGTACGCTGAGGGAGAATTCAGAATGTCCAATTCACCTATCAAGCATGTTTTTCGGAACTTGGGGGTGGAAACCGGAGCACCCGGAGGAAACCCACACAGACACGGGGAGAACGTGCAGACTCCGCACAGACAGTGACCCAAGCCGGGAATCGAACCTGGGACCCTGGCGCTGTAAAGCAACAGTGCTAACCACGGTGCTACCGTGCCAACGGACAGCTTCCACGTGAGTCTGGATGGGACCAGAATCTTATTTGAAAGGACAAAGAGGGCTGTTAAAAAAGGTCTTCAATCTCGAAGGAAACGGAGAAGGATTTGATGGAGATAACATAAATTTGAAGCTAAAAGAAAAAGCTGAGAGCAAACTTCAAACAAAGGTAAGGAATAAGGGTAATGTAAACAGTCAGAGGGCTGGCACAATATAATTGTCAAACATCTGCTTAAAAATAAAGTGAACAATGAATAAAAATGAATTAAAAGGTCTGTGCTGGAAGGAGCAGATCATAGGAAACGAACCTTGGGAACTGGTGACACTAGGCAAGGAGCCAAATATAGTAAGGGATACTGAAAATGGATACATTAAGTACAGGACTGACAACTCAGTGTTATAATATAATTACAATGTTTAAAGATGGAAGATGGGTGGCTGGAGTGAGTTTGCTATTTTGAGTTCAGAATCAGCAGTATAAAGAGGGACATCGTTCACAAGAAGGTAGAAACAGAATCCGTATAGATTGAGATGGAGGATAAGGGATCGATTACGATAATATGAGCACTGCTCAATAATGGAAACGAAAAAGAGGACTATGTATGTAGGCAAACTAACAGAATTAGTAAAATACGGGGAGAAATGTTTGTGCCGTTTAACAGACTTACATTGATTCACTGGGGGCTGGTCGCATCAGCAGCTTGCATGACCGCATGGTCATTGAAGAGAAAGCTGAGGGGCGGTCTAATAATATCATCTTTAAAATATAATGTGGTCTGATAGGTTAGATGCAGAGAAAATTACGCTTCACTTTGTGCGAGATATCAAAAGCGAGAGGAATTCGGGATGAACCTCTGACACAAGGAGTGGTTAGAATGTAGAATTTGTCACTTCATGGAGCAGCATAGATACATTCAGGCGGGGGGGGGAAGCGATATAAATACATGAGGGAGGAAGATTTATAACACTGCCAAACCCATTCTGATTATTCCCCCCCCCCCCCAACCCCCCTCAGCGCAGTACCCGCTCCATGCCAGCAGGAGGTTGCAAATTGTTGATTTGCATCCGTTTAAATTTAATTAACAGGCTGGAAGCCCGGGTCTCCACCATCCCCCGCTATGCACCGACTGCTACAGAGGGAATTCCTCCAAAAGGCTTTAGTGCAGGTTTGCCCAAATGTGGCCCTGGTGTGGTGGCCCCTGAAGGGGGTCAAGGGATAAGTGATTGACTTAGATTCTCCCCCCCCCACCCAAGTCCATCGAAAGACCCCCCCACAATGTAAATCTGCCCCCACCCACCACCAACAAGCATAGGCATCCTCCCCCCGCGACCATCGCAGGAATAACAAGCCATTCCCCACATTACACATGCATGAGAGTGACCCAACCCCTATGAATCCCCTCCGACTCATTCCATTAGCCTCCCCATTAGATCCTCATCAGAGGCCCCATCAGTCACTCCCATCAGTCACTCCCATCAGAGACCCCAATAAGTCACCCTTGCCTGACAGCCAAAAGGCAGTTCAAGCAGCACAGTGAAAGATCACTGCATTTTCACTTACCCTTCCCTAACATCTGCTGCCTCAGACAAAAGTTTTTAAAGCAGCAGCTGTTGAAAGTGTCAGAGGCTTCCTGAAAAGCCAAGTATACTTGAAAGGGCTTCAAATTCCCTGACAACCTTTGAAATGCAGAAGTCCCATTCAATTTCACACAGCAATACATTTCATTAGCTAGTGATTGACAGTTTTATTAGCCCAGGCAGAAGTGCTTAGTGAATTGTTCATCAATCTTTCCCTTCACGCTTCAATGCATCTCTATTACCCTGCTTTGATGCTAACTACAATGTTCATAAGCACTCTTATTATGATTGACGGCTCTTCACCACATCAAAGCAGCTAAGTGCTTTCTGCTTTGAATAAAAGGAAGTGAAACCACTTAGCTACTTTTGCACCCTGATGCACAGAGAGCTATAAACTACTGAACAAAGGAAGACTTGCATTCATATAGCACCATTCACAATCTCAGGACATCCCATTTTACAGCCCATGAAGATCTTTAAAATGTAGTTGCTATTGTAATTAGGAAACGCAGTAGCCATATGCGCAGCAAGGCACCACAGACACAACATTCAGTGCCATTTGCAACTCTTGAGAGACTGAAGCTGTCCATGCCCAAATATAGCAAGACATGGACAATATGCAGGCTTGGGCTGACAAGTGAAATGCCATAGTTCCCGAGGACCGTAGGCTGCTCTCACCTTTTTAGAATGAGAGCTGACTGCTGGTGATTTAACCTGAGGGTCGCCACATCTCAGGCACGGGCCAGGTTGAGGAGGGAGGAACGTTCATGTATAACATTATACTCCGTCTGCTTCACCTGTTGTCTATGTCTATTGTGTATTTTATTCTTGTGCACATTTCATAATGACCTTTTTTTGGGACATATGTTTGGTAACGTGTCCCTGGATGACCCGGCGAGGCGCTGAGTAAAATGGTGAAGATTCCTCATGTGATTGAGGCAGTCGGAGTTGGCTGGGGTGGGGCTCAGTTTGCACTGGTGGTGTGCTGATGAGCATCCTGCACTCCGGCGGTGCAGTGGGCATCGCGTTGATCACCGCCTCTGAGACTGCAGTTCTGGATGATGATCCCAGCTCCACGTTGCCGGTCTTTGGTGCTCACCTTGAAGAGCCGTAAAGTATCCAATGGGAGAATGGTGGAGGCGTGCGTTTAAGAGAGAACTTCCCTGATAAAGGCCTGCCTTTGGTTCATTGAGATCCTGCTGCATGGTGTGTCGCATATCCTAACAGTTCCAGGTGACAGGGACTGGACAAGGGGTGTCCATGCGTCTGGTTTTTGGCGGGAAGTGGGAGCTGAGTTCCCGACTGAATTTAAAGATTGGCTGCCATGTTTTAGTAATGCTGATTTGGAGGCTGGGTGTATCAGGTTCGATGGAGAATGTTGTATCCGGTCTTCGAGGCCTGTGGTCAACCGGGCCCTGAGACCCCAGGCATAGGCTGTTGGGCACTTGGGAATCAGGGCGACGACTTGGTGAAAATTAAGGTGCTTCGTTCTTTTCGAATTCTTGAGAAATCTTTCGAGGTGTTTGATGGTCCGGTCAAGACTTTGACCTGTTCAGCAGCATGGATGGTGTAATTATCCTACTGTTCTTCAATAATCCTGGACATTACTCCCTTGTGATTATGCTGTTGATTATTTATTGTTGTCTATTCTCCTGCAAGTGTGTGTGAGATGTGAGCACCAGAGCTAAAATAACCTGGGCAGCACGGTAGCATGGTGGTTAGCATAAATGCTTCACAGCTCCAGGGTCCCAGGTTCGATTCCCGGCTGCATCACTGTCTGTGCGGAGTCTGCACGTCCTCCCCGTGTGTGCGTGGGTTTCCTCCGGGTGCTCCGGTTTCCTCCCACAGTCCAAAGATGTGCGGGTTAGGTGGATTGGCCATGCTAAATTGCCCGTAGTGTCCTAAAAAGTAAGGTTAAGGGGGGGTTGTTGGGTTACGGGTATAGGGTGGATACGTGGGTTTGAGTAGGGTGATCATGGCTCGGCACAACATCGAGGGCCGAAGGGCCTGTTCTGTGCTGTACTGTTCTATGTTCTATGTTCTAACCTGTTATCCTGCTCGAGCAAAAACCACATGAAGCCGATTATGGGGAGTGTATTTTGGCCTCCCCTTATCTTCTTGATAGTGAAGATGAGTGAAGCCACATCAATGTGTTGGATGGGATGTTTGATGTGGAGTTGGGTGGTCAAGTTAGTTAAGTCATCTCTGAGATTGAGGATAATCCCCCAGTTAGAGCTAACCATATCAGGTTTTTATTTAGCTTTTTGCTATGTTGAATTAAAAAATCCGTGCCTATCTCCGGCGATGGCCCAGGCAGATTCTGTATCCTGGGGAAGACTGGGTTCCTCCTGATTTTTCCTTGAGGTCAGTGTTCTCAAGAAATGAGTAGAGACGCATGCCAAGGTGGGATTGTTTAATACCTGATTGATTTTTTGAATGTTCCTTGGCCAACTCCACCGTTTTCTTCCTTGAAGAGTTTTGCATCTTCTTCTCTTCAGCTGGATGAGTGGTGTGTTGTTCAGTGGGGAGGTGCGCTACCCTGGGTGTGGCTGTGGATGTGCAGGACTGGCTGGGATATGGGATTTGCGGTACTATGGGGATTCCCGTGGAGCTGTTTTTGAGTGTCAGAGAGTGCTGGTCTGGGCCAGGTCCGGAGTGTTGCCCCCTGCAGCTTGGGATGTCCCTTCTCGATGGCGCCTATTAGGGACATTCTGAGAGGGCTCTTCTGTGCACCGGGGCTCCTGGGGTGGAGCCAAGTCCTGCACTCTTGTTGATATCCTGACACCCCCGCGCCCCTTGTGGTCAAGATCAAGATGCATTTTTATTTGACTGAGCTGTTTTTCTCTTTCGCATTTGGCCACTTTTCCCGGAAGGGTTTTTTTTTCTTCTCTGTTTATTGGGGTGAGCAGTGTGCTGTTACAAATGCAAGTTTGGTTTGATAGTCCACGGGTTGGAGTGGGAGGGCTTCCCCTTATTGTACTGGGAAGGAGGGGCTCTGCTCCCCCACTCCCAGGGCACCCAATTGCTGGGAGTTTTGATCATTCATCTTTGCTTCGGTGATGGGGTCACCCTGGTTGGGGCTGACATCGTCATTTATTAATAGCAGCGGGGATGTGGTTGAGGAGGTGTAGGACCGGCTGAGGTATAGGTTATGGGGTGTGTTGGAGGTGCTAGAGGTGCTGGGTTTTGTGTGTCGGAGTGTGCTGGGCCAGGCCAGGCCAGGTCTGGTGCTGTGGTAGGCATCCCTGGGGCTTGGGATGTCCCTTCTCGATGGCACTGATCTGGATCATCCTGAAAGGGCTCTTCTGTGCACAGGAGCTAAACTCAGCCTGGTCCTCACTGGATATTCATACACAGGCACATTCTGGCATAGGACAGCCAGATAACATGCAAGGGTAGGTTTTTAGCCAATTCTTCCTCTATTAGCTCCTGGGCTCTGAGACTAGAGGTCATATTTTAGCGACCAAGTTGGGTAGCTAGTGTTAGGAAATTTCCTGCCTCGATGGCATTCATTGATTTAAAGAGTCCCTGAATTGTGAAATTGTGACTCGGGGTCATCAGGTATGACATGAAATCAAGTCTGCTGATACCAGAAGCAGAAGCTGGGAGGCCTTGGACATGGTCAGTGCCAAGGTGGACCAGCTAGAATAATCAACTTGATATTCTGGGACTTGGTCCCAATTGGTATTGATCACTTTAGAGCATCTCGCCATTACCCCTCATGGTCCTTCACAACTCCATGTGAGCTCAATGTCAATTTATGCCCACCATCCACCCCTTTTGAGTCCCACCAACCTCCAAGCCCTCTCATAGCCCACGCAGTATCCACCAGGGCAGACCTCAGGAGCCATGAGGAGAGTAAAAGAATAAGCCTCCAAAGATCTATTGCAGCTCCCACTAAACAGACTCTGGTGAAAACATTCCTATCTATGAAAGCATCAAAGCTTCAAAATCTCAAGTGGTTAATCTCTTATAAAAACAAACTTCTGTTGATGACCTTAATCCTTTCATCACCTCCTTAAGCTATTAATCAAACTCAGATCACCCCACTGAAATAATTGTAGATTTTTAAAACTCGGAAATCTATTCGTAATGAATCTTCGGGAAATGTCAACAAATATCTTTATTGAATCTGCTTGAATGAATATTAATACACTAGTTTGTCAATTAAAGCATTCCAGACAAGAGTTTTCTTTTGAACAATCACTGACAGCTTCAGCTATGTTTTTATCATAGAATTTATCATAGAATTTACAGTGCAGAAGGAGGCCATTTGGCCCATCGAGTCTGCACCGGCTCTTGGAAAGAGCACCCTACCCAAGGTCAACACCTCCACCCTATCCCCATAACCCAGTAACCCCACCCAACACTAAGGGCAATTTTGGACACTAAGGGCAATTTATCATGGCCAATCCACCTAACCTGCACATCTTTGGACTTTGGGAGGAAACCGGAGCACCCGGAGGAAACCCATGCACAGACGGGGAGAATGTGCAGACTCCGCACAGACAGTGACCCAAGCCGGAATCAAACCTAGGACCCTGGAGCTGTGAAGCAATTGTGCTATCCACAATGCTACCATGCTGCCCCTTTTTGTACATTTAAAGAGGAAAGAAATTAAAACCTTTAGTTCATAACAATTTACAGACCTTTATCCACCTTTCAAGAGTATTTACATCTCCACCATCAATTTGTGAGACCCTCGCCTTGGGTTAATGCCCATTCATCAGCCAAAATGGGGTTTTCCTGAACTCAGCACTGAGTTCAAATGTTCCTGTTGGGTTCACGTTTCCCTCATACCCCACCCCCTTTCTCATGCCATCAAAAACAGGATCTGTTGAAAATGGAGCTTGAATAGGCTCATCCGGGTCCCACTCCCTATTTGTAAAAGTCTGGAGCGTTTTCCCGATTCTGAGGAAACCCATCCCTAAGCGTAGTACCTCCAGCGTTACTCCACTGCAGATGGATCAACTCAGCATGGACTGGACATTCTCGGTTTTAACCCAAGACGCCAAACAGTGCACTTACCCCTGACTCATTGGTAGCACTGTGGCGCTGTACAATTTATCAGCACGTTTTGAAAAACAACAACGCTCCCGACATGCACAGAATACCACTTCTCATTTTAAAAAACTCACAACCCTGCTGAGCACCAATAACAATAGTCTTCATTGAAATGAATATCTGATTCAAGCATAGTCCTGGCTGAAGCACGCTATTCGCTGTGCCAAATTACTTATCATTCACCTCAATGATGCAGCGATCAAGAATTTGACATATAGTATTACACAATGGTTCAGATGTAAATGCACTTTAATTGCTCAGCTTGTTAAATATTACAACGTGTTATAAATAAAATAAATCGCTTGTGATGTTTCATTTGTTTCATCATACATCACATTATTAACACAGACATCAGTGTACAGTCTAAGTATATCTGACAGTGCATTTATGGTACAAGTTCAGCATGAGTGTGAAGTGGTTTTAACTTTGCTCAGAGCCGAACCTGTGGAGTGTAATTTGGGTGTCAAGGCCCGAGCTGACATGGAACAAAGCTTGTTCAACTCTTCAGCTTCTCTCTGCTGTTATGCAAGATTCTGTATCCAGATTCAGGCTGAATTGACGCCACAACTTCAGTGCTCAACCTCTTTGCATCAGAACCGCAATCGTGTTCTCGTGGTACCCTGAAACTCAACTGGTCGGAAACCTCCCCGTTTTAAAACAAAGCTACAGTCAATTTTTACAGTTGCTTTGCACCTTAGCATCTCAAATTATTTATGGAAGGCTTCTCCATTTCTGAAACAAAGGGCTGGATTTTCTGCCGGCGGGATGCTCCATTTTGCCGGCAGCCCGAGGGTTTCCCGACGGTGTGGGACTGCCCCACAATGGGAAACCCCATTGACCGGCTGGCGAAACGGGGAATCACGATGGCGTGCTGAACCAGAAATCTGGTGTGACGGGATGCAGATACCCACTCTGTGTGTTGAGGCTGGCGCAGAAGTCATGGACTTCCACGACATCAAAGCTAGCGCCGAACCCGGACTGATTCAGCGACCGATTCACTGATGCCACGTGCAACACAATCGATTCCAATGAAAAATGGTGCGGGTTTTTCCGGGTCCATGATTGAAACTCGGGAGGCTGACAAGCTGCAGCTGCACATACAAACTCCACTCCCCATATACCCTCAACCCAGCCAACAAGATGGCACTGCGTGTGCTGGAGCGGGCTCACACAGCCGACGGGTCGGCTGGGGCCAGAGGGCACCTCGGGGGAGTGGCCCGTGCGTGCAGCTGCATATCTGCCTTTCCGGTTGCAGCAATGGTGTTCCGTGCCCATCCACCCTGTCCCCATAACCCACCACCTGGCCAATCCCCGCTACTTCCCCTGCCCAGCAGCACAACTGTCAGCAAACTATGGCGATGTTGGACACTTTCCGTACTCCCTCTCTCTCCCTTAGCAGCCACAAAGCTGGTTTCACGAGTTTTAAAAGCCAAAGTGAACCGCGGCGTCGGGAACTCAGCCCATCGGAGGCGGAGAATCGCGGAGGCCCTGGAGAATACCAGGTCGGGCCTGCTAATAATATGCAAAGGATGTTTACCGTCCGTGCATTCCGGATCCCATTGATGCCACTGTCGAGGTGACGGAGAATTGTGATTTGATGTAAAATCGGCGCCTGCCAGGATTTTGGCATGGGAACCTATTCTCCGCCCAATCGCCTATCCCGATTTTGACGTCAGCCAACGGAGAATCCCACCCTTAAAGCCTATTGTGTTTTTCATTTGCATGTAATTTGTTGAAAAGCAGTACAGAATCATAGAATCATAGAATTTACAGTGTAGAAGGTGGCCATTTGGCCCATCGAGTCTGCACCGGCCCTTGGAAAGAGCACCCCATTTAGGTTCATACTTCCAACCTGTCCCCGTAACCCAGTAACCCCACCTAACCTTTTTGGAGACTAAGGGCAATTTAGCATGTGCAATCCATCTAACCTGCACATCTTTGGACAGTGGGAGGAAACCGGAGCACCCGGAGGAAACCCATGCAGACAAGGGGAGAACGTGCAGACTCCGCACAGACAGTGACCCAAGCCGGGAATCGAACCTGGGACCCTGGCGCTGTGAAGCAACAGTGCTAACCACTGTGCTACCGTGCTACCCAGTAGTATCCCTTGCTCTAATCAGCAGCACGAGTGTGAGTGATGACATTTCCTTTCCACCAAGGATTTTTGGATCTGCATGCATTAATATATGAAAATCAATTTGAATGAGATAATTAAAACTATGTGTGCTTCCAGAGGCAGAACGTGGTGCGTGGAAACCAGCTCTGGAAAGGAAGAGAAGAGATCAAAGGTGCGCCATAATTTAACAGGAAACAAAATGCCACAAACTAAATCTCGGCATCTCCATGGACGTCTGCTCCCCTCGTCCGCTGGTATTGTGAACGAACTGTTCAAACTACTGAATCATTTCGGAACTCACTGAGAATAAATAGTTACGCTGCCACCATAGATTCTGCACGTGTTAATCATAGCACTGCGTTGGTCAAACTGCAAAACTGGCAAAATCTAACCAGATAAACATCTGTGGATGCAAATCTGCTGTCACTGTCTGTGCGGAGTCTGCACGTTCTCCCCGTGTCTGAGTGGGTTTCCTCCGGGTGCTCCGGTTTCCTCCCACAAGTCCCGAAAGACGTGCTGTTAGGTGAATTGGACATTCTGAATTCTCCCTCTGTGTACCCGAACAGGCGCCGGAATGTGGCGACTAGGGGGTTTTCACAGTAACTTTATTGCAGCATTAATGTGAGCCTATGTGACAATAATAAAGATTATTATTATTAACTGGGACATGCTGATGAGGCACTCAACCACTGGCTAAGCAACCACCACTCATGGTGCTGACGTGGAGCTCCAGGCTTTCTTCTGTGGTCACCACCCTAGCAGCGTTGGCCTCGGTGCCACATATTGTTGGCGCCATCTCCCATGACCTCCGTCTTTGGGATTCCTTCAATCAGCAATGGACCCACTGGAGTGTCGCTGTCATCTTCCACTGACTATCACGGCTGAACCCAAGCGTCCACAACAGCTCCGGGATAGCCTTGCCCAGGGGCTTGGTATCGGACTGGTACCCAGCTGTGTCCTGCGATCCAGCAGACCTCCGACTGCTGTCTCCCTCGATGACCCTGCCTCCACCTGATGTGCATCAGCAATTGTGTGATGCTCACCGGATTGTGTCCCAGAAGCCTGTCCACAGCAGCACAGTGGTTAGCACTGCGGCCTCACAGCGTCAGGGACCCGGGTTCAAAACCAGCCTCGGGTGACTGACTGCGTGGAGTTTGCACGTTCTCTCGTTGTCTGCGTGGGTTTCCTCCGGGTGCTCCGGTTTCCTCCCGCAGCCCAAAGATGCGGCGGTTAGGTGGGTTGACGATGCTAAATTGCCCCTTACTGTCCAAAGACGTGGAGGTTAATGAAGGTTACAGGGATAGGGTGGGGGAGTGGGCAAGGTAGGGTGCTATTTCAGGGGGGTGGGTGCGGACTTGATGGACTAAATTGCCTCCTTCTGCACTGTAAGGATTCTTTTGTTCTACTTTTGCCCCCCCGGGTGTGGGTTGCCGTGCTGGTGAAGGGTGGGGTGGCATCCTCTGAGTTCTCCTCCAAGGTGTTCTTTTGGAAGGCAGGGGAAGGGGGGAGGCACCCTGGATGGGCCGTTACCATCAGATTGAGATCCTGCGGGTGAATGGCGGTGTGGTCAGTGAGAGGGAAGGATTATTATGTCTGGCATGGGACAGATCAGGTGGGGTGGGGGGTGAATCCTCACCTCTGCGGCGGAGGCCAAGCTTGATGTTGGTGACCGCTCTGTCCTCAGTCACCCCTGCGACGTCCAGGGCCCGTTCCTCATAAGGGATGAAGACTCTGATGTCAGGCACCCCGCCACTCGTCTGGGCCCATTCCCACCTGTTATGGGCCAACCTCTCCTGCGGGGCGGACAGGGAGAGGGCATTGTGAGCTGCATGCTTCTTGCATTGCAGGAGGGGGTGGCAATGACTGGTGCCAGGTGGCCGATGCCAACTCACCCATCCGCCAAGTTTAGGATAGCCGGCCCAGACTCCACCGCACCCATCAGTCTGGCCATGTCGGCACCACCGAAACGTGGGGCTGATCTGTGTGGTGGCATGGCCGTGTGCTGTCTCTGGGTTTGCTCTGCACGATCAGTTTAAGAGCTGCTCTCCCTCATTAGTGTGGAGAAGCCGGCCGACATCCAGGCAAATCAGCCGGTGGGACAGCCATTTCTGACGTGAAGCTCGTGGGGCATCATAGCCCATCCTATTCATAGCTTTAGATGCTGATGGCCGTCTCACCGGTACGGCCGTAAGAAGCACCCGGTAATTCCCGCTCGCTACCGCACTTGAGATCAGTTATATTAGATCGCGCCCAGAGTCTCACTGTGAATCCATACATGGATCTGAGGCTTTATGGTTTGGGCTATAGTGAGGCAATTCTGGGAACATTCAGATCGAAACAAAAAATTTACATGCATACACGATAAATATCCCGTCTAATAGCAGCAATAATAAAAGCATCAGAGACCCTGGATCGGATTCTTTCGAGTATTTTTCATGCTCACTAATGCATATCTCCTATTTAGCTCAGTGCCTTATCTGACTCTTTGTCCCAATGCCAATCGTTTGCTCTGTCAACCTATAACATTAGACACACGCCACTTCAGTCACTGAAAGTGCACTTAGGTTGAGATATGGGATGGAGATACTCTTGTTCGCTTTGTGGTGGTCACGCTGTTAATGTAATTCTTGGCCTCTTTGTGCACTTGCAAAAGTTGTCAGAATGGATTAGATCAAAGGGGTGATAAAAGGAACTAAAATTACAAGGGGAGCTGTGAAATAATGCGCCGATTGCTTCTTGATCCTGATTAAAATAGATGCACTATTCAGCTGAGGGTACTGGAGGGAAACCAGTGCAGGTATACACTGACAAGCACATTTATTCTTGCCAAAGCACACAGAAGTCTGTCCCCCTCATTCCAGAGAGATGATATGCATGATAAAAGTGGGTAATCTCCAGTAAAATCCACGCAGCAATACAAATAAACTGCCTTCGAAAACATTCAAGAGAGACGATGTCAGCAGCGTAGAAGGTGCAGTGTTTGCAGGAAAATAATACAGCACTTGTAGCTCATGATCTTTATAATGCCATTTAATAATAATTTACAAACCCATATCAGAAACTCTTACGGCAGGTTCCAATTTCCACTGACAAATGAAACACTAAAATCTCAACAAAGACCTTGGCTGGATTTTCCGTGTAACCCGCCGTGAGTTTCACGGCAGCTGATGCGGTTCACCATTGGCCCCTGATCCTGCCATTGTCAACGGAGGTTCCCATTGAACGCACCCATTGCCACCCTTGAGTTCCAGCAGGTGGAAAAGCAAATTGACAGGTCACCTGTCCAGGTAAAATCACAATAACTTTAAATATTGAATAGGGAATTTGATACATTGAATAGTTTCATCCACCATTCAAGGATGATGAACGCTTGTTGCTCACAAACTTTAAAACTATTGTTACAACCAGTCCTCAGGCAATGTCCCCTGATTTGTTATGATTCAGGACAGGATATCCCAAATTGGCAAGAAAAAGCAATAGACCTGAGGATTGGGAGCAGTTTCAAATTCAGCAAAGGCGGACAAAGGGATTGATTAAGAAGGGGAAAATAAGGGCAGCACGGTGACCTAGTGGTTAGCACAGCTGCCTCACGGCGCTAAGGTCTCAGGTTCGATCCCAGCTCTGGGTCACTGTCCGTGTGGAGTTTGCACATTCTCCCCGTGTCTGCGTGGGTTTCGCCCCCACAACCCAAAGACGTGCAGAGTAGGTGGATTGGCCACGCTAAATTGTCCCTTAATTGGAAAAAATAATTGGGTAATCTAAATTTATAAAAAAAAAGAAGGGGAAAATACAATATGAACGTAAAGTAGAGGGGAACATAAAAACTGACTGTTAAAGTTTCTATAGGTGTGAAGAGAAATACGATTGATGAAAACTAATGTAGGCCCTTTACAGTCAGAAACAGGGGGAATTCATAACGGGAACAAAGAAATAGTTGAGGAATTAAATTTGAACTTTGCTTCTGTTTTCACAAAGGAAGACATGAATGTACCGGAAGTTCTGAGAAACACAAGTTTCAGTGAGGAGCTGAAGGAAATTAGTATTAGTAAAGAAGTGGTTTCGGGGAAATTAATGGGATTGAAGATGGACAAATCTCCAGGGCCTGATAATCTTTACCCCAGAGTACTTTAGAAAGTGGCTCTGGAAATGCTTTGGACTCTGGAATGGTTCCTACAGATTGGAGGGTAGCAAATATAACCCCACTATTCAAAAAGGGAGGTAGAGAGAAAACAGGGAACTATTGACCAGTGAGCCTAACATCGGTAGCGGGGAAGTTGCTGGAGTCCATTATCAAGGATTTCACAGCACAGCATTTGGAAAGAAGTGTTGTAATCAGACAAAGTCAGCATGGATTTATGAAAGAGAAATCATGCTTGACAAATATTCTGGAATTCTTTGAAGATGTGACTAGTAGAGTTGACCAGGAAGAACCAGTAGATGTAGTTTATTGAGACTTTCAGAAGGCTATCGACAAGGTCTCATGCAACAGATTACTATGTGAATTTAAAGCGCATGGGATTACGGATAGTGTCTTGAGATGGATAGCAAGCTGATGAGCAAGAAAAGAAGCAAAACATTGGAACAGATGGATCTTTTTCTGATTGGCAGGCAGTGATTAGTGGGGTACCACAGGGACCTGTGCTCACACCTGAACTAATATATTAATGATTTGGATGGGGGGGGAATAATTGTATTATCTCCAAATTTGCAGATGATATCAAGTTGTGTGGGAGGGTGAGCTGTGAGGAGGATGCGGAGATGCTTCAGTGGGATTTGGATAGCATGAGTGAGTGGGCATTCGCATGGCAGATGCAGTATAATGTGAAGTTATCCACTTCAGTTTCAAAAATAGGAAGGCAGATTATTATTTGAATGGGTGTAATTTGACAGCTGTGGTTACTCAACGAGACCTTGGTGTCCTCAGGTATGGGTAGCTGAAAGTAAGCACGCTGGTAAAGCAGGCAGTAAAGAAGGCAAATGGTACTTTGGCCTTCATAGCGAGAAGATTTGAGTATGGAATTAGAGATGTTTCACTGCAGTTGTCTAGGCGTTGGTGAGGCCACACCTGGAGTATTGTGTGCATTTTTGGTGTCCTTATCTGATGAATAACATTCTTGCTATGGAGCAAGTGCAACAAAGGTTTTCCAGGCTGATTCCTTGGGATGGCGGGACTGACGTATGAGGAGAGACTAAGTCGGTTAGGATTATATTCATTGGAGTTTAGAAGAGTGAGAGGGGATCTCATAGAAATTTACAAACTTCTAACAGGATTAGACAGGGTAAATTCAGAAAGAATGTTCCCGATGGTGGAGGAGTCCAGAACTAGGGGTCATAGTTTGAGGATAAGTGGTCAACCTTTTAGGACTGAGGTGAGGAGAAATTGCTTCACCCTAAGAGTGGTGAATCTGTGGAATTTACTGCCGCAAAAAATAGTTGAGGCCAAAATCTTGAGTAATTTCAAGAAGGAATTAAATATAGCTCTTGGGGCTAAAGGGATCAAGGAATACGGGGGGAAGGCGGGATCTGGGTATTGAACTTGATGATCAGCCATGATCATAATGAATGACGGAGCAGGCTCGAAGGGCTGAATGGCCTCCTCCTGCTTCTATTCGCTCTGTATATTTCCATGTAAATTGTTATGTTGCCGGGTGAGGGGGTGGACTGGCTGTCTTTCTTTATTCAGTCCCCCCAGTTTGTCACAACAATGTTAATTTAAAATGGACCCTTCACTTCTGGATACGTTTTCCAGTCCAACTGTCACTATGTTTTATAAGGAACCAATTTAACCAGACTTGCTTGTGTTAGAGTGAGTTTATTGATGCCTAAAATGTGAGACAAATAAGAAATTTGACACACAGATTAGAAATGAGAAGTGAGTCCAAAACTAAAAGTAAAAAATATGTGCGAATCAGTCTTTGTCTTGTTCGTGAGAAGTAACGAGTGAAACATTGTGGGCATTAAGTTTAGTCACTCTCAGCAGTGAACAGTTGGTTGGGAGATTCTTGGTTCTGCACATTAGCTGAAGGATTTGTTCTGTTTCCTTTTCAGCTGTGCCTTTGCCGACTTGGCTTGCTTCCAACAGTCAAGAGAGAGAAACGTTATCTGGAAGCAGCAGGGTTGCCTTATGAATGTTCTTCAGCTGTGACCCTTTCTAGCACACACCAGCGCAGTGAAACCAGAACACCAGACCCAACACAACGAGGCTCGGATTACAGTCGGCTTTTGATCCTTTTTCTGGTAGGGGAGAACAACAAACATATTTGGGATATAACTTACAGGAGCTGGTCCTGGTGAAATGGTGACCAGCTTCTATTATCTCTGCAGGAGATTACCATTTGTTTTATTTATTGCATTACCTTACATCCATTGAAACATCATGTCCCTCTCAACGCATAATTAGATATTTTCCTGATTGGCAGGGTAGTGGAAAGTGGAGTCCCACAAGTATCTGTGCCGGCACCTCAACGTTTTCCAATTTATATCAGTGACTGGGATGACGGGAGTGAAGGTATTGGAGCTCAATTAGCAGATAGATAGGGAGGAAAGTATGTTGTGAAGTAGACATAAGGAGGCTGAAGATGGATATAAATAGGTTGAGTGGGCGGACAGGAATCTGCCAGGTGAAGTATACCGTGGGGAAATGTACAGCTCTGTACTGTGGCAGGGAGAACAAAAAAAAGGCAGAGTATTATTTAAATGGGGAATGGCTGCAGAATTCTGAGGTACAGAGGGATCTGGGTGTTCTAGTGCGTGAGTCACAAAAGGTTTGTCTGAAGATACAGCAATAATTACGTTGGCTGATGGAATGCCATCCTTTATTACGAGAGGAATTGAACATGTTATGCTTCAGTTATACAGGCCACAGCTTGAATACTGAGTGCATTTTTAAGTAAGTCTTATTTAAGTTAGGATGTAAATGCATTGGAGGCGGTTTTGAGGTGGTTTACCAGATTGATACCTGGGGTACATATAGAACATAGAACATACAGTGCAGAAGGAGGTCATTCGGCCCATCAAGTCTGCACCGACCCACTTAAGCCCTCACTTCCACCCCAGGCCCGGAACCCAGTAACCCTTCCTAACCTTTTTGGTCGCGAAGGGCAATTTATCATAGCCAATTCACCTAACCTGCATGTCTTTGGACTGTGGGAGGAAACTGGAGCTCCCAGAGGAAACCCACGCAGACTCCGCATAGACAGTGACCCAGCGGGGAATCGAACCTGGGACCCAGGTGCTGTGAAGCCGCAGTATCCACTTGTGCTACTGTGCTGAGCAGGTTTCTTGTGAGAAAAGGCCAAACAGGCTGGGCTTGTTTCCACTGGAGTTTAGAAGAGTTAGGGGTGATTTGATTGAAGTGGAGAAGGTCCTGAATGGTGGTCTCGCCAATGTGGGCGTGGAAAGGATGTTCTTTCTTGTGGGTGAGTCCAGAATTAGGGGGCACTGTTTTAAAATCAGGGGTCACCCTTTTAGCACAGAGATGAGGAGAAAAATATTCTCTCAGAGTGTTGTGTGACTTTGGAATTCTGTGCCTCAGAAGGCTGGAGAGGTGGGGCCATTGAATATTTCTAAGGCGGAGGTGGGTAGATTCTTACTAGGCAAGGTAATCAGGTTATCGGGGATGGATGGAAATGTGGAACTTGAAACACAAACAGGTCAGCCATGATCATTGGGGTGGCATGGTGGCACAGTGGCTAGCACTGCTGCCTCACAGCTCTAAGGACCCGGGTTTAATTCCGGCTTGGGTCACTGTCTGTGCGGAGTCTGCACGTTCTCCCCGTTTCTGCGTGGGTTTCCTCCAGGTGCTCCGGTTTCCTCCCACAGTCCAAAAATGTGCAGGTTCGGTGGATTGACCGTGCTAAATTGCCCTTTAATATCCAAAAGGTTAGGTTGGGTTACTGTGTTACGGGGATGGGGGGGGGGGCTTAGGTAGGGTACTCGATGGGCCGAATGGCCTCCTTCTGCACCATAGGGATTCCATGATTCTATGACCTTATTAAATAGCAAAGCAGACTCGAGGTCCAGTTCCTATTTCACATGTTCGTATCTACTAAATGTCCATCCTGGTTTGCTATCATCAGGTAACCTCAGCAATGTTACAAGCAGTTCTAATAAAGATAGAGTACAAGAAAAACTCTCCGCATTGAGCACGTAACAGTGCCTCTGTAAACCAATCACAAAAAGCTAGTGCACAGGCCCAAAATGTAATGGCTAAAGGTAATGAAATGTTGGCCTTTTTCTCAACCATTTGGGGAACAAAGAGAAGGACATTAGTCTTCAACTGTACATAGCCTTGGTCAGACTGCACCCGGAGTAGAGAGTTCAGTTTTGGGCACTGTTCCCTGTGAAAGATGTGTGAAAATCAGAGTGATCCCATTGCCTGATTTGAACTTCAATGCAAAAGTTCATCCAAACCTCCATCTACAAGCTTGCTGACGACACAACCGCAGTGGGTCGGATACCGAACAGCAAAAAGTCAGAATACAGGAGGGAGATAGAGAACCTGGTGGAGTGGTGTAACAGCAAAACTAAAGAGCTGGTCATTGACTTCAGGAAGCAAAGTACTGTACACACCCCTGTCAGCATCAACGGGGCCAAGGAGAGATGGTTGACAGCTTCAAATTCCGAAGTGTACACATCACCATAAATCTGTCCTGGTCCACCCATGTCGATGCTACCACCAATAAATCACAGCAGCCACCGTACATCCTCAGGAAACTAAAGAAATTTGGCATGTCCACATTGACTCTGACCAACTTTTACAGATGCACCATAGAAAGCATCCTATCTGGCTGCATCACAGCCTGGCATGGCAACTGCTCGGCCCAAGACTGCATGAAACACCAGAGAGTCGTGAACACAGCCCAGTCCATCACACAAACCCCCCTCCCATCCATTGACTCTGTCTACATCTCCCCTACCTTGGGAAAATGGGCAGCATAATCAAAGACCCCTCCCACCGGGGTTACTCACTCTTCCAACTTCTCCCATCGGGCAGGTGATATAAAAGTCTGAGAACACGCACGAACATACTCAATAACAGCTTCTTCCCCATTGTTACCAGACTCCTAAACGACCCTCTTATGGATTGACCTGATTAATACTACACTCCTGTATGCTTCACCTGATGCCGGTGTCTATGTATTTACATTGTGTACCTTGTGTTGCCCTATTACGTATTTTCTTTTCATGTACTAAATGGTCTGTTTGAGCTGCACGCAGAAAAATACTTTTCACTGTAGCTCGGTAGATGTGACAATACACAAATCCAATCCAATCCAGGATTTTCTTTGTGAAGTTTAGCCATTGTGTCAGTTTAAAATGCAGTTCAGATCTCCCTAAGGTTAAATAAATGTTTCAGTATGCGCGCAAACATAAGGTACGGGCAAAGGTTTCCAAGGCAGTAAATACCTTGAGGTGGAACATCACTGATGGTGGTCAGGTTACATCTCTACTATCTAATATGTTGGACTGCCTGACTGCACTGGTTGTTAATGATAGCCCAAAAAATGGGACTTTTGACCATCCGCTTCATTGCCGTTTCTGTGCTGGTGAGAAGGCAGCGGAGGAAACAACCTCTACTGTCTGGACTAATACAGAGATGCAAAGAGAAGGGGTTGTAAACCCATCAGGAATGAGACCCAAATAAAAACTTGACACCCAAAATTGAGAGGTGCTCTGTCTCTTCTCCATCTCTTAAAAAAAAGGTCACATTTCACTCCCTTACCTTAAATATCGAGTGGGGGTAAAAATGTCCTCCCTTCTTCTCAACAAATTTCACAAAACTTTGGAGCAGTTGGGCAAAAACGCAGAGCATCCATGTTTCAAAGATGATGAAAATACTCTATTTACTAAAGAAACTCGTTTCTCTTTTGAAGGGTAATACATTAAAGATAACACGGCGGAATGCCGTGTCAAGCATCTGATCCCCTGTGGTCTAATTGTTCAATATTTCCCTGAAAATCTGATAAGAAGAGATAATGGATCTTCATTATTTTCAAATTTAGAGATGATTATATCTTCAAAAGGGAAATCTACCTCCCATTGTTCGTAACTTACAGAAGAGTCAAACAGCTTTCTGAAACATGCTCTTCCTGGGGAAGGTCTGCAGGACTAGAAGATTACATATAGGCCTTTTTTCAGTTTGTTACAATCTGATCACATCAAACCATTATTCTCATTTCTATCCTTGTTCCTTGTGACTTTAAATAGCACATCGAAAGCAATAAATCAATATTGTTACATATTTAATAATTCCCTTTTATAAGACACTAACAAATGTGTTTTAATCACCACATTTCAAAATAATATAGATCACATTCTTAAATTATCCTTTTTAAATCATACCTTATCAAAAATTAAATCCAAATTGCAGTAAAAAGTGTTGTAGTTCATCGTTTACAATTCCTTTTCGAAATATCACTTGGTACTTTAAGAAACTAAAATAATTTCAGATATTTACTTCATTCTTCATATGTTTCAAGGCTAGAGTTTTGATTTAAATTCAGTCTGTGCTGACAGAATGAAACCCTTCTCTCTATTTGGGTTGAAGATAAGTAAGTTCTAAGTGGTGCAGAATTTTGAAACTTAGCACTGGGGGCTGGATTTTGCTGACGCTGCCCGCAAAGACTTGCCGATCTCTCTGGCATCGACTTCCTCTTTCCCAATGTCAGTTTAAATCTGGTGCCAAGTCAAGGTGATGTCCAAGAGTACAGCAGCAGCAAGCAGGGTAAGCAGCCAATCACATTGAAGTATTCTCACAGACAGAAAACCGGGCAGTTAAAAACATTGAATACCTTTTTTTAAATTAAAATTTTCAGATGGGAATAAACGAATGGTTGTGATCACATTGTTGTAAAAGCTAAGATGAAGATAACCACACTTTAAAATAATAATTTTACAAATATGTGAAGTTGTTTAATGAAAATGGTGAAATTTGACATTCCTGAAATTTAAATCAGAATGCCAGGATCATTGTTGGTGCTCAGCTGTAATTATTCAGTTAGCACGCCATTAAAATCCCAGTTATGCCGCATTCAACAAGGTGTAGCTTTTTCATGGGTTTTCACAATGGGATCAACAGTGTAAATTCTCGTCAGTTCAATGATTTTCCATTGATTAGGATTGTGGAGGGTGGACATTGACAACACAGCTGCTGAAGAAATGTAGTGTCACTGACAGCCACGTCTGAACCTCCACGTTATTCTGCGATTGTATGGATTCTGGAAGTTGCTGTCAGTTTCTGTGGAGTAATGATAGCGATCGCTGACAATTTGACCACTATCACCGTCACAGAAGCAGGGCCACAGTTTTGTTAACTTTACACATGATAATTAATCCCGCACGGTGTGTCAAGCTGGCTGGTGTGAAAAGGTCAAAGGTAAGGCTGCTTTCCCCGAGTCAAAGTCACAAGCCACGCGTGCCGAAATGACACCTGTTCTCTGTGATGATGTGAAGAGCTGGGATAGTAGCAAATGTGTCGGGGATTAGCAGGTTACATTTTGGGCCTTGGCTACTTGGGCAATTTACTTGACGTAACGTACTCTTTGTTCGCCTTAATTTTGCTTTCTTAAAAGACTGCAATTTTCCGCATTTCTTTCCGTGTTCTTTGAACACTATCCATAATTTTGACCCTGACTCCATGTCCTGTCAGACATGCTGGGAATTCCACTCCCATAATATCACGGAGTGTCAATCAATGCAGCCCTCCTTAGGTACCCCCTGATGTACCATCAATTGAACGCGAGACGAGTTGCTGGACAAAAGTATGGCTTTAATCAGCTAGATGTTAGCCCTGCAGTCGATTACAGTATAAGGACGACCGCTGGGAGTACTGGGTATTTATACCCCACCCTGGAGGCGGGGTTAACCCAGCCTCTCGACCAATCGGGGAGCCGTCACATGACTGGTCTCAACCAACCGGTCGAGAGGCACATGACCGACCAGGGCCAATGGTAAGCCAGTGTTCTGCACTAATGGCAGGCAGCTATGCTAATCATGCCACCACACCCCCACTCCCATTTCAACATCCCCCCCTTGAGAGGTTTAGTTCCTGTACCACTCCATTACTTTCCTATCCAATTCATGCAGTGCTCCAATTTCTTCGGCCTCCATATTGTTTTGTGCCTCCTTTATTTTGCCAGCCAATGACTACTTTCTTTTCAATGCTCGCCTTCATTTTATTGCCTGCTTCCCACCAGGTATCATTCTTCCTCCAACCTGTTGTGGTATGATTTTCATGCAAAACGTGACCAACCACCGAGAGAGGCCCACATTGTTTATATTATCTAGATTATACATTGTTGAAAGGTGACATGGCATAATCGTTTAATTTCTACCATTCTGTGCCTCACTGTTTCTGCATGGATTGAAATGCATTGAAGCTTTCACAGCACAGCTGAACAAAAAAGGAACAACTGGGCATGAAGCTATTTTTAACCAGTCAACTGTGTCTTCCAACCTAATATGATTTATGTATATCTGAGGTTTCAAGAATTATTGCTGTACCTGTTACCAGTTCTCTGTGGATCCAGTGATATCAAAGTCCTGCCCGTTTGTCTGTAAAAGTAATCCATCTTTTCAGATATGCCTACCGGCTCGATTTACTTGTGCAAACAGAATTAATAAAACGCGAGAGGAGAGGACCGGGACACCAGGACAGACAGTCAACTGCACCCAAAACTGGAGCACAGGCTACAAAGGAGAGAGCTGATTGCCGGGAGGTTGAAAGCTGCATGGGAGTGCGGTGGGAAACTTGGAGTTTGGAGATCCTGATGTGATGCCACGATTCAAAAGTGACACTGGGCAAGCAGAAGCAGCTGTTTGGATGAATACGATCAGGGTTATATTTGTAAGGGCACTATTTGGTCATAACGAGGACCAGGGAAGAAGGGCCCTCAAGTACTTCTCTCAGGGGAAAGGTAACAGTCAAATTCATTCCACCACATTTTACTCTTATGCATGGGAGAGAAGTAAAAGGTGTGGGAATGCAGTAGTTATAGGGGATTACCCTAGTTATAGGGTAAGGGGAATAGATAGGCAGATCTGTGCCTGTTAACGAGTCTCCAGGATGTTGTCTCCCTGGTGCTCGGGTCACGGTCTTTCAGAGCGGCTGCAGGGCGTTCTGAAGGGGGAGGATAAGAGCCAGAGGTCATGGTACACATTGGTACAAACAACATCGGTTAAAAAGGGATGAGGCCCTGAAAGCAGAACACAGGGAGTTATGAAGTAAGTTGAAAAGAAGAACCTCAAGGTAGTGACCACGGAATTACCACCAGCGCCAGGTCATGCTAGTCACAGCAGATATAGCAGGATATATCGGATGAAGATGTGGCTAAAGAGACGGTGCGAGGGGGAAAGTTTCAGTTTCTTGGGAAATTGGGACCGGTTCTGAGGGAGGTGGGGCAAGTACATATTGGATGGGTTAGAAAGTAGAAACACAATGAGAGAGTTTATTAATAATGTTGCCCATCCAAACTGAGATGAAGAATTGAAGTCTGAACAAACACTCACTGCTGGCATCACTGCAGATCACATAATGCTTCACCAGCAGGGATGTATTCTCTGATACATAAGTCCACTCCCCCTTTACTTCTTTAGTGCACCAAAAACTACTAAACGGTCCCGTTTATGCATTATCTCTATTCCCATATACACAACTCAATAAGACAGCCTCTCAGGTGGATGTCTATTCCTTTTAGGTTGTATTCGACGTTCTGGAACCTGGTTTCTCGAGACCTTGGAAGTGTCCTCTTTTGCTTCAGCAGGTGCTACTTCCCGGGATGTTACTCCAGTGTCCATTTCTACAGGCCTTGGAAATACCTCGGAAACAAAATCTGAACTTTGTCAGAATTCTCCGGTCCCTGGGATTTTCTATTCCTGCTGGCAGCGCACCCCTACCCGTGGGTTTCCTGGCGGTGAGGGGTTCCTCCAATGGGAAATCCCATTGACAAGTCAGCGAATGGCGCGCCGCTGAGAAAGATGTGGCTAGGGAACAGGAGGCTCCAGTCCCTTGTCTCTCCACCTGGCCACGTGTGCAAAGTATCACTGTCTGCATTGTCCAAGGGAAATAAGTCTTGAGAGGCTCCCGCAATTTCACTTTGTGAAGCTAGTAGCCGGCCAGCAAGACATCACCAAACTCTTTGATCATCCATCTGTACGGTGTATGATATTGGACCCGACCTTGCTCGGATCACAGCAGGTAATCTCATTAGCGGTGTTGCTTCGAGCGAGCACTCACTGCCCTTGAGTGAATACTCGGGTTTTAGACTTTAATTCCCTCCTAGAAATCTGTGCTTGTTGTAGTCGTTTGATAATCTCTGAAGTATCAGGTGGCAGTGACAAATCAAGCTGTGTTCTCAGTTTCCTTTTGAACAGCGGCGTTGCTGGTGAACTCTGTGTTGTTGCGCGTGTGGTGTTGTGCTCAGACATAGGTCTGTAACTTCCGACGATCGGCGGAAAGACATGGTCCGCCGACACTGGAAGAGAAAACTTTACACTTACCTGCACTCAGAAATCCCTGCGACCCTTCCTGTTCCAGCGACAGCCTCAGGCCTCCGGCGCGACAATCTGCGCAGGCTCCAGCGCAGCAGTTTCGATGTAGCCACGTCCCATTGAGACGCAGCAGCTATGGGAACACCCATCAAGGGCAGGTATTAAACTGCTGATTTATACTGAACATAATAAGCAACAAGAATGGCAAATATTTTAATGGTATGCAGACGTCTTTTTTATAGTTTTCTTTTACTCGTTCTTTTCTACTGGCATTGCTTTTGTTATTGGTTCATTTGAAGTAATTTTTTATGTAATTATGTTATGATGCAAGTGATTATTATTTATTTAGAAGTGAACATAGGTTTTGTTATTTGTCTTAAATTGTGAAACTATGTAAAACTGCATCAAATTATTATGTAACTTTATGTGTGGCATGCTTAAAAGTGTTTGTATGTTTTCATTTAGATTAAGGTCTCAAGATTTTAATTTTTGCTGTCACTGTCCTTGTAACATCTGACATTTCTTTGATTTGTGCGTATCCAATCGTACAATCACTGCAGGGCAGAAGAAAGCCATTCAGACCATTGGGTCTTCACCGATGCGAACCCAACCCATAACTACACCACTGTCCTATTCCCGTAACTCCAGCTAACCTTTGGGACAATTTAGAAAGGCCAATCCACCTAGCTTGAGACATCTTTAGACTGTGGGAGGAAACCAAAGCACCCAGAGGAAAGCCACGCAGACACGGGGAGAAATTGCAAACACCACACAGTCATCTAAGATCTGAATTGAACCCCGGTCACTAGTGTTGTGAGGCAGCAGTGCTAACCGGTGTGTCACCGTGTTACCCGTGTCATTATGTTCCTGCCTTGATTACTTCAATTGTCTTATTCATTTATAATTATCTCATAATTAAATGTTTAGCTTTGATGTTTCAGTGAGACATTTGTATTAGCTTGTAAAGATTAATGGAAAACATTTATTAGCAGAAATAATTTTATAAATATCAAATTTTGAAACCAGATAACCTTTAACATTTAACATTTAACCTAATCAGCTGAAAAATGGCATTTTGTGTAATACCAACCTCAACTTTTACAAATGTCTTGCAATAAAATATATGGGCGGTATTCTCCGCTCCCGGGACTAACTGCCTGCGCCATCGTGAACGCTGTCGTGTTTCACGACGGCGCAAACAGGTCCCGGGCACGACCTATTCTGGCCCCCATAGGGGGCCAGCACGGCGCTGGAGCAGTTAACGCCACTCCAGCGTCCTTACTCAGCACCAAATGGGCGCCACGCCAACCCGCGCATGCGCAGTTGGGGCAGCTGAATCCTGCGCATGCGCAGTTGGGCCGTGCCATCCTGCCATGCGCAGGGAACTTCTTACGCAGGCCAGCCCCTCAGCAACATGGCACCGGTGTTCTGGGGCCGGCCGCAGAAGGAGGTATGCCCGGGGGGGAGAGGCCGGCCCGCCGATCGGTGGTTCCCGATCGCGGGCCAGACCCCATCAGAGGCCCTCCCCGGTGAAGGAGCCCCCCCCCCCCCATACCCCTCCACGGGCCGCTCCCCCAGCGTTCCTGCACAGTTCCAGCCAGCAGCGACCAGGGGTGGACGGCGCCGGCAGGACATTGTCGTGTCGGAGCAATCGCTCAGCCCACCCGGGCCGGAGAATCGCCGCTCGCCGTTTGCACTGATTCTCCGAGCGGCCTGGCGCGATTCCCACGCCGCTGGTTTCAGGGGGAGAATCGTGTGTGGGTGTCAGGGCAGCTCGCGCAGCGCCCTGGCGATTCTCCCACCCGGCGTGGGGGGGGGGGGGGGGTGGGGGGGGGGGAATACTGCCCTATATTCTCCCTTAACCGCAGCGGTCAACAAAATATATTTTTCCACGTAATCACAACGGTTGTGTTTGTGAAGGGGAGGAGAAGGGAGAGAGGGAGGGGAGGGAAGAGGGGGGAAGGGGAGGGGGAAGGGGAGAAAGGGAGGGAGTGAGGTGAATAGGGAAAGAGGGTTCAGACATATCAATATAAAGCTCTAAGTCCAAAAGCGGCAGCTGCTGACGTACAGTATACTGACACACATCTCCTCTGACATCATTTTGGGATGCCCTTTACCTGTACACTCCTCGGGGTCGGTCATTGATTTGCTTCCTCGCCAGTTGAACATGTAGCCGGACTCTTCTGTCAAGATTCCTGCGCATACTTCAAAGCTCGAAAGAAGTTCAAGGAATTTAAGAAGCCAAGCTATGAGTGTAACATCCCAGCATGGCTGAAACATGACTACGGATTTTGAATCTGGCCGGAATTCTGCAATACCTGCCAGAGAGATAATTCACATTAGTTTACAGGAGGCTTGCAAACGTCATCTAAGGCGTTAGATGATTAAACTTTGGTTCAGCATTTGAAGTAATCACTGAGGCTTCTAAAGATGAATGTTACATCAGGGAGACGCTTAAAGAACACGACT
The DNA here is from genome assembly GCF_902713615.1 of Scyliorhinus canicula. Lineage (NCBI taxonomy): Eukaryota > Metazoa > Chordata > Chondrichthyes > Carcharhiniformes > Scyliorhinidae > Scyliorhinus > Scyliorhinus canicula. Next base: position 6,869,633 of record NC_052150.1, on the reverse strand, counting down.
TTAGAAACATTGCAAAATCCAAATGTACCTTAGCTCTGAATCAGCTTGGGGGGCAAGGCATGCTGACATAACTATCCTTGGAGGAGGCAATAGCACCAGTATTGAGGCCATGATCATCCAACACCAACTCCGCTGGGCTGACAATATGTTTAGGTTGCCAGAGTCCCGACTAACAAATCAAATCTTCTTCACTCAGCTCAAGGAAGGATCCCGAACAAGAGGAGGACAAAGGAATCTCTTCAAAGATACCTTGAAGGTTTGCCAAAAGAAATGGAACATAGACGTAAATGTCTGGGAGACCTTTGCTCAGAAGGGACCTACTTGGAGGAACCCCCTGACTGAAGGGTCACAATTCTTCAAGAACTCCCGATGGCAAGAGGAAGTCCGGAAAATTAGCATCCAAGGACCAATCCCAATTTTTGGAAACTCTTGCCAAGTGAGTGAGTGTCGATGCGGCTCGAGGATCGGGCCCACCTGCCACGTAAGGACCCACAAACCCTGTGACCAATAACAAAGAGGTGGACAATCATACTCGCTAGCGAGTGATCGCTGAAGATTACATACACTCCAAACCCATTGTGTCCATTATAGCTCCTTTAATGGAACACCTACTCATGATAAACCAAAGTTAAAAAAAAATCTTTCTTTCACTTTCCGTGACTCCAATCTCACTTTATTGCAGTATTAACCTTTTATTAACAGTGTCATGCCAAGCCAATTTTTTTAACAAAGTTAAAATATATCCTCCTTTAACTTTATTTGCATTTTAAACATGTTTATAAACACTAAACACTAATAAAATAAAACATTAACCCACCAAAACAATGGCTCCTGATGACTCCTGCATCTGCTCGATGATTCAGGCCCGAGAAAAAACAACCTCAAATAAAAAGTCTAAAAAATCACCGAACATCAGGGCAAGCCGGCCAAGGCAGCACTCTCCCTGGATTTCGCATCTGTCTCTTCAGCGCAACAGTGGAAGGAAGGCAGGTGAAAAAAACTGCACTGGGAGTTTAAACGTGGCGCACTTGCAGCGCACATGCCCGTGCGTCCGCACTTCTGGTTGGTCGCGCCCCGAATGTGTGACGGATAATCAACTTAAGTCCGAAAACAGACAGGATGCTATGGACCAGTGAGAATTTATTTACTTTTCTTGTCAACGTATTTTGGTCCTTCGATGTCTTGATGGAATGTTTCAATGATTGACCTAAATATTTGGCCCCCCCTATGTGTTGCAGGGTAGTATGGAGCTGACTTTTTGTGCTGGAGACCATTTCCTCTTAAGTGGTCCTCGAACTTCTTCAAAGTGAACTGGGTACAGTTCCCACTTACAACCTGCCCTGGTCTACCAAGTCTTGTGAATATTTTGTTGAGCGTCTCAGTAGTTTGTTCGGTCATCATAGACTAATTTCATCATTAAACCAGGGGCTGGTTTAGCTCACCAGGCTAAATCGCTGGCTTTTAAAGCAGACCAAGCAGGCCAGCAGCACGGTTCAATTCCCGTACCAGCCTCCCCGGACAGGCGCCGGAATGTGGCGACTAGGGGCTTTTCACAGTAACTTCATTGAAGCCTACTCGTGACAATAAGCGATTTTCATTTCATTTCATTTCATTATGGCTTCTGGCCATTTAGAATGTGTATCGACAACATGTGACCCTCCACTTGGCCAGCGCAGTATGTGTACATTCTCTGTCATGGCTGTGTCAGCCATTCCCATGGACATGGACGGCTGGCCAACACTGTTGCCTTACAGTGTAGGGGCACTCGTTCAACTCCGGCTTTGGGTGACTGTGGAGTTTGCATTTTGTCCCCATGTCTCCGTGGGTTTCCTCTGGGGTGGGGGGAGGGTTCCGTTTTCCGTGGAAGAAGAACAGGTGGGAAGCTATCAACATCACAACATCCTCTAATGGTGAACGCCCTTCAGCCCATCGTGTCTGCACCAGTCAAAAAACAACCACGTAACTATTTGAATTCCAACACTTGGCCAATAGCCTTGTATGTCTTGGCATTGCAATTGAACATCTAAATACTTCTTAAACGTTACTAGAGTTTCTGCCTCTACCACCCTTTCAGGCAGTGAGTTCCAGACTCCCACCACAAAAAGGTCTTTCTTCACATCCCCTGTAAAACTCCTGCCCCTCACCTTAAATCTCTGCCCCCTGGTCATTGATCCGTCCACCATGGGGAAATGTTTCTTCCTGCCCACTCTATCTCTACCCCTCATAATTTTATACATCTCAATTATGATCCTCCTGTACACTTGGCAATATTATTTACAACACATACCTTAGCAGTTACTTTATTTTATTTTTTATTTCTCTCTCATTATTAATTTTCTTTTTGCGATATGTTTGTGTGCCCTTCTCTTCTATATATATATATACATATCATATCCTGTGTACATAACGGCAAATATACTTTGTTCAAAAACCCAATAAAAAGGAATTATAAAAATGAAACAAAGATTCTCCTCAGTCTCCTCTGCTCCAAGGAAAACAACCCCAGTCTATCCAATCTCTCTTCATAGCTAAAACTCTCCAGCCCAGACAACATCCTGGTAAATCTCCTCTGCACCCTTTCCAGTGCTATCACATCTCTCCAATAATGTGAATATTGAACTGCACACAATACCCTAGCTGTGTCCTAACCAACATTTTATACAGTTCCAGCATAACCTTCCTGCTCTTAAACTTCTTTTGGGTCCTTGCGCATCAGTGTTGGCTTTACGTTTTCCGATCTTATTTCTAAGTTTTTATTCCTCTGTCCGAGATGGAAATTTGTCCTTGTCCTTCATTTAATTTTCACTGTTGGCCAGCTCTGCCTCCAGCAAAGTGCTAATTTGTTCCATGGCTTCGTTATCCACTCACAGTTTGGAAGGTTCCATGGCTTTCCTTTTCAGTGCCTCCCCCTTATTTATTCAACTGCGTCTTCAGTCTGTTTCTTGTAGCTCTTGGCTTCCACCTGGCTTATTGAACAATTCTGTGTCTGCTCTGAAACTGGCTCATCAGTGTGTTCTGACTGAAGTTAGACTCAGTTTCCTTCTCTTCGTAATTCCTCAGAAGAATTAACTTTGTCTTTGGGGATTCCTTCGGCATGTGATGGTCTTCTGACGGGTTTTCCTTTACTTTGAGCAGCTCCCTTGCTTCATGCTGAGTTTTTCTGTAACCCAGTAATCACCGTGAGGTCCTGAGGATGTGCATCCATTCTGCTCTTTAAGACGGTTTTCATTTTTTCATGTTGCTAAATGGTCATGCATTCCTTTGCACTCGATGTTGAAGGACAATCAACTTTTCAGTCAACTGTTTATTCTCTTATTGCCTCCTCCCTGAGGTCATTTGTTTTTAAATATAAATTTAGAGTATCCAATTATGTTTTTTCCAATTAAAGGGCAATTTAACGTGGGCAATCCACCTACCCTGCACATCTTTGGGTTGTGGGGGTGAGACCCACGCAGGCATGGGGAGAATGTGCAAACTCCACGCAACAGTGACCCAGGGCTGGGATTGAACCCGAGTCCTTAGAGCCATGAGGCAGCAGTGCTAACCACTGCGCCACCGTGCCACCCCTCTGAGGTCATTTGTTGCTTCCTTTCTGGGGTCTTTTGTCGCAATCTCATTAGGATCTTTTGTTATTGCCTGTCGGTGGTCTTTTGTCATCCTCTCTTTGATGTCTTTCATCACCGGGTCTTTTGTCACCCTCTCTCCGGGGTATCTTGTCACCCTCTCTGAGGTCTTTTGTCACTCTCTCTGGGGAGTTACACCACCTCTCTCTGGGGTCTTTTTGCTGTCTTTATTGAGAGTTGTCCCCCAGGTTTGCGAGGCCACTCTTTCACCAGGTGTAGACATTTCCTTCCACAAATGCATTTGCTTTTCCAATTTTCCGTACTTAGCTCTTTGTATTTTCTTGTATTTGCTGCTTTAAGTGCGTTTCCACTTTAAGACAGTACCCAATATTTTTAAAACTTCAAGCTGTCACTGCAGCTGTCGGCTCTCTGTGCTGTGAGTTTCCTGCACTTTTCAGGTTTTCGCGGACTCACCGGCTTTTTAAAAATAAATGTTTAAAACTTGGTTCCTGTTCAAAGCACAGCAGCCATCTCTTCCCTTTTTTCTGGTCTGTTCTGTAGGTGTTTTTAACTCGGCAGGGACTTTTGATGTTGGAGATCCCACGCCACTGGTGTCCCGGCGAGCATACTATTTTGCAAAATGACGAGCTGTCTGCTCTGTGGCATTGCGATTTTTAAACTTTGATGACTGTCTCCTGTTTTAAGACAGACACTTCAGCGAATCGTTCGATTTCAGGCCAATTCTTTCTTCCAGTTTTTTTTCCTGTGGGTGTTTTCTTCTCTCTCTACTTTCCCCACACTTTATTGTGATCCTCGGGGTCAGCCGTTTCATTTCCCTTTCAAGCCTGTCTCATTTTTAAACTTCTTGACTTTTTTTTTAAAAGCCACTGTGTCGATTGCTGCCCCTGAACTCTGCAGTTCTTCCTTTCCTCGTCTTTGAATGACCCGTGCCCTGGAAACTTCTCAGTCATTCAGATCAGGATTGTTCCCTTTTTTATTACAAGTTTAAAGCCACAGCGCTTCATGCTGTTAGCACTGCAGCAAGGCATTTATTTTAAAACTCTGCGGTCTTCTTTTGACTCTGCCAGCCCATTTTTCCAAGTTTTTCCGAAGTGCAACTGTATTCCAACTTTTTTCTCTGCCATTTTTAAAAATAATGTTTGTTTTACTGCAGTAATCGTTCAGCTTCTGCACCCACTCAGCCTCTTGGGACTACCACCTATTCCAAAATATAAGTACAGCTTTTTTTCTGTATTTTTCTTACCAGTCTTGTGCACTTTCATGCAGGGGTTTTGCAATGTTTTCCATTATGCTCACCTCTCTCGTAACGGCCCAGGTTTTTTGACACTTCGTTACGCAAGGTCGGGCAACTATTCTTCCGAGGTGCCGCCTCTCTCATTAGGCTGCAGTTTTTCACACATTGGGTACTGACCTGCATTCATGCAAACCAAACAAGAGTAATTAGTAATTATATATAAAGTGGAAAAGAGTTTTAATAGGTCAGAATGGTATAAGAGATAAAAGAAAGGGGTCTGGTTGCGATGGCTCGCAGAGAGTTGCCACGCTCCTGTGCCATCTTGAATTCCAATAAAAAAGATGAGATGTTACAGATACAAGAATCACCACAGCACAGAAGGAAGCCATTCGGCCCATTGAGTCTGCACCCACCCTCTGAAAAAGCACCGCAACTAGGCCCACTCCCTCACCCTATCACCATATCCCACCTAACCTGCAAATCAGATCCCAGAAATGTCAGAGAATGAAAGGCTTAGTGAAAGGGAAGAACTGAGGGCGATCAATATTAGTAGAGGACTGGTGCTGGGAAAACTGATGGGATTGAAAGCGGATAAATCCCCAGGGCCTGAGAATCTGCATCCCAGAGTGCTTAAGGAGGTGGCTCTGGAAATAGTGGATGCATTGGTGGTCACCTTCCGGGATTCTGTCAACTCTGGAACTGTCCCTGCAGATTGGAGGGTAGCTCACGTCACTCCGATATTCAAAAAGGGAGGTGGAGAGAAAACAGGGAATTATAGACCAGTCAGCCTAACATCGGTAGTGGGGAAAATGCTTCAATCCATTAGCAAGGACTTTATAGCGGAACATTTAGAAAGCAGTGGCAGGATTAGTCAGAGTCAGCATGGATTTATGAAGGGAAAATCATGCTTGACAAATCTGTTGGAATTCTTTGAAGAGGTAACCAGTACAGTCGACAAGGGGGAGCCAGTCGATGTGGTATATTTGGACTTTCAGAAGGCGCTTGACAAAGTCCCGATTAAGAGATTACTGTGAAAAATTAAAGCGCATGGGATTGGGAGAAATGTATTGAGGTGGATAGAAAACTGGTTGGCAGAGAGGAAACAAAGAATAGGGATTAATTGGTCCTTTTCAAATTGGCAGGCAGTAACCAGTGGGGTACCACAGGGATCAGTGCTGGGACCGCAGGTATTCACAATATATATTAATGATTTGGATGAGGGAACAAAGATTTTCTCAAAGTTTGCAGATGATACCAAATTAGGTGAGAGGGTGAATTGTGACAAGGATGCAGGGATCCTACAGCAAGATCTGGACAGGTTGGGCGAGTGGACAAACCAATGGCAGATGCAGTATAATTTGGATAAATGTGAGGTTATTCATTTTGGAAGCAAAAACATGAAGGCAGATTACTACCTGAATGGTTGTACATTGGGAGAGGGGAGTGCGCAGCGGGACCTGGGTGTCCTTGTGCACCATTCGCTGAAGGTAAGCATACAGGTGCAGCAGGCGGTAAAGAAGGTGAATGGTATGTTGGCCTTCATTGCAAGAGGTTTTGAGTATAGAAGCAGGGATGTGTTGCTGCAATTGTACAGTGCCTTGGTGAGGCAACACTTGGAGTATTGTGTGCAGCTTGGGTCTCCTCTGAGGAAGGATGTTCTTGCTCTCGAGGGAGGGCAGCAAAGGTTTACCAGACTGATTCCAGGGATGACGGGATTGTCATATGAGGAGAGATTGACAAGGTTCGGATTGTTCTCGCTGGAGTTCAGAAGAATGAGGGGGATCTCATGGAGACTTATAAAATTCTAACAGGACTGGACAGGGTAGATGCAGGGAAGATGTTACCAATGATGGGTGTGTCCAGAACCAGGGGTCACAGCCTGAAGTTTCAGGGGAAACCATTTCGGACAGAGATAAGAAGACACTTCTTCACACAAAGAGTGATGAGCCTGTGGGATTCATTACCACAGGAAGTAGTTGATGCTAAAACTTTGAATATATTCAAGAGGCGGCTGGATATAGCACTTGGGGAGAATGGGATCAAAGGCTTGGGGAGAAAGCAGGATTAAGCTATTGAGTTGGATGATCAGCCATGATCGTGATGAATTGCGGAGTAGGCTCGAAGGGCCAAAAGGCCTCCTCCTGCTCCTATCTTCTATGTCTCTGTGTATCTTTAGACACTCAGGGGCAATTTTTTAGTTTGGCCAATCTACCCAACCTGCACATCTTTAGACTGTGAGAGGGAACCGGAGCACTCGGTGGAAACCCAAGCAGAACAGGGAGAACATGCAAACTCCACACGGACAGTCACCCAAGGTCGGAATTGAACCCCGATTCCTGGTGCTGTGAGGCAGCAGTGCTACCACTGTGTCACCGTGCCACTGTGAAGGAGGCTGTTTAGCCTATGGAATCTGCAGCAACCCTCTGAAAGGGCACCCTACCTAGGCCCACTCCACTGGCCTGTCCCCATTATTCCATAACGCCACCTCACCTACACACAAGGTCAATTTATCATGGCCAATCTACCTAAATTACACATTTCGGACTGTCGGACAAAAGTGGAGCACCCAGAGGAAACACACGCAGACACTGGAGAACATGCAAACTGCACGGATTTGACCCCAGGTCCCTGGTGGTGTGAGGCAGCAGTGCTAACCACTGTGCCACCGTGCTGCCAAAGTAAGGAGAAAATCAGTTTCTATCATTTCTTCTGAATATAGAAAGCTATGTAGTTGTCAACCATATGAACTTCAAACTGTCTCAACGACATGTCAGCTTGTCAGTGTTTCACATTGGAGAATTTGCAGTGGGATTAAAAGTTGTCAGAATCTACCAATCAGATCACTTGGAAGGCAAGAGTGAAAGTGATTTATTGAGTTTCTCCAGCGTTTCTGTCAATCTGCAGGTTATGCCCCCATTACAGGGTGAGAAATGATGGAATGCAAATCTTCTAATATGCCCGAAATGCATTGAATTGTTTATCATCAAGAAATGAAAGCTTCGAACAAAACAAGCATCAAGGTTGAAAAAACGCAGGAAAGTAGGTGAGATAAATAATTGATGATTGGATACTGTCACTTCTGGTCTTTAGATGGCTATGAAATATATAGAAAACCGAGATTCAAAGAGTTAAGGACTGGACCAGTTTGAGATCTTGAAAAAGAATGAACTCTATTTGAAGGCTGCACAATGGATTAAGGGAGCGTGCATAAATGAGAAACACTTTCCGCTTTCAGGATATAGAACGCTCAGATGAACTTGGACCAGAACAAAATTGAGAAACAGGAAAGAATATTCCACAATAAGAATGCTACCTTGAAAACCAATCAGATTGGTTGGACAACATGCAGGTTACCACAACAAATTAAAATGATTGGATGGGACAATGCGTGTTTTTGGTACTAGTCAGATATTGCTTTCAGCTATTGTTGGTAAGTTAACAAAGAATTAAGTCCTTTGATGGTGGCCCCAAGAATATTCTAGCTTTTGGTTGACCAATGGTGAGTTAAGGGAAGGACTGACACGTGGAATTGTGATATTGTAGCCATCTCGGAGACATGGTTGAGGGAGGGGCAGGATTGGCAGCTTAACATCCCGGGATATGAAATCTTCAGGCGAGACAGAGGAGGTGGTAAATGAGGAGGAGACATTGCATTATTCGTTAAGGAGTCAGATTCTGCGGTAAGGAGTGGTGATATTTTGGAGTGGGCATCAACTGCAGATTTGTGGGTAGAGCTTCGGAATATAAAAGGGGCAGCCACATTGCTGGGTGTTTATTATAGTCAGCGGAAAATTGAAGGGCAAATATGTGCGCAATTCATGGAGGTATGTAAAAATAATAACAATAGTGTAATTATATCAGGTGATTTCAACTTTCCGAACGTTAATTGGGATACTCATAGAGTTTTTTTTTTTAAATTTTAGAATACCCAATTCATTTTTCCAATTAAGGGGCAATTTAGTGAGGCCAATCCACCTACTCTGCACATCTTTGGGTTGTGGGGGCGAAACCCACGCAGACACGGGGAGAATGTGCAAACTCCACACAGACAGTGACCCAGAGCCGGGATTCGAACCTGGGACCTCGGCGCCGTGAGGCAACAGGGCTAACCCACTGCGCCACCGTGCTGCCCCTGATACTCATAGAGTTAAAGGTTTAGATAAAATGGAGTTATTAAAATGCATACAGGAGAACATTTTAGCTCAATATGTAGAGGATCCAACAAGGGACAGTGCAGTGCTGGACCTAATTCTGGGGAATGAAGCTGGACAGGTGGTTGAGTTGTTGGTGGAGTGCATTTTCGTGATGGCGACCACAACATAGTGCAATTTAAGCTTGCTATGGACAATGTCATGGAAAAGTTGCAAAAAAGAGTTTTGCATTGGTGGAGACTGGATTTTAGAAAATAAAGCAGGATCTGGCTAAGGTAGACTGGGAAGAGTTACTTGTGGGGAAATCTACAGAAAAGCAGTAGAGGGCATTCAAAAAAGAAATAGGCCCAACATGTTCCCCCGAGGGTGATAGGAAGGAATAATAACCCAGAGAACCAGGGATGACCAGAGATTCCAGCAGAGGCAATAGTGAAGTATAGAAAGTACAGGATGGAGCTTACAAAAATAATTAGGAAAGCAAAGAAGGGATATGAGAAACCTCTGGCCGGTGAAATTACGGGAAATCCCAAGATATTCTGTAAGTGTATCAATGGGAGGAGGATAAGCAGGGAAAGAGTAGGGCCCATTATGGACCAAGGGGGAAATCTGTGGCTGGAGCCAACGGACGTTGGTAGGGTGTTGAATGAATGCTTATTTTCTGTCTTCACCCAAGAGCATGAGGATGTAGGTATGGAACTTGGAGAGAGAGACTGTGAAGTTCTTGAGCAACTTGACATAGGGAATGACAAGATATTGGAGGTGTTGGCAGGCTTAAAAGAGAAAATCTCCAGGCCCAGATGAATTATATCCCAGGATGCTGTGGGAGGCGAGGGAGGAGATTGTAGGGGCCCTGACTCAAATTTTTAATTGCTTTCTTGCCATGGGCAATGCCCCAAAAGACTGGAGAACAGCTAATGTGGTTCCATCATTAGAGAAGGGTTGTAGAGATAAACCAGGGAACTATAGATGTATGAGTCTCATGTCAGTAGGAGGGAAACAATTGACAAAAATTTGAAAGGAGAGAATCTATCTCCACTTAGCGAGGTAAGGTTTGATCAGGAATAGTCAGCATGGCTTTGTCAGAGAGAGGTCATGCCTCACAAATTTGATTGAATTTTTTGGGGAGGTGACCAGGTGGGTGGATGAGGGAAGTGTAGTTGATGTAGTTTATGTGGATTTCAGAAAAGCCTTTGACAATATTCCACATGGGAGACTTATAAAGGAGGCAATTGCACAAGGGATACAGGGTAATTAGATAAGGCGGATTCAAAATCGTCTTAGTTGTAGGAGAGAGAGCGTGATGACAGACAAGTGCTTTAGTGACGAGTAGCCAGTGTCCAGCGATCTGAGCTGGGTAACCTATTATTTGTCATTGATGTAAACAATATAGATGACTATGTCGGGGGTAAAATCAATACGTTTACAGATGACACACAGATTGGCCGGGTGATTAACAGCAAGGCTGCTGAATGTCTTGGGTTGCTGGAAGATATAGACGGGATAGTCAAATGGGCAGATCAGTGGCAGATGGAATTTAACCCTGAAAAGTGTGAGGTGATAAACTTTGGAAGGAGTAATTTGACAAGGAAGTATTCAATGAATGTCGTGATACTGGGAAGTTCCGAGGAGCGAAGGGATTTTGGCGTGTTTGTCGCTAGATATCTGAAAGTGGAAGGGCAGGCTAATAGGGAGGTGAAAAGGCAGATGGGACACTTGCCCTTATCAATCGAGTTTGCTGTGGGGTTACTAATAGAAATTGGATCACACCAAAACTGAGGGGTTGGGAAGTGCACCATCACTTATAAAGGGGTGAAATCAAAAGCAAAACACCTTTCTGTGTATGGACTGGTGGTAAGAGGAAAATTGGGGCTGCTTAAATCGAACTCCTTCTGTCCTCAACATTCTTTTGGGTTTTAGCATCGGAACCAGCCCTGAGCACCAGCTCGTTGGTTCTGTCACTGGTGACATATCTCCTGCTTCAACATCGAGTCAATTTCCTTTCTTATTTAAGAAAGAACAAAGAACAATACAGCGCAAGAACAGGCCCTTCGGCCCTCCAAGCCGGTCATGATACGACACTTGGCCAAAACCGTAAAGAATTTCACAGAATATACAGTGCAGAAGGAGGCCATTCAGCCCATCGAGTCTGCACCGGCTCTTGGAAAGAGCACCCTACCCAAGCCCATACCTCCACCCTATCCCCATAACTCAGTAACCCCACATAACACTAAGGGCAATTTGGACCCTAAGGGCAATTTAGCATGGCCAATCCACCTAACCTGCACATCTTTGGACTGTGGGAGGAAACCGGAGCACCCGGAGGAAACCCACGCACACACGGGGAGAATGTGCAGACTCCACACAGACAGTGACCCAAGCCGGGAATCGAACCTGGGACTCTGGAGCTGTGAAACATTTGTGCTAACCACTATGCTACCGTGCTGCCCTGCAAGAAGATGAGGAAATGTATTGGCTGTAAACAGACACACGGGTTTTACTTCAGGACATTGGTTGATGTGGTGCTGCATGTGCTTGGAGTACATTCCTGCTGATTCTGCGTCACGTGATGTGTCGTGACATTCGCAGAGTGTTGGCGCGGGCTTTGGGCAGATCGCCATCTTGATTGTATTGAGCAACACCCTTAAGAAAATGCGGCAGCAAGGAAATATAACAGGCAAAGTAACTGCCGATGAGGACTGAGGCAGTAAAATCGCTGGAAAGAAGATTTTGGGTGACTAATTGTGGGACAGTATCAGGAGCAGTCAAAGATTCTCGGAAGCAGAGTCGCACACATACATGAGTCGGGCGGAGCACTACTGCCAATGAAGAAGGTTTTAAAAAAAAGCTTTCGACAGCAACTGACAGTCGGGGGAGGCTTATTTGCGTTGAAGTGAGTGGGGTATGGGCTGTCGGGTCCGCACACGTGGCAAAGCTACACGGGCTGTGGGGAATGGGGATTTTGAAGTCTGCCGACTCTGCACAGGGCACTATTTGGGTGAAAAGTCAAAATACTCAGACGAAAGGGGAAAGATTTCCGAGTTGTTTTTTTCAGAGGATTGTTAGTGCTTGACTTTCCAACACAGTCGGATGGGACTTGCCTGCTACAAAATCCTGTTCACCCAGAAAAACCAGGAGACAAGTCCTTCAGTAAGTTAAAATCTTAGAGAGGGGCATTTCTATCCCAAATTGTTGCTGATTGCAGAAAGGGTTCAGTTCCACCACCGTGGTTAAGAAGGTGAAACCATTTTCACAGTTTATAGCGTTTTTACGATATACACAGTATCTGATTAGTATATTGCACAGTCAGAATGAAACTCATTTGGTTTTAAACCAAATAAAACTCTTAAATGAGCGCCAGCAGCAACTTTTTTAAGGACTGCTAGTCAGTCTGTCTTTGCAAAATAAAGAGATGCACAACTATTCTCTCCTCTGGTTTCTGAAATCCTATAAGGCAAGGCTCTACACTGGGAATATCACTGGGAATATCAAGGCTCTACACTGGGAATATCACTGGGAATATCAAGGGTCTACACTGGGAATATCACTGGGAATATCAAGGCTCTACACTGGGAATATCACTGGGAATATCAAGGCTCTACACTGGGAATATCAGTTTAGTTTTCTACATTTTAGAGGAGAAATTGAATTCCATTTCGCCCATTAATCTCATGGACATTAGGGGCATGAATGAACATTGTTATGGGCTACCTGCAGCACCTGAATTGCTGGCTTAAATATATTTCCCTAATTCATAGAATCATAGAATTTACAGTGCAGAAGGAGGCCATTTTGCCCATCGAGTTGGCAATGGCCCTTGAAAAGAGCGCCCTAATTAAGCCGACACCTCCACCCTATCCCTGTTACCCAGGAACCCCAACTAAGCTTTTTGGACACGAAGGGAAATTTATCATGGCCAATCAACCTAACCTGCACGTCTTTGGACTGTGGGAGGAAACCGGAGCACCCGGAGGAAACCCACACAGACATGGGGAGAACGTGCAGACATCGCACAGACAGTGACCCAAGCCGGGAATCGTACGGGGGAAACTGGCGCTGTGAAGCAACAGTGTTAATTGCTGTGTTCCGTGCCACTCTGCCATCCCTGGTGACCAATTCAAACAGTTCTCCTTAAAACCAACATTAACTGCTCCTGCAACTAGTTTTATCAATCTCGCTGGATTCCCACGAAGGGTGGATCTTGGAGTGTTCTCTTCGATCTTGAATTGAGTTTGACCCATTCACCGTCTTCTGCCACTCTCACATTGCTGGCATGTGTCTTTACTTTTTTGCCTGGTATAATTTTCCTCCTCCGCGCTTTTGTCATGTTGCGAGGCCACTTTCCCATTCTTCGCTCATGCCCTCACGCACACGCACCAACTAATCCAGAACCAGGTGGGCTGACTCTTGTTCGGAAATGGAATTCTCCCTGGGAATTCCAGCATTGCAATCTTCAGCCACCATCCCTCTGTTGAGACCCAGTGAGTAAGATTCAACACTTTTGAACTGCTGTTTAGATCCCTTCGCTGAATTGATGCACCCGATTTGGGAAATGTGTCTTCAACTCCACACTCTTCATTCCCCTGACTCCATTCGGAGCTGATTTCCTGCTCACTGTATTCAGCCATCAGAGGCCAGCCTTACAGCCACTATTCTCTTTCTGGAACTCTACACACAAATGCAATCTCTCCAAAAACACCACTTAGAAAAATCCCTTCACTACATCTGATGTCTTTGCACAAAATTCTTTTATTTTAACAATAATGACAGAAAGTTGCCTTTTACATAAAAATTAATTAACGCAGGAAAATATCCCAGAAGAGTAATAAGACAAAGATGCAGAGACAAATGCAAAGATAATACGTCCTATTCATTGTTCATCCCATATCTCGTGTTAAGTTTTGTGAAGCCTTCCTGCTTGTGAGAAACACTTCATAAGCGTAAGTTCTTTTTTGTTTAGCGTAACCCTCAGCAGGATAATGAGACTTTTGTCTGAACATGAATATTGCTACAAAGTGTCTCTATCCTTTGTTACAGGAATTCAGAACATATTTCTAAAGTTCTACAAAAAAGAGTGGCAATTGAGAAGCTTGGGTGGGCTTCTCACCCACCCAATATCCTCGAATAATTCGTGCTATTTGCTTGGAAATCCGCACTGCAAAGTTAATTGAAGGCATGATTTTTTCTTTTGTTGAATTTCTCAGAATATTGCTCAGCACAGGTTTCTGAATTTGCCTTTTTTTTATTTTTTTTTCGGAATCCTTTAGGCCAAGTGACTTCAATGCTAAATGGTTGGCATGCTAGCAAAGTGGTTAGCATTGTTGCTTCACAGCACCAGGGACCCAGGTTCGATTCCCGGCTTGGGTCACTGTCTGTGCGGAGTCTGCGCGTTCTCCCCGTGTCTGCGTGGGTTTCCCTCCGGCTTCTCTTGTTTCCTCCCACAAGTCCTGAAAGACGTGCTTGTTGGGTAAATTGGACATTCTGAATTCTTCCTCAGTGTACCTGAATAGGTGCCAGAGTGTAGCGACTCGGGGTTAATGAAGCCTACTTGTGACAATAATAAAAATGATTATTCTTAAATGATCCCAGGAGATGGATCCTGATTTCAGAAACTGTATTGGAACTCGAATTAAAAGTAACAGACTGAGGCAGCACGGTGGTGCAGTGGTTAGCCCTGCTGCCTGCAGCGCAGAGGTCCCAGGTTCGATCCCGGCCCCGAGTCACCATCCATGTCGAGTTTGCACATTCTCCTCGTGTCTGCGTGGGTTTCACCTCCACAACCCAGAAGATGTGCACGTCAGGTGGACTGGCCGCACTAAATTCCCTCTTAATTGGAAAAAAATAATTAGCTCCTCTAAATTTATAAAAAATAAATAAATAGCAGACTGGATTCCAAATTAATGGCCATGTCAAATAAGCATCGCTGCAGCAAAACACAGGCAAATTTCTATCTCATCAATAGCTTTAGATATGAGTGTGAATTACTGTTTGAACATATTCCTCACCAACCAATTGGTGTTGCTTTTGAAGATTATCGCACAGGTTATGAGCTCTTCAGGGAAGCAACAAAGCTCCACTGTTAACCTCAAAGAAAGGTGCCCACAAAAACGTGGTGATGTGTGTGGTGCGTACTTCCCCTTTCCTGGCATTAATTTGAATCTGGCAAGTCGTGAAAGGAATTTCCAGGTGTAATTATTTTTCAGGTTTCCTTTTAGTGTTGCCGTTCTACCATTAGAGAGACTAACAGTATCACAGGGAAAGTTTTCATCAGCTCAGTGATTTCTAATTGATTATGGTTTGGGGAGACAGTGGCCAGGATTCTCTGTTGCCAGTCTGCCTCGCCCACCGCTGCCGGCGGGAACGGAGAACTGGAGCTCAGCTGAAACTCCAGCAGGACCAGGAATCCCATCCGAGTGAAGGAACTGAGAATCCCGGACCATGCATCCTCTGGAGAAGTGGGAATCACTGGCAGAAATGTCCGGATACTTGCACTATTGTGCGTATGTGTGGGTTCCAGAATTTACTGTCTGCTTCAGTAGGGTGGTGTTGGCCATATGTACAGTAAACACATAACTCTATCCATGAAAGCTTGGTGTAAAGACTGGTGACCACCATGTAGATTAACGAATAAACAGTTTATTACGGCAAATGACTATTTACAGACAGTGAGATAAAGGCTGCTATATTCCACAACTCCAAACTCCTAACTAACGGTAAAACCCATGTTCAACCCCAAGACTCATGCGCTCCGGCCCCGACTGGCCTCGCATGTCACATGACCCTATAAGAACTCCCCCCCGTCCTCTTAAGGACGTACGCTACCAGATCCCTCCCCCTTTAAGTTCCTAATTAACGTGTTACAACAACAATGGAACTATTTATAATATAATACAACAAATAGCTCAGCAGTTCCTTATAAGTTAAGTCTCTTGTATGGCCGTGTCATTAACACCACAGACTAATCTGTCTTTCATATAACATAGAACTTAGAACAGTACAGCACAGAACAGGCCCTTCGGCCCTCGATGTTGTGCCGAGCAATGATCACCCTACTCAAACCCACGTATCCACCCTATACCCGTAACCCAACCTTACTTTTTTAGGACACTACGGGCAATTTAGCATGGCCAATCCACCTAACCCATGTGTGTTAGCATTGGGTGAGTTTTCAACATATCATCGAATGCAGCCCCGAATTCGCAATGCTTATCTGTTTGTTTTAGGCATTCCATGAACGTTGCTATCATCTCCCCTGGGCTCTTGTCATCAAATTAAATTTGCATCGCTACATTATCACCGAGGGCTTCGGGTGATAATATCCCTTGTCTAATTTTACAAGGTGCTCAAAGGTTTTGGAGTTGGGGGCATCTGGAGAAGGCAGACGGCTAATCAGGTTATAGTTCAGGGCCTGCCAATTTTGTTGGCCTTAACAAAATAACACAGGTGTTCAACATAACGCACCCACTGCTCTGTTTAGAATCGAATGTTTCATGTTTCCCAAAAAGGGGTACTTTGATACTCATAGAATGCTGAACTAGTTTGCTTCAAAGGAAAAGCTTCCACACAAAGTTTGCTCTCCCGATTACGGCTATAGGAAGGCACTCCGATTTATCCTCATTGCCAAATGTAGTGTCCTGTAAGACTAATGACCACCAAATAGATAAATGAATGAACAGTTTATTAAGGCAAATTAGTATTTACAGAGAGTGAGATAAAGGCAACCGTACTTGATGACTCCAAACTCCTAATTAACATGCGCTTAGCCTCAGGATTTGAGCGTTCCAGCCCGATTGGCCCTAAGGACACCTGACCCTCTGAGAACCCGCCCCCTTAAAGGGGCATGCTGCCACATTGTGTGATTAGAGCATTTACGTTTATCGATTTTCTATAAATCAGTTCGAGAATGTGTGTAACTTTCACGGTCACAGCCTGCAAAGTGATGCTCGAGCACAGTTGCCCAACCATTGCAGCACCCACTCAAATCCCAGTGCTTTCCCGTGCGATCAGAATTGGGTGAGTTTTTGCAATAGGCTGATGATTCTACTTTACCAGATTGTCGCACAGATGGTGATAGCGAATATTATCCCAATGCTAACACACATGGAACTCAATATGAATTCAAAATGTTACAAATACCACAGAGAGTTACTTCAGCCCTTTTCACTAGATCTACATTGGGCTTCCTGTTGCTTCTGAACATTTGTTGGTCACATTAAGTTAAAGGAAATGTACTTGATTGGATTTTCTCGGCCTCAAAATAGTCAAAAGAATTGCAAATCTTTTAAAAGCAAGGGTAAAAATTAATTGCGTCTCAGCTTACGTCCCTCTCTCAACCATTAAACTTAATTCAAATAATATGTGTTCACTTTTCGCTTTACCGTTTCCAGGCATCAAAAAATATAATTCAACAAATGGTTCCCCACCACCAGGTCAGAGGACAAATGCACTGGGCGGCAAGTTGCCACAGTGGCTAACACCATTCACTCACAGCATCAGGGACCCGTGTTTGATTCCGGCCTTGGGTGACTGTCTGTGTGGAGTTTGTACTTTCTCCCCATGTCTGCGTGGGTTTCCTCCGGGTGCTCCGGTTTCCTCCCACAGCCCAAAGATGTTCAGGTTAGGTGGATTAGCTTGGCTTATATTGCCCCGTAGTGTCTAAAACGGTAGGTGGTGTTATGGGGTGACAGGGATAGTGTGGGGATCTGGGGCTACATAGGGTGCTCTTTCCGAAGGTCGGTATAGACATGCTGGACCGAATGGCCTCCTTCTATGATCCTCTGATGAACAGAACAGGAAAACCCCAAGCTTTAGCTCAGGGCCATTGTAATTTAGCCTCCTTCAGCTCTCCCGGCGAATTATGGTGGGCAACTGAATCTCAGCATTCTGTCTCGACCCCCTGGGCTAGTGTGCGGTCAATTCCAGTCCCACTTGACCTTGAGTCACAATGCAGGTGAAATGAGATTTTATTTAAAATACCCAAGGTCCTTAACTGAATCCAATGTACTACAGTCACCACATTTGTAACTTTAACACAAGTAAACTTTTATTATGTACAGTATTATCATTAAACTGGCAGAAAGCATAACTGGCTATCTACTATTCCTTTCCCAAACACATCCCCCCTTTCCTAACTACCTCTACTCTCTCCACCCCCCCCACCCCCTCCCTCCCCACACATACACACACACACACAGGGAAAGGGTGGTGGAAAAGTCAAGAAAATATTAATAAGATCAAAGGATAAAGGATCTTTGATGCACTAGGTTGGCTGACAGTCAATGTCTTTCTGACGTTATTGAGCATGAGTGGGCAGGTCCAGCGACCCTCCGATATGGCACACTACCAATGTCCAATCCCTGTGACAGATTTAGCTTATTCCGGACCTGATAATACTTTATTCATAACCTATGCTCTAGGTTAACCCACCAAAAGAGGGAAATCCGTTTCTCTGCTCAGACTCAAAATAGATCTCAAGAAGGGAAAATTCTTTTCCGGGTCTCAGACAGTTAGACAGGATCTCAGATAATTTTTATGGGAAAAGTTCAGATACGTCACTCATAAGTAAATCATTACCTCTATCGTTGTGGGTCCTTGTCATTTAAGACTTCCTAAATGAGTGTCTTTGACTTTGAGAGTAAGTCTACACAGTATTATTTTAATCAAAGTATTTTTATTGTAAAATACTCCCAGTAGATACATACAGAATTGCAGAGTTAAAAATATAAATTTATTAACAGTCTTTAGTTATCTGTTCATAATATAAAACCCGTTAACAGTCCTTTGTTATCTGCTAACACACTAACTTCTCTTAGGAGAATGAGATATCTAAAACATGGAAAATCCTAAAGTACCTCACATCAATTTCTAATACATTTCTCAGAGGTTTAACAGAAACATACTCACAAAACCATGATGGTCTTTGTTTGATGAGGCAAGCTAGAAGAACAGGGCCAGGATTCTCCCACAATTGGCGGGATGGGCCGACGCTGGCACCAAGAGCGGTGCGAGCCACACTGGCATTGTTCCGCCCTGAAGTTGCGGAATTCTGCGCAATTCCGGGGGCTAGACCGGCGCCGGCGGGGTTGCCGCGAGTTGCCATATGCGCAGAACCGCCAGTAGATCGGTGGGCCCCCCTGGGGGCCGGATCCCCCCATGCCCCCTCAAGGACTCCGCTAGTCACCCTCCAAGCCAGGTCCCGCAGGGATAGACCGTGTCTATTTCATGCCGGCAGGACTGGCTGAAAACGGGTGGCCGCTTGGCCCATCAGGGCCCGGAGAATTGCCAGGCGCCCGCTGCCAACGGCGCCCGACTGGCGCGGCGTGATCCCCGTCCCCGTCCGAAAACAGGCGCCAGCGATTTCGGCAGCCGACGTCGGAGCGGCTGGATGGTATTCACGCTGCCCCCTGGTGATTCTCCGAACCGGCGGGGGGCCAGAGAATCCCACCCCAGGGCTTTGACCCATACTCCTGCAGGGGAGTGAGAAGGTACCTCTCTGCCAAAATGCCCCTCTTTTTCTACATAAAATATTCGAATCGGTCAAGGTCTGTCTCTGTTGTCTTATCACTTATTGTTGATTAATTGCCTATAGCCAAATGGCTAATTTGATATATTATCATCAATATATGTTTTAATGATCTTAGTGTCTGCATGAATGTCAGGTGTCTTAAGATATATTGGCAAAGAGGGACTCGTATAGAGATCTGTCTCTTTTCAGTGTTGCCATCATTCTCAGATATATAGATTGTCAAACAGACACTTCTTTGAGGCTGTTATTCTAAATGTCAAGAGTTCTATCGTTAAGGAAGGATTTGTGTATCATTTATCTGAAGAACTTCCTATTCTCATGGTTTGAATAATTATAGGTTTAGCGGAGTTATCTAAAGAATTTACGGTGTGTCAAAGCAAGATTTTCCTTCTCCTGTATTTGTTTGGAATGTATTAATGATCCTTGAAGTCAGCTCGGGGTTTCTCCCTTAAAATGCTGACTTCTGGACGACCTTCAGCTGAAGTGGTTTTATTCCATTTTGAATGAAAATACTGGTTGTATTAATTTCTGTTGCCTTATTTCAAATCGAACTCTGCGGCGAACGTGATATTCATCACATTCCCCACTCTATCCAGTAACTCCACCTAACCTTTGGACACTAAGGGGCAATTTATCATGGCCAATCCACCTAACCTGCACATCTTTGGACTGTGGGAGGAAACCGGAGCACCCGAAGGAAACCCACGCGCACACGAGGAGGATGTGCAGACTCCACACAGGCAGCCACCTGAGGTCGGAATTGAACCCGGGTCCCTGGCGCTGTGAGGCAGCAATGCTAACCTCTGTGCTATTGTGCTGCCCTCACTTGAAAGAATAACAAAAACATCCCTTGGCACTATTCAGAAGGAGAGGAAGAGAATTACCCCTGGTGTCCTGACTAAGTGATATCTCTCAAACAACAGACAGAGAAAACTGATCATCTCATTCCTCTTTTTGGAGTTTATTGCGTACAAATTGCCTGATGGAGTTCCTACATTACAACGTTCACTACACTTCCTTAACGGTAAAGCTCTTTGGGATGTCGTAAAAGGTCACTTGTTTTCTTTCTAAAAATATTTCTTAAACATGATGGCAATGGGCAGTAAGGGGCGGGATTCTCTCACCCCGGGGCCGGGACGGAGAATCGCCGTGACCAGCGCGAATCGCACCACGCCGCCCCGTGCCGATCCGCCAATTCTCCGGGGAGTGGCGCCGATCGAGGGCCATTCTACGCCCCCCCCCCACCCCCTCCCAGCGATTCTCGGCATTGGATGGGCCAAGCAGCCACGCAAAAAAGGCCAACTCCAGCCGGCACCGTTCACACCTGCTCTTACCCAGTGGGACCTCGGTGCGGATGCATCCGGGGCAGCCTGGTGGTGGTGGTGGGGGGGGGGGGGGGGGGGGGGGGGGGGGGGGCGGGGGGAAACGCAGCGGTGTTTACGACGGCGTCAACGCTTAGCCTCAGGGTCAGAGAATCCGCCCAAGGTTTCCGGATAGGAAGATGTTTTGTCTCTCAGGGAATCGAGGGATATGGGAAACAGAACAGAAAGCGGAGTTGAAGAATCAACCATGATTGTGTTGAATGGTGGGGCCGGTTTGACCGGCCAAATGGTCTACTCCAGCTGCTTTACCTGATGTTTTTCTACAGCATAGGCAAGTCTTTAGGAAATATGTCGATATTTAGCCAATACATATATAGTTATTTGATTTAATTTACTTATTCCTGATTTAAAAATGAACTCTGAGCTGTTTCCTCTGAGCAAGATTAGTAAAATAATTTTGGTTTGAAGGATCTCCCTTTATCTCTATTTATTAATGCTAGAAAAAAAGTTGTACATGATTCTATCTAATTAGTTTATTTACTCTTAACATTTTATGTCCTAGCCAGACAGCAATATGCATTTTTAATGGGAAATTTCTCTGTGAGCTATGCTCAATGTAACTTATAAACATGATCCAATGTTTGAAATTGAAAAGTGGAACATTGGAGCAATTAATTAATCACCCATCAGAAAGATATAACTTTGCTTTTATTGCACTGATTATTTAATTAGTTTCCTTCAGATAATCTAATCTAACTTAATGAAATATATCTCGCTGAGAGGCTTTTGTCTATCTTCATTTCCTTCCCCTTTCTGAGAAGGGTTTCTGTGGGAAAATAGCTTTTCAGGTCAGGAGTGCAGTCAGATTTGTTGGCGGTGATGATGCATAACGTTGGTCATGAAGCTGATTGTCAACGCTGCCTTTACACAGGTGGTCAGTCTGCAGCAGTTCAGTCCCAATCAGGAAGGATGTGGTGGTATTGGAGGCAGTTCGGAGACGGTTCACCAGATTGATTCCGGGGATGAAAGGGTTGACGTATGAGGAGAGATTAAACAGTTTGGGCTCAGACTCGCTGGAGTTTAGAAGGATGAGAGGGGACCAGATGGAGGTATATAAAATACTTAAAGGTATTGACAAAGTAAACGTAGACCAAATGTCCCTCTTGTGGGGAAATCTAGAATGAGAGGCCGCAGATAGAGGTTGAGAGGTGGTAGATTGAGAACTGAGATGAGGAGGAACTACTTCCCGCAGCTGGTAGTTAGTTGTGGAGCTGGCTGCCCCATACTGTGGTGGAATCTGAGTCATTAAATCGTTTCAAGAAGGAGATAGATATATTTCTGATTTTTTTTTAAATGTTAAAGGGATATGAGAAACAGGTGGATTTGAGACCAGGACGAGATCAGCCATGATCTGATTGAATGGTGGAGCAGGCTCAAAGGGCTGGATTGCCAACTCCTAATTCTTATGTTCCTATCTTGATTTTAATGCTATCATAAATCCCCTTTCCATTTTCTGAACTGCTGCCACATCCTTTTGACCAGATTCTTCTTTTCAACAGTATTTCGTCAGCAGTTCATTGATTCCACTTGAGGCTCTCATTTTGGGAGCATTTTGCGTCCTCAGTTAGGTTGGGTGAACTGATGTGCAAAGAGATCCACCACGACAGTAACAATGGTCGCTGCTACATTGAAAACTCAATCAGGACGGAGATTCCAGATCAGCTTCAGATGTTTCCTATATACCGATGACACACATATATTCTGCCTGTTTGATTGGCTGCACTGTGTTCAGTTATGGTCCCTTGGTCAGAGAAGGGTTGTACTTGCCTGGAATGGGGTGGGGGGGGCAACTGAAGTTCGCTCGGCTGACTCTTGGGATGAGGGCAGTGTCCCGTGAGCAAAGATTGAATAGCCCTGTCCCATATTTCCTAGTATTGAATGGAATGAAACGTGATCTCAGTGAAACATATAAGATTCTTCAGGAAGTTGACGGAATAGACGCTGAGGTGCTGTTCCTCCGGCTGAAGAACCTGGAACTAAAGGGCATCATCTCAGAATGATGGGTTGGCCATTTCGAAATGAGCTAAGGAGAAATTTATTCACTCAAGGAGTTGATCATCTTTCAATTTCACTACCCCAGAGAGTTTTGAATGGCGCTTTAGAAATGTACGTTTTATTGGTTCTTCTTCTCTGCTCTACCACCAGTTCTTAAAGATCTCTCTTGTTGTTTGCAATTAAGAACAGGATATAGAGTTCAGTGTGCACAATGATTAGAGCACTCCTCTGCATTGTATTCTAATGTTTTAGCAATGTTGGCCTATATTATATTGGCTTTGTTGATTATTGCCTTGCATTGGTTAGATATTTTTAGGTTTGATTGTACAGATCTCCGCAACAAACTCTGAATTGTCCTCCAACCAGGATGGGAGGAATGGGCAGTTTCTCTTGCCCCACCACTCCACAGGTCACAATATTATGTGGCTGCTTAACTCACTCACCAACATGGCCAATTATTTACCTTCAATCCTGTTGGCCCCAGAATAAATGAGATTTTGAACAGGCTTCTGTCAATTTATGCAGAAGTATCATTAATTCCAGATTTATTCGAACAAAACTTTTTTTTATAACAAGTTGTAAGAACTGCTTAACACGCAATTTGTAATCTGGAAGTATAATAACCTATTGATCCCTTTTATAATTCTGCAGCACACACACACAAACAAACAAACAACAAATAAATAGGGTGTGGGATTCTCTGTCCCACCAGCCCCCGTTTTCCTGCACGGCCCGTCCCTGCTGGCAGCGGGAATCTCTGCTCCCGCAGTCGGCTAATCGCGTTTACCATTGTGGGCCGCCACACGCTGTCAGGAAATGCTCAGGTGTGGGTGTGCTGCCGGTGGGGCGGACGATCCCGCTGATGGACAATCCAGCAGATAGTCTCTACAGATATGGGTGATTGAGCAAAAGACTTTATAAAAAGGATAAAGTCTGCAGGGTTTTGTCATTGTTGATCTAGTGCTCCTTCATGTGGAGAAGTCACATTCATTCCAGTAGAAGTTGGGAGGTTCTCTCAAACACAAATGGCACATAAAGGAGAACGGAACAGAACAGTGGGAAGCACGGTAGCATGGTGGTTAGCATAAATGCTTCACAGCTCCAGGGTCCCAGGTTCGATTCACGGCTGGGTCACTGTCTGTGCGGAGTCTGCACGTCCTCCCACTGTGTGCGTGGGTTTCCTCCGGGTGCTCCGGTTTCCTCCCACAGTCCAAAGATGTGCGTGTTAGGTGGATTGGCCATGCTAAATTGCCCGTAGTGTCCTAAAAAGTAAGGTTAAGGGGGGGTTGTTGGGTTACGGGTATAGGGTGGATACGTGGGTTTGAGTAGGGTGATCATTGCTCGGCACAACATCGAGGGCCGAAGGGCCTGTTCTGTGCTGTACTGTTCTATGTTCTACTGTTCTATGTTCTAATAATCCTTCTTGTTTCAGCCTTTTGGTTTCCAATACAGGCAAGTTCTACTGAAATACAGATTCCTACCTGGATACTGATAGTCACATCATTTCCAGCAAGGCAAGGAGGGAACGGGCTGGACAGCTTTCATTCTTCTCAGCTCATTCCCAACTGAGTTCAAAAAAAGTTTAAAATCTTGAAGTTCATCTTTCACAGGTGATTTCCAATAATTCACCAGGGCCTTTGCCTTTAAAACAGTTTTTTTCCCCTCAACCATTAATTACAAATATGGGGCGAAATTCTCCGACCCCACGCAGGGTCGGAGAATCGGCCGGCAGCGGCGTTATTCCCGCTCCCGCAGGGTTTTTAAATCTCTGACCGGCCAAAAACCGGCGCTGTGCAAATCCCGCCGGCAGCCTCTGAAAACAGCTGGCGCCGGCGGGATTTCATTTTTTTTTTAGTTTCCACAAATCTCCGGCCCGGATGGGCCGAAGTCCCGCCGACGTGGCCACGGGTCACGTCGGCGAAAATCACAGTTGCTTTAAAACGGCGTCAACCATTGATGATGGTTGACGCCGTTCAGTGTCGGGGGGTGGGTTGCGGCATGGGGGGGTGGGTTGCGGCATCGGGGGGTGGGTTGCGGCATCGGGGGTGGGTTGCGGCATCGGGGGAGGGTTGCAGCATCGGGGGGGGGGTTGCGGCATCGGGGGGGGCATCGGGGGGGGTTGTGGCATCGGGGGGGGGTTGCGGCATCGGGGGGTGGGTTGCGGCATCGGGGGGTGGGTTGCGGCATCGGGGGGTGGGTTGCGGCATCGGGGGGGTTTGCGGCATCGGGGGGTTGCGGCATCGGGGGGGCATCGGGGGGGGGTTGCGGCATCGGGGGGGGTTGCGGCATCGGGGGGGGTTGCGGCATCGGGGGGGCATCGAGGGGGGTTGCGGCATCGGGGGGGTTGCGGCATCGGGGGGTGGTTTGGGGGCAGCGGCGTGCAGAGAGGGGGGGCGACGGATGCCCGGGGCCAACGCACTGTCGCCCCCCCCCTCTGTACGCCGCTGCCCCCTACCCCAACCACCCCCCCTCACCACCCCTACCTCCCTCCAATACCCCTACCCCCCTCCCCACCACCCCTACCCCCATCCCCACCACCCCTACCCCCCTCCAACGCCGCCCCCCCATCTCTCGCAACGCCGCAACCCCCCACCCTCAACGCCGCAACCCCCGCTCATTGCCCGCAACCCCCCCCTCTCAACGCCGGGTCCCCCCCCTCTCAACGCCGGGTCCCCCCCCCTCAACGCCGGGTCCCCCCCCCTCAACGCCGGTACCCACACCCCGTCCCCCTCCCTCTGAAGGCCGGTACCCACACACCCCCCCCTCTCTCCTCCTCCCCCCCTTCCTTCCTCCTCCCCCCTCCTTCCTCCTCCCCCTTCCTTCCTCCTCCCCCCTCCTTCCTCCTCCCCCCTTCCTTCCTCCTCCCCCCTTCCTTCCTCCTCCCCCCTTCCTTCCTCCTCCCCCCCTTCCATCCTCCCCCCCCCTTCCTTCCTCCCCCCCCTTCCTTCCTCCTCCCCCCCCTTCCTTCCTCCTCCCCCCCTTCCTTCCTCCCCCCCCTTCCTTCCTCCCCCCCTTCCTTCCTCCGTTAGTGGGGGGGGGGTGCGGCGTTAGTGGGGGGTGGGGGGTGTGCGGCGTTGGACGAGGGTAGGGGTGGTGAAGGGGGTAGGGGTGGTGAGGGGGGGGTCGGGGTAGGGGCAGCGGCATGCAGAGGAGGAGGGCGACGGGCGACGGATGCCCGGGGCCAACGCACTGTCGCCCCCCTCTGCACGCCGCTGCCCCTACCCCAACCACCTCCCCTCACCACCTCTACCCCCTTCACCACCCCTACCCCCCTCCAACGCCGCACCCCCCCACCCCCCACCCCCCACTAACGCCGCACCCCCCCCCACTAACGGAGGAAGGAAGGGGGGGAGGAGGAAGGAGGGGGGACGGAGGAAGGAAGGGGGGAGGAGGAAGAAGGGGGGGAGGAGGAAGGAAGGGGGGAGGAGGAGAGAGGGGAGGGGGTGTGGGTACCGGCCTTCAGAGGGAGGGGGACGGGGTGTGGGTACCGGCGTTGAGGGGGGGGACCCGGCGTTGAGGGGGGGGTTGCGGCGTTGTGAGAGATGGGGGGGCGGCGTTGGAGGGGGGTAGGGGTGGTGGGGAGGGGGTTAGGGGTGGTGGGGAGGGGGGTAGGGGTGGTGGGGAGGGGGGTAGGGGTGGTGGGGAGGGGGGTAGGGGTGGTGGGGAGGGAGGTAGGGGTGGTGGGGAGGGAGGTAGGGGTGGTGAGGGGGGGGTGGTTGGGGTAGGGGGCAGCGGCGTACAGAGGGGGGGGCGACGGTGCGTTGGCCCCGGGCATTCGTCGCCCCCCCTCTCTGCACGCCGCTGCCCCCAAACCCCCCCCCGATGCCACATCCGCCCCCCCGATGCCGCAACCCCCCCGATGCCGCAACCCCCCCCCCCCCCCCCCCCCCTCCCCCCCCCCCCCCCCCCCCAACCCCCCCCCCCCCCCCCCCCCCCCGATGCCGCAACCCCCCCCCCCAAACGCCGGGTCAGTCTCTCTCCTCCTCCTCCTCCAAAAAACGCCGGGTCTCACCACTTCCGCAGCTGGTGAAACTGACGCGTATCGCGTCAGTCAGCTGCTGGCCCCTCCGGGAACGGAGAATCGCCGCCTAAAAGAAGGCCCCCACGCCGGAGTCATCTACTCCAATTTTGCTCGCCGGAAATCGGCGTTACGACGGTCTGCAGAGAATTTCGCCCATGATGTGGAGATGCTGGTGTTGCACTGGGTTTGTTTCGAATCACTAGCTTTCAGAACGCAGCTCCTTCATCAGGTGGATCTTTTTTAACAAAAAATCCAAATGTCGAAAGAATGCAATGTCCTTCCAAATTAAAAAAAATACACTAGTTCGGCCAGAGAACCGCCGGGGGTCGGCGTGAATCCCGCCCCCACCGGCTGCCAAATTCTCCGGCGCCGGGGTTTTGGGCGGGGGCGGGAATCATGCCGGTCGGCGGCCGCTAGCAGCGCCCCCCCCCCCCCCCGGTGATTCTCCGGCCCGCAATGGGCCGAGGGGCCGCCCGTTTTAGGCCGGTCCCGCCGGCTTAAATTACACCTGGTACTTACCGGGGGGGACCTGGCTCTGCGGGCGGCCTCCGGGGTGCTCGGGGGGGCGTGGGGGGATCTGGCCCCGGGGGGGGCCCCACGATGGCCTGGCCCACGATCGGGGCCCACCCATCCGCGGGCGGGCCTGTGCCAGGAGGCACTCTTTTCCTCCGCACCAGCTGCTGTGGACCACCGCCATGGCCGGTGCGGAGACAAACCCCCTTGCGCTTGCGCTGGGATGACGCCAGCAAGCGCTGGCGCTCCTGCGCATGCACCAACTCACGCCCGCCGGCGGAGGCCCTTCGGCGTCAGTTGGCATGGTGCCAAGACTCTACCATGATGGTTGGTGCGGTGCCAACCACACCAACGCCGCCCTAGCCCCTGAAGGTGCAGAGGATTCCGTACCTTCCGGGTGGCCCAACACCGGAGTGGTTCATGCCACTCCTCGGCGCCAGGACCGCCCGTCCCGCTGGATAGGGGAGATTCCCGCCCATGGTTTCTCAACAGCTGATTCACTCAGTAATTCCACCCACTCTGACATCTCCTGAAGATTACCCGTTGTTTCCTACAATTGAACCAGTTTCTTATCCATTTTCAGGGCGCACCCTGGACCCACACACATTTTATTTAAATGAATGGCCTGCCGTGTGAGACTTTAAAACCTTTCAGAGGTCAAGATACAAGAAATACAAAACTTTAGCAATCTTCAGCAGCATCTCCAAAACTTCTGGTGTCTGCCACCTGGAAAGAAAAACGGGCAGCAGGCACGTTGGAACACCCCCACCTGCAATTTTCCCTCAAAGTTAGACAACATTCTGATCGGAAATGAATTGCAATTCCTTCATTATCATTGAGCTAAATTCTTGGTACCACCCTTCGCCAGGTAAAATGGCCACCTGCAAAGGACCATGAGAACTGTGATCAATTTGGGACACAGACAGGTACACAGCCTCTGTGTATTGCGCAAAGGAACCAGACTTGGCTGAAACTTGTATCCATTAAGAGTCCATCACTATTTCTCCCAGGACAATAGAGTTTCAATCAAGGAGTTACAGCAGTAGCAGACCAACTTGTGCCACCTCCCCTTATTTGGAAAGGCCTACGTGCCTGGGACAATGATAGCTAGGACACCCAGCTAGCGAGGTATCCAGCCCCTAATTGGCTGAGATCAATGAGGGTGATCGAGAACCCGATCGATCCATTGGACCCACAAGGGCGCGAAAGAGACAAAGGATAAAAAGCCTTGCGCACTAGAAATCTGCCTCTTTTGGGACCGGCCTGTGTGTGACCAACTGCAGCAGAACAGCCAAGTTCAAGGACCCACGACCGTTCCTGAAGGACGAGCCCAGCTGAGATGAAGCTAACAACTTCCAAACTGACCACGTGGACCCGGATAAAGGCCTTGGATGGGATTCTCCGCGAACCGGCGGGGCAGATCACTCCAGCGCCGAAGAGTGGCGTGAATCACTCTAGCGACGGGGCGCCCCGAAGGTGCAAAATTCTCCGCACCTTCAGGGGCTAGGCCGGCGCCGGAGTGTTTGGCGCCATGCCAGCGGGTGTGGAAGGATTTGGTGCCACGCGAACAGGCGCCGAAGGGCCTCTGCCGGCCGGCGCGAGTTGGCACGTGCACGGGAGTGCCAGCGTGTGCTGGCGTCATCCCAGCGCAAGTGCAGGGGGGGTTCGTCTCTGCACTGGCCAATGCGGAGGTTCACAGCAGCCGGTACAGAAGGAAATAGTTTCCCCACGGCACAGGCCCGCCCGCGGATCACTGGGCCCCGATCGCGGGCCAGGCCTCCGTGGGGGGCACCCCCCAGGGCCAGATCCCCCCGTGTCTCGTCCAAGGGCAATGCAGGCCGCCTGCGGAGCCAGGTCCCGCCAGTAAGGGCCTGTTGTGATTTACACCGGCGGGACCCACCACAAACGGGCGGCCGCGGGCCATAGAATCGCCGGGCGGGGCGCTGCCAGCAGCCGCCGACCGGCGCGCCGCGATTCCCGCCCCCGCCAAAACCACGGCACCGGAGAATTCGTCAGCTGGCGCGGGCGGGATTCATGCCGTTCCCCCCGGCGATTCTCCAACCCGGTGGGGGTTTGGAGAATCCCACCCCTTATCTCTCACAGTGCCGGTCACTCGAAGTTAAGTAAAGGTCATCTCAGTCGTTAGATGTAGTTTAGTACGGAGCCGCGTGTGTTATTGCATAGAGATACAAGTCTTGTGTTATGAATAAACTGTGTTTTTGAGCTAACATATTGGCTGTGTGGTCATTTGGTCGATATAAGAAACAGCTTGTGGTTCACCCCAAAGTAAAGAAGGCAACACCCTCAGTAGCATTATGGACGTTACTTCACCACATGGACTGTGAGCGGTTCAAGAAGACGGGATTACCTTCGGGTCGCACAATAAATGTTGGCTGCACCAGCGAAGTCCACGTGGTCTGAACAAATACGTCTAAGAAATGCCTCAGGGCTTCTCAACAGTTACCTGGGTTGATTTCATTATTTTCCCTTGAACAGCAGTAGGTCTAATGGGCCTCTAGTCGCCTATGTCTGTTCAGTCAGTCTTTTCAAAGAGGGACACTTTATTAATCTGTTTCCAATTTTCCCAGTGTTCAATCTCCATCATTACCTCACACACCTCCTCTTCAGTATTTTTCATCATCCTGGGAACAAACACCATCTAATCCTTGAATATAAATCTTGTTTTGAGTCCATTTATCCTGCCTAAGGTTTCAACCTCACCTTCCGAGATC
Source organism: Scyliorhinus canicula (assembly GCF_902713615.1). Taxonomy (NCBI): domain Eukaryota; kingdom Metazoa; phylum Chordata; class Chondrichthyes; order Carcharhiniformes; family Scyliorhinidae; genus Scyliorhinus; species Scyliorhinus canicula. The sequence goes on along the minus strand of NC_052150.1, from coordinate 6,839,499 downwards.
CAATAACCTTACTCTTTGCGTCTGCATTTGGAGAGTGTGTTGCTGAATTCCTTTGTTATTATGACCAGAGGTAACAATGTGTGGAACGGCTCCCCTCTTTGCCACCACACCAGTGTGTTTTTTTGAAAAGAATATACTAACTAATTCAGTGAGGATTTAGCTGTTCACAAACCACAATCGTAAAGGAACCAATAGGTTTTCTTGAGGTCAATAAAGCAAGATTAGCTTCATTATACTTAAACTGACCGATGTATAGCAATAGAATATGGAGCAACTTTCACACAGATACAGATTACAGAGTGGGGAAGGATAGGATGGTCATATTAAAGTTCATGGAACAAGTAGAAAGTATACAGCCTGGAGGTTGATGATTCATGCTGTCTTTTGACTGAAGTCAGTGGTCTCAATGATCCTGGTTTGAAGGTGGAGATTTGGATTATTTTAACAATTAATCTGCTTGCTGCAGGGATGCTTACAGTCAGCAAACAGAGCTTGAAGTTTACCAGGTGGGTTGGAGCTAAAAGGAGGAGGAGGGACTTTGGTCTTCTCCTGAGCTGCTTGGTCCTCGGTTTTTCCGAGAAAAATCTGTATTCCAAAGGTGACTTGAAAATCTCAGGTCTGAAGTTAACGCAGCCAGAGCCCCATTGTCCAAGTGATTATTCTTAACAGCCCGGCTCTAACAGTTGAATACCGCAGATGATTGCCATTTGGCACTCTTGCTTCACAGCACCAGGGTCCCAAGTTCGATTCCTGGCTTGGGTCACTGTCTGTGAGGATTCTGCACGTCCTCCCCGTGTCTGCATGGATTTCCTCCGGGTGCTCCGGTTTCCTCCCACAAGTCCCGAAAGACGCGCCTGTTAGGTGAATTGGACATTCTGAATTCTCCCTCTGTGTACCCGAACAGGTGCTGGAATGTGGCCACTCGGGGATATTCACAGTAACTTCATTGCAGTGTTAATGTAAGCCTACTTGTGACAATAAAGATTATTATATATTATTATTAGTTGCCTTACCAATGAGAAAGAGGATGTGAGTTCTTCACAAATTACTAAAGTCATTGCCATGGTTGGGTTTATCAAGCTGGCTGACTCCAATCCAGTGAGTTGGAATGTGAAACGTACAGGAATGCAAATCGGGGTCAGCTATCTCAGGCTGGAATAACGATCATTTTTTGGCATCAGGCGCATGTCTGTGGCAATACTTGCAATACTTGGAGCAAACAAATGATCAGAGATTGACTATGTGCTCGGTCTCAGCTTTGAGCCTGCTTGCCCCTTTTATAACTTTTTGCTTCCTCTCCTGCTGAAATAATGATGTTTGGAAAATCTCGGATCAGGGAATATAGCCTGAAAACGAGAGCCCAAACGTTCAGGAATTAAATTCGGAAACACTGTTCATTTTAAATCTGGGATTGAAATCCGAGACCTGCTTGCCAATGGGAGGCTGGGATCGCCTCATGCTGCTCGTGCTCTGCAGGACCATGAGCCACGCCCACCCGAGATCCAGAATCACTGGGGGCCTCCTGACAAGGTGAAGGTGGTACAGGGATCGCAGGAGAGGTTGGATCTGGAAGGGTTGGAGACAAGGGTAGTGGGTGATGTGGTGTTCTCTGCTTTGTTTTACCTGGATGGCTTGGATGCGTAGTGTTGAACAAAGAACACCAAGCTTTATTAACGAACAAAACTAATTTATTAACCCGACTGCATATGCTTCATATATACTCCTAAAGTACAAGGTTACTATATTAAACTATGCTATCTCTAACTACAGAACTCTCAAATACACAACTGATTGCCTTCATGCCGAACCATTGCCGACAATCCCTGAAGTCACATGATACATATATGACTGTGGTGTGGTTCCCTCTAGTGGTGAGAAGCATTATAGTTAACTTGTTAACACTTTACATCCCAGTCAATATACATATCATGACTGGTGGCTTTCTGTGCCCCCACCTCCACTCTCACGTCCCTCAATTGGACACAGAGTGCCCGACTAGGAGGGACTCCCCTGGGAGGCTGCTGACAAACTTGACAGGGTTTGCTGGGCATCATTCAGGAAGCACAGGAACGTCACACGGCCTCCATTTAATTCCTAAGCCGGCGCTAAATTGGGTTGGGGTCATTGTTAATGGGAGTTAATTGGCTCATGAACGAGGCTGAATGACATCCCGCTGCTGACAGCTGGGAATCCCGTGTCAGCCCCTTCCTTCCTCCCAACTTAATGGGGAAGGGCGGGAGATTTGGGCAGCACTGGGAGGAAGTTACAGGGCCGCTCCTGTGATTAAGTGGACCCAGTTGTTGCTGTCGCAATGGGGGCTACATTGAATCCAGCCCATAGAGTTTGACAATTTACTTCCAGCGAACCATTGGTTAATTTCTATCCCATGTTAACATTTGTAAAATGCTGGTTTTTGGTCAGAGGCATCTTGAAATAGGTGATTTGTTGCTTTCATTCACTTTTGCTTTGTGATGAGTGGCACATTCTGTACCTGACTAATTATGATTTTTTTTTACTGCTGATGGGTACAAAATATCAATGCAGCGAATGTGACAAATGTATGTTTGTTGCACGATGTAGCTGCAAAGTGTGAATCAAATAATGCCATGGATAGGTGCAAGGTTTTGTGTATAATAGGATTGCCACCATCAATATGCCAAACCTAAGGGCAGCTGGTTATTAATGTGAGTTCCATTATATTTATTATTTTTTCTTAAAATTCTCAGAATTAACTAACTCTGTGTCCTTGAAATGTGGCTAAAGATTCTAACACAACCCATATAGAAATAACTTCTCCAGCTGTCTTGGAAACATGCTGCCATCGGGTTATTGAACTGACCTTGAGTGTATGATCAATACTCTTCGTCTTCTGCCGACACAGTACATTCCTGATTACTTCTGTTGCCTCTGAGGCAATACTTCAGCGTGATGCCTGGTCCATATTGGTAGCAACGAGATGGGTAGAAAGAGGGATTTTAGCCCTGCAGTCAGAATTTAGGGAGCGAGGCAGGAAATGATGAAGTAGGATTTCAAATCCCTCGGATTAACCCCCAGCTCCGCATGCATGACAGTATGGGAATAGCAGAGAATATGCAGATGAATGTATGGCTGGAGAGATGGGGAAGGAGGGAGAGCTTTAGATTCCTGAGACATTGGAGCAAGCTCCAGGGGAGATAGGACTTGCACAGGCCGGATAGGTTCCACCTATACAGAGCTGGGACCAATTGCCGTGCAGTGATTTGTCAGTGCACGGTTTAAACTAACTGAGCAAGGTCGTGGAAACCAGGAGGTCTTATTAGAGAGGAATACCGAGGTGTATAGAATATTGGGGGAGACAGATAGCACGAGTATAGGAAATAGTAGGGTAGGTGCAGAGTAAAGGAGAAAGTAACAAGGTATAAATTGGGGTTACCACAGCATGTGAACTCATGGAGTGTTGTACAGTTACAGTTTCAGTTTGCAGTAAGAAGTCTTACAACACCAGGTTAAAGTGCAACAGGCTTGTTTCGAATAACTAGCTTTCAGAACACAGCTCCTTCCTCAGATTGCATTGTGGAAATATGATGTTGTGATTTTGACAGAGACCTGGCTCAAAGAAGGGCAGGATGGAGTGTTAAATATTCAAGGATTCAACATGTAACAATAATAATAATCTTTATTAGTGCCACAAGTAGGCTTACATTAACACTGCAATGAATTTACTGTGAAAAGCCCCTAGTCGCCACACTCCGGCACCTGTTGGGGTACACAGAGGGAGAATTCAGAATGTTCAATTCACCTAACAAGCACGTCTTTCGGGAGGAAACCGGAACAGCCGGGGGAAACCCACGCACACATGGGGAGGACGTGCTGACTCCGCACAGACAGTGACCCATGCCGGGAATCGAACCCATGTCCCTGGCTCAGGAAAGATAGGGAAGGAGGGAAAGGTGGAGGGGTGAATATTTATTAAGGAAAATATTGCAGTGTTGGAGAGAGAGGATGTCACAGACGGGTCAAGGGCAGAATCTATTTGCCAGAGTCAAGAAACAAAAGAGGTGTAATTACATTGCTCAATGTAGTCTATAAGCTACCTACTACCAGGATACAGAGGGTCGAGATGAAGAGATGTTATTTCTCTCAATTGGTTGTGACTCTTTGGAATTCTCTGCACCAGAGGGATGTGGAGGCTCCATCATTCAATTCATTTCAGGCTGGAATTTCTTTCGGTCTCTCAGGGAATTAAAGGACATGGGGAGTGGACAGGAAAATGAGATTTAAGCCAAGGTCAGCCCTGAACGTGTTGACTGGAGGAGCAGGACCAATGGGCCATATGGTCTACTCATGCTCTTATTGCTTGTGTTTCTGTGAACAAATCCATAAGGAAACTAAAGAGAGATGCGAGACAGATAGAGTGGCTACAATGGGAGACTTTAATTACCTGAATATGGACTGAGATAACAGTTGTGTAAAGGGAAGGGAGGGGCAGAGTACATAGAAGGTGTTGAGGAAACTTTTTCACATGTTATGCTTCCAGTCAAACAAGAAAGGTGATCTGATTTTGATAATGAGTTGAGCCAAGTGTCATAGAATCATAGAATTTACAGTGCAGAAGTAGGCCATTCGGCCCATCGAGTCTGCAGCGGCTCTTACAAAAAGCACCCTACTGAAGCCCACGTATCTACCCTATCCCCGTATCCAAGTAACACCCACTTAACATTTTTTGGACACTAAGGGCAATTTAGCATGGCCAATCCACCTAACCTGCACATCTTTGGACTGTGGGAGGAAACCAGAGCACCCGGAGGAAACCCACGCAGACACGGGGAGAATGTGCAGACTCCGCACAGACAGTGACCCAGGCCGGGAATCAAACCTGGGACCCTGGTGCTGTGAAACAACTGTGCTAACCACTATGCTATCGTGCTGCCCACATGCCCCGTGCTATCAGTAGGGGAACATTTAGGGGGCGGTGATCATTGTTTAATAAGGTTTCGGTTGACTATAGAAAAGGGCAAAGAATATTCTACAGTAAGCGTAATTAACTGGGGGAAAGTCAACTTGATTGGGTTAAGAATGAATCTGAGGTTGAGAAGTTGGAACCAAAGGTTGGCAGGCTGGAAAAATGGGCTGCCTTGAAAGAGGGGCTAGTTCAAGCACATGTAAGGTGCAATCCCATGAAGACAAATGGAGGGCAAACAAACCCAGAGCTGATGATGAAAGAGAATAGAGATTAAGATGATGAAGAAAAAGTGTGCTTTGGACAGTTGTGTGCTGAAGAATACAATCAAGGTCCAGGCAGAATTTCAAAGGTTCAGAAGGGAAGTGAAAAGCAAATAAGACAAGCAAACAGAGAATATGAAAACAGACTGTCAGCTCACATAAACGGGAATCCCAAAATCTTTAATAGGAATATAAATAGTGAAAGGGTGGTAGAAGGAGGAGTAGGGTCTGTGTGGAGTTTGCACTTTTTCCCCATGTATACGCGGGTTTCCTCCAAGTGCTCCGGTTTCCTCCCGCAGTCCAAAGGATTACATGCTAGGTGGATTAGTCATGATCAATGCCCAGGGTTACAAGGTTAGGGTAAGGGAATGGTCTTAAGCATGGTGCTCCTGCAGACGGTTTTTACAAACTGCTTCTGCAATGTAGTGATTCTAATTAGTGACCAAAAAGGAAATTTACACATGGAGACAGGGGGCATAGCTGGTATCAAATGAATACTTTGCATCTGTCTTTACAAAGGAAAAAAAAAGCTGCACAATTCATGGTGAAAGAGGAGCTAGTTCAGCCACTTGAAGGATTTAAAATCGATGAGGAGATATTGGAAAAGCTCTCTACGTAAAGTTGATAAAGCAACAGGACCGGATGAGATGCATCTAAAGGAAGTTAGAATGGAGGTTTCAGAAGCACTGGCCTTGATGTTCCAGTATTTCTCAGACTCAGGTGTTGCCAGAGGACTGGGGAATTACAAACTCTTGTTCAAGATAGGTCCTGAAGATAAACCCAGAAACCACGTGCCTGTCAGTTTAATCTCAGTGGTTGAAAGCTTCTCGAATGAATAATTCAGGACAAAATCAACAAACGCGTGGGCAATTGCAGATTAATTAAGGAAATTCAGCATGGATTTGTTCAGGGCAAATCATGTTCAATTAACTTGCTGGAGATTTTTAATGGGGTAACAGAGGGTTTCACGTGGGTGATGCTGTTGATGTGGAGTACATGAGCCGTTGTAGCTTGTGGAATAAAATGGAAAGTAAGTGACAAAGACTGCTTGAGTTACAGGAAACAGAGATGTGGTGATTGTCCCTTTAAGGGCAACACAGCAGAGTAAGGGCCACATGGCCTGTGTTGCCCACACAGGGACAATCACCACAAGAGAGTCATGGTTAAAGGGTGTTTTTCTGATTAGAGGGAGATATATGGTGGTGTTTCCCAGCCCAGCAGTCGAGGTAGGACCCTTTCCCTTCCTAGAACTTTGTTTACAAGGCGCAATTTCAACATTTGTGGATGGTGGGAAACTTGAGACATTGTGAATAGTGAGGAGGGTTGTGTGGAAATTCAAAAGGACAGAAACAGGCTGATGAAATTGACAGACATAAGATAGATGAAATTCAATGTGGAGAGGTGTAAAGTCATTCATATTAGGAGGAAGAACTCATAGAGATAATATAAAATAAAGAGTAGAATCCTGTACAGAAGCAGTTGATACAAGGTATGTATGTGTATCAGTCATTAAAAGTGGCAGGATAGTTGAGGGACTGATCAATAGAACATACAGTATCCCAGGTTTTATTAATAGGGGCATAATAAAGTACAAAAGCAAGGAGGTTATGTTAAGCTTGTAAAAGACACTAATTCAGTTTCAGATGGAGCACTGTGTTCAGTTCAGCGGGCTTGAGGAAAGATGGGAACAGATTCACAAATTTGGTTTCAGGGGTGAGAAACCTAAGTTAGTTGAGTGTTGCTGAAAGAAGAGACATTTCGTAGAAGCTTTTCATATTGCATTCATCAGGACAATTCTCGAGAATATCAATGTCAGTGGACTACAACAGACATTTACACTGTGTGAGAGGAGGGTGCTGGCAAGTTGGCAAGTGGATTCGGATTGGTATTCTTGCAAATTTTTCTGATGAGTGCAAGACAAAAAGCTTTGATAAAAAGCCTTTTTCAACAATTCTCAAGTTCTGCACTACAAATAACTTCAGTCAGGTGGATAGTTTGGAGAAGTTGGGATTGTTTTCCTTGGAGAAGAGAGGGCCCAGAGCAGATATGATTGAGGTATTCAAAACCATGAGAGGTCTGGACAGAGTAGATAGAAATAGATGGTTCCCATTGGTGGAAGGATCAGGAACCAGAGGGCTCAGGGTGAAGGTAATTGGCAAATGAAGCAATGGAGAAATGAGGAGAAACGTTAACACCCAGCAAGTGATTAAGGTCTGGAATAGGCACTGAGAGTGTGGTTGAAGGAGGTTCAATTGATGCATTTGAGATGGAATTGGATTGTTTATTGTCAAAGAGAAATATGCCGGGCTCTGGGTCTGTGTGGGTTTGCTCCGGGTGCTCCGGTTTTATCCCACAGTTCAAAGATGGGCAGATTAGGTGGATTGGCCATGATCAATGCTGGGGTTGCGGGTAGAGGGTGGGGTGGTGGGCCAAGGTCGAGTGCTCTTTCGGGGAGTCAGTGGAGACTTGATGGCCAAATGGCCTCTTCAGAACAGGCGCTGGAATGTGGCGACTAGGGGCTTTTCACAGTAACTTCATTTGAGGCCTACTTGTAGCAATAAGCGATTTTCAGTTCAGTTTCAGTTCTGCAGGGTTGGGATTCAATGGGAGCAGTGGAACTGGTCAAAATGCTCTTTGGAGACCCAGCACAAATCCAACAGTCTGAATGGCCTCTTGTGCCATAATTATTTTGAGATACTCTCTAACGCAACGTGGACATGCTGGTTGCCTGGGATCCGAGTTGGAGGGAAAGAAATAAATGAATCCGTGTTCAGACTTCCCAGTCACACTCCTCTCTCTTCTTTCTGCTGTTACCTGAACTTATTTGCCTTTTTCCTACTCATTCCAGCGATGTTTTCAATTTCCCATTTTGATTTATTTCTTTGCTTTCTTTCCTAATCGGTCATTAATTAGCAAAGTGGTAGGTGTGGAAATGGTAAACCATATCTTAATGAAACAAACAGTCTTGGAATCCAAACAAAGGCGCAGCTTATGAATAAGTACCTGAGGCTACGTTATGAAATGCATCTGTGATCAATTTTGCCACAACCAGTAATTAATCATCGCAGCAATTTCTAACAATCATTACAGCATTGACCTCGTCCTGTAATCTCTTCCTTGATTTTTATTTTAGATTTTAATATCACAATTAAAAAATTCTAATCATCTAATAGTTGACCTTTGCTAATGGCCTTTTATGATTTATCCCTTGCAGTTAGGTGGTTTGATCGACGACAATGAATAAGAATGAGGCTGTCAAAAAATATGCTGAAGGGCAGACTTAAAATAATTTCCGACTTGAGAAGTTTAAAGTGCGGTGCAAAAGATGCTGCCGTTCAGTCAAAACCTCAGTCAAAATGAAACATAAAAGAGCAAAATTGTGTCCAGGAGATTTTGATAATTCTTCTCAGAGGTTTGCAGGATGTTTACCCTCGTCTTCCAGGCATACCTGAGAACCAAGGGGCTCGTGAAGACATTGGAAGGAATGAATACTGGGGAAATTAATCGGGCTGGAAGTGGCGAAATCTCCTGGACTGGATCATCTACATCTGTGGAGACATGTGCATTGGTGGTAAAATTCTGTGGATTCTGGAACATTGGATTCTGTAGATTGGGTGGCAGGAAATGTAACCCCATTAAGAAAGGAGGGAGAGAGAAAGGGGCAACTACAGACCTACTAGCCTGACATCAGTCATCGCAAAATTGCAAGAATCCATTATAACAGACGTAACTGGACAGTTGGAAAATAAAGGTAGCATTGGGCAGAGCCAACATGATTTTTGTTTTAAACTCATTCAGGGGTTGCTTTTTTTGCCCATCCCTAATTGCCCTTGAGAAGGTGGTGGTGAGCCACCTTCTTGAACAGCTGCAGCCCATGTGGTGTAGGTGCACCCACAGTGCTGTGAGGGAGAGAGTTCCAGGATTTTGACCCAATGACAGTGAAGGAATGGCAATCTAGTTCCAAGTCAGGATGGTGCGTGTGTTGGAGGGGAACTTGCATATCTCTTTTTTCAGCAACAACAGCAATGTACTCCAGTTGCTGACTCTTAACTTCCCTAACAAGTCTCTCAATTGTGTTCAAGAAAACAGCTCACCACCTTCTCAAAGACAAATAAATACTGCCCTTGTCAGCAACACCCACTTCCTGTGAATGAATGAACAAAAAGTTCTGTGGTCCCGTTGAATGAGAATCTGTGAAAACTGGAGACTTGCAGCGTTTCCCCAATAAATTGTGAATAAATGGCAAACTAAATTAGTCAGCGGTAAATACCCACACAGATTGATCTTAGATTTAGTTTAGATCTGTTCAGCTCGGTGCATACCAGTTATTCAAGGGAATGTACGCGGACAGAAAAAGGCAAATAGCTGCAGATCTATCTGGCTTAGGAAATAAAATCAGAAAGTGCTGAAAATGTCAGAAGGTCTGGCAGCAGCTGTATAGGGAGAGGCAGAGTTAAGGCCTGGATTATGTGCTGAGGGTGGGTTCCCCTCAACCCAACATAAACGCTGGGGGCGAGGCCACCTCTGCTTAACCAGCTCACCCTGCGTTAATATTCTGGACAGTAACTTCCAGGAGAAAGTCCCGCCTCACAGAGCTGCCAGCTAATATCGGAGGTCGGCAGGCCACTGCCGGTACTGCGGGTAGACCAAGGAGGCAGTGTTCAGTGTTGGGCCCCGACATCCGCTACGTCGGGGATTTCACAGGGACAGACCATTTATTCCAGTGTGTTTTAAAGAATAGCTTTAGCTCAATTCGTAACGCGGCCTATGCAACTGCGCAAGTGTCATCGATCATTGATCCTTCCGTGCCTGCTGACAACAGTTGTTGTTCCACATTGCCTGTAGTAGGGCCTTTAACCTTCGGTACCCATGATGGCAAAAGCAAAATATTGCAGTTTCTGGAGACCTGAAATAAAAATGAAAATGATGGATAGACTCAGCATCTGTAGAGAGAGAGAAACAGAGTTAATATTTTGGGTTGATGATGACCATTCATCAGACCTGGCCTATCTATCTATCTGCTTGGATCTTGGCTAATAACATGAGAAATTGGCTAATATGTCTGCAGAGTTAAAATAAGCAGCTCTGTATTTTAGTTTGCTTCTACGCACCGAATTTCAACCTGCTCTGACTTTAAAATCTTAAGAGATAAAGATACTTTCACAAATTTGGGAGTAGAGTTGATGTGAATGACCATTTTACCTTGGTATAGTTTAACTATACCACTGATAATGGTCTTCTCTCAAGGTGAATGCATCCATTCTCCCACCGCTGCCACTCCATCATCACGCCTCCTGTTGCCACTCAACCTGCTGCCGCTGGAGCTGAGATGGTGCAGTCCAAAGGCAGGTCTTCTCGGGCTAGAAATGATTAAGGGCATTCCGCAGCCCTCCTGACTCAGATTTAACAACCTGTCGCCAGCCACGCTTGTGCTATCGAAATAGAATTGTGTAGGAGCGCGTTGGGAGCTGTGGTCTTGGCAAGGGGAAAGTTTCACTGAGGACCTCCTCAGCAAAAGAGGATGTTTGACACATCGTTGCTCGCTGAGGAGCAGCTGGTAGAATTGCTCCTTGAACATTCTGGGTGAATATGGCCTAATGCTGAATATGACCTCTTTTCACCAACCTCCTCCACCTTCCAACAGCTCGTCAAGCTCTGTGCCGCCCTCTGTTGATGTTTCACCCATGGGAGATGTCAACAAGCACACCCATGTCTTGGAAAAGCGATGTATGCAGGAGGGACAACGTCCTTCAGCACATGGTCCACCACAGTCTGTAGACATCAGTAACTTTAAACACCACTGGAAACCAAGAAACAATTCTACAAAATACAACACCAGCCAGTGACAATAAACCTGCAGCTACTAACCTGGAAGTAGTGACTCCCTTTAAATAGGACTGGTTTCATGGCCCGTAATGTCCCATCAAACAACATCACTACACAACAGATTAACTGTTTAGTATCACATTGTTGTTTGGAGCTTTTAGCAAATTGATGGCCACATTTCCTGCACCAAAATGTGACTGCGTTACAAAAATACTTCATTGCTGCGGTCACCAACTTGTGAAAGGTGCTGCATAAATGCAAGTTCTTGAATTCCTATCAGGATTGGTCGATGAGAGATCGTTGATAGCTTTAAGTTCCTGGGGGTCGACACCACCAACAGTCTGTCCTGGTCCACTCACGTTGATGCAGCAGCCAAGAAAGCCCAACAATGTCTCCACTTCCTACGGAAGCTAAAGAAATTCAGCATGTTTGCATCGACTCTCACAAACTTCTACAGATGTGCCACAGAGAGGCAGCACAGCCTGGTATGGCAACTGCTCGGTCCAAGATCGCAGGAAACTGCAGAGTGTGGCCCAACGCATTACACACGCTAACCATCCTCACATTGATTCGGTCTACACCTCCCGCTGCCTCAGGAAGGCAGACAGCATTGTCAGAGACCCCTCCCACCCAGGCTTTGCCTTCTTTCAGACCCTTCCATCAGGCAGGAGACACAGAAGTCTGAAGACCCGCACATCCAGACATAGGAACAGCTTCTTCCCCACAGCTACAAGACTCCTCAATAACTCCCCCTCGGACTGATCTGTTCCCTGTAAGAACACTATTCACGATGCCCTATGCTGCTCTCCAATCACTATTTGTTGATGTAATATTTGTCAATGTACTCTGTTGATTATTCTTTAGTCCATTATGTACGTACTGTGTATATCGCCTTGGTTGCAGAAAAATACTTTCCACTGTACTTCAGTACATGTGACAATAAATATCAATCAATCAATCAATCAATTTGGGAGGTGCCATAGAAATGTGGGAGTTGGGAAATAATTTGTGCTTTTCCCCATCTACAGAAGGATGAATCTATGGGATTGCCAGAGAACAATATATTCTGCGTTGATCTGAAAATATGTCAGGAGGTTTTGCTCAGATTGCTGCCTCTGGTTTCAGACGTGCTCAGCAGTGGGCACTGATCTCCAAAATAGCAACACAGGTATCAAGTCGGCGTTAACATCCTGATTTGTTTGCCCTGCATATTGTCAGGGGATGTCCCACGCATACGTGTCAATGCCCTCACCTACATGGCATTTAACGGCCTTGCCCGAGAAGTCCCCACATCAGGGATGGCATTTTGGAGCCATCCAGGAATTGAAGATTAATCTCCAGCAAGATCCGGGAGAAATATAATTGCAGCATTAAAAAAATTATGTTTTGTTTATTTGCTTTGAACATTTTCATTGATGAGGTGAATGTTGACTGACAGTCAAAATTCGTTCATTTGGGTAGCAGAGTTACTTCACCAATTGGCTGGCTGTTTTAGGTGTGATGGTCGTGGAATCCTTGAAGCCTGAGCTTGCTGAATTCGGTTTGCTGGGAGCATCATCAGCGTCCCTGGGGATTATCGGGTGCTGACGGGCGGCATGACGTAAATGTTGATCCAAGAACGCCCCCCCCCCCCCGCACCCCCCCCCCCCCCCCCCCCCAGACCCCCTGTGAACTCCATTTAGCCACAGTGGAAGCGATAGCCCAGCTTGCTGATCACTGCCCATGCCAAATAAAACAACAACGTGCTGGAGGAAGGTAGCATGCCTGGAGGATGGACCAATAGTGTAAGCATGGGGGTGGAGCAGCGTATAGTGAGATAGTCACATGATAAGACAGCCAGGAAAGCACCTGACCAGAGGTTGGCAACCTGACTGCTTGCCTTTTTGGCATGATGGGAAATTCCGACGTCCGGCCAATTCCTAAAGCTAATCTTTATCCCCGGGACATGAGTGACACTTTCATTGGTGGAATATGAACTTCTGGAACAGCAAGAACAAGCCAATGCCCATTGTTCACATATCTGCTGTGAAGATTATTTAACAAGTCAGCACCATGATGGAAGTCCAATTCCTGTCTGATGACAGCTAGGTTTTGCGCTAAATAATTCAGCATGCTCGGAGGGAGGTACCTGAGCAAGTTAACACCAGGGGCATCACTCTCAGCTCCTGCATGTAGAACCAGGAACATTTTAATCAGCTCAGCAGGGCTGACAACGTAAAGTCTGCTTCACACTCTCTTGCCCTGGGTACAGTCACGCAATGTTACAGGTCTCACTTCAGTGCTAACTATCTTTCTCTCACTGCTTGGAAAACATCCTCTTGTCTCACAACAGGACACTTTGCTCCACCTCCTTCTGCTTGCCACTAATCCTGTGCTCAGAACCGGAACACACAGAATTCTGCTTTTATTTTGCTTGGACTTGCATTAATTCTCACATTCTTGTTAAATTCTCTGACATTTCACACTGCATACTCTCTCTTTATCCAACAACTTCCACCTCTTGCTTGCTCCTGCTGCTTCCTCCTCTCATTATGCTAAGTTGCCTGACACATCCTCCTAACCCTTTCATGGACAAGTCTGCACGCAACATGGGGGAGGCTGTAGGAACCTTGGGGGGTGGGGTGGGGAGGGGGGAGCGGGAGAGGGTGGGGGGGGGGGGGGGGAGATGTAGCCAGGTCCCAACCCCTCGCTCTCGTGGAAGCGAGGCCGATCACACTGGCGCAGTGAACAGATGCATGGTCGGAGGTGGCCAGGGTCCCTGCGGGCTCCGTACATCATCTCCTCGTCCTTGGGCAAGCTGGGAGATTGATTAGGAAAGGTTTACATCCACTTCACAGATCTCAGGGGCAGCCCTTTGATAGGAAAGTGGAATATGCTGCCTTCCCATCAGCATGACAGCTCAACCAATGCCCACGCTTTGGCCGAGCAGGCAGGTGGACCAAACGGGGCCCATTACCCCCACCCAGTTGACGTTGGCTACAATGGAGCCCGCTCAGGCCACAGCTTCAGGAATTTTCAAGCCCCTCAAATGTTTTTAATCGCAGGCATGCGGAAGCCGTTGGGCAGGCTGGGGCAAAAATGAGCAAGGCATTTTGGGTTCACATTCAGTGATATTAATTTACAAACAATTCTGTACACAACTACAATGATTTATTTTCAAAGCATTGGGTGCAGTGAGATCCTGTTAACTGGCGACCTTGCAGTGGCAGGAGGCATGTAGATCAATGTTGATCTTTGGGTGGAAGCTGCTTATGGAAGAGAAAAGGCCAGAGATGGTTTTTGGATGCCAATAGAACACAAACAGGAATCGCTGAGTTGGAAGGATCGTCGCTTGTATTACTGCCAAAGATTGCTGGCTACAGGCTGATGTTGAGGTTTTCTCATGTAGTTGCCAACTCCAATGTCACATGTCACCATCTGGTTAGAAGTTTCACATCCAGCCTCTTGTCTCCATTGCTGGGTAAAGTGATGCCACTTACACTGTTGCAGGCTGATACAGGAGACTCTGGGTGGGCTACATTGGAGCATGGTTTCCTTCATAAGCTGCTTGAGGAGGACTCCAGTCAACCTCTGAATCTAGTTGTGGCGCAGTCTGGCTGTAGTATCAGTTTCAAATCGAAGCCCTGAGCCAAACAATCTGGAAGTAGCCTTGTCTGAAAACATTCAGCCCCTTACAGGTCATGCAGTAAAGAGAGGGGCAGGTGGAGTTTTGGTGTTGAATAAATAGAAGGGAGACAGGACATGGATGTGGGCCAGAGTTCTGCAGCCAATGCGGTTCTTTTTTTCCCACCTGGGGGTGCTCCCACACCTGCAGGTTTCCTTGCAGCGTGGGGTGACCTCAACAAGAAATCCCATTGACAAGCGGCTGGAGGAGGGAATCCCGGCGCCAGTGAACTGCACGCAAGGGATTGCGTTCCAAATCACACTAGCGGGCTGCCACTTTGAATGCCAAGATCCGGCGGATGGCTCCCCTCCCCCCCACAATGCAAATCCTGCCCTCCCCGCTGACAAGTCAGAGCATTCTCCCCCCCCCCCCCCCCCCCACCATGGGAATTGCTGGGTCAGCCCCCCCCCCCCCCACAGCACGCACGGAGGAGGGTGACCCAACTCTCCCCACTAGACTACCAACCAGACCCCTATCAAACTCCCCCATCAGACACCTCCATTAGGCACCGTCCAACCAGAGTCTCCCACAGACCCCCATCAGATCAACTGCCCCCGCCAATCAGGAAGTTAAACAGCAGTGCAGGCAGCACAATTGAAAAATCACTGTTTTTTCCTTCACCTGTCCCTTGTATCTGCTGCCACAGGCAGATGTGTAGAAATCAGCAGTTGTTACTTCATAGAAAGACAAAACTACGTCACAAGGCTTTTAACCCCCTCAGGTCCTTTGCTCTTCAAGGCCTCAACTCATTAATAAAGAGAAAAAGCTGTCAGCATGGATAATAGATACAGGATAACAAGGTAATAGATCCAGACAGCCAGGGGTCTGGATTGTTTATATTCATTTCCCTTCATGCTTAAATGCATCTCAAGTATCCTGCTTTGAACCTAACCTAACCACAATGTTTATGGACATCAAGGAGGCAGATGCTTTCACTTCCACTTTTTCTCAGCAGAAAGCACTTAACTGGAGTCGCCAATCATACCTACATGTTAATGGACATTAGGGTTATGTTAAAAGCTGGTACTGAGGCAGCAGGTGTAAGGGACAGGTGAGAGAAAACAGTGATTTTCATTGTTTCTGCCTGGACTGTTCTTTAGCTTCCTGCCAGGGTGGGTCGCTGATATGAGGGATGGAGTCTCTGATGGGTGGTCTCTGATATGTGGGGGTCACTGATGATGAGTCTCTGGTGTGGGGGATCTGATGGGCTGGCTGGTGAGGGTCTAATAGAGGAGTATGATGGGGAACTCTACTGCCAGTCTCCAGTGAAGGGGGTCTGATGGGGGGGTTCTGATGGGGTGCTCGGCAGGATTTGCATTGTGGGAGGGAGGAGGCCTTCCAATCAACTTGGGGGCACCTACGTTAAATACTGCTGGGACTCTCTTTGGGGGGGTGTGACGGGGTCTCTGGTGGGGGTGTCTTGTGAGGGGGTATGATGAGGGGTCTGATGGAGGGGACTGGACTGAGGTGGGCTGGATTTAGAATAGAGTAGAATAGAGTAGAATAGAATAATAGAAAAGTTACAGCACAGAAGGAGGCCAGTTGGCCCATCCTGCCCATGCCTGTCCGAGGACACCCAGCTGCCCTTTCTAATCCCACCTTCCTGCACCCGGTCCACAGCCCTGTAGCTTACAGCACTTCAGCTGCAGATCCAGGACTTTTTTTTGTTACGTTGTGGGGGGGGGGGGGGGGTCGATGGACTTTGGGAGCACGTACGTTAAATAATTACCCCCTTGGGACACCGTGAGGTCCACCACGTCAGGACTGGGTGGTAAAGACGGGGACCAATCTACGCCAGCCTGAATCCCCGCCCAGAGAGGAGGAGCATTACAGAGGCATGGGGAGTTCAGCCAGTCCGCTAATAGGTTGAAAATGGGTTCAGATGACTCGTTTGCATCATCCACTGGACGGTGCATGAACCTCGATGCTGCCACCAGCAGGCGGCAGGGGCATCACAATGCCGATCCCTCCAGGCATGGGCGGGATTCTCTCTGCCCATGCCGGGTTGGAGAATCGCTGGGCCAGGCGGGATTCACGCGACGCCGCCCCTACGCCGATCCGCCGATTCTCCGGTGACAAGAGAATCGGTGCCATTGGCGCCGGCGCGTGGTCCCCCTGGTGATTCTCCGCCCGGGATGGGCCGAGTGGTCGCCCAAAAAATACCCGAGTCCTGCCGCCACCGTTCACATCTGGTTT
Organism: Scyliorhinus canicula; assembly: GCF_902713615.1. Lineage (NCBI taxonomy): Eukaryota > Metazoa > Chordata > Chondrichthyes > Carcharhiniformes > Scyliorhinidae > Scyliorhinus > Scyliorhinus canicula. The sequence goes on along the minus strand of NC_052150.1, from coordinate 6,822,611 downwards.
TACCCGGCGGGACCTCGGCATCCATCCTGTCTGTGGTGGCCTGTTGGGTGGAGGGAGGGGAGTCCGATCCCAGTGGGGGTCCTCCAACATGGCCTGGCCCGCGATCAGGGCCTACCAATTGGCGGGCCGGCCTCTCGTGGTGGGGGCCTCTTTTGCTCCGCGCCGGCCCATGAAGACCTGCGCCATGTTGCGTCAGGGCCGGCGCGGAGAAGGATGCTACCGTGCATGCGCGCCAGTCGCAGCGTGTATGCGCAGACCCGAGGTGCCCATTTGACGGCGTGGGTCGCTCCAGTGCCATGCTGGCCTCCTGAGGCCAGAGGATCCCTACACATAGCTGTGTGATGACGGCATCATTAAACTCTCCAGTTTTTACGAGGACGTCAACACTCTGCCTTCAGATGGGGCAATCCCACCCGGGATTCTCCATCATATCAGCAGCTCTGTTCCTGGAGGCAGAGAAGCCCCCAGGTTTTCCTGAGCAGACATTGCATCAATCAGCTGCTGCACACAGAAGTGAATTGCAGACCGATTGTTGTGAAATCAATGCAATCTTTACACCAACATGGGATGTCCTATACCACTAGGAGAGTAGAAGAATTCCCACAAGTTCACGAGGGGTAGTGAGGAGCACATTGCGGAGATTTAAAACTTTCATTTCCTGGTTTCGAGATGCCAGCGCATGAAATTCAGAATTGCGGCAAGCACTCCACCCATCAACACCGTCTGGTGAGGTGAGAAATCCACCACTCATTGAATGTGCCAATGTGATGTGTGTCACAAAGCTCACAGTTAGTTATCTTCCAGCTGCATGAACAATCTCAGTCAGATGGAAACAAAATCATTGCTGCTATGATGTCTTATCTAAACAAATCAATGGTTACAGTACCAATCAAAATCTATCCTTAATAGCACACAAACCAAATGAAAATCTCGATGACAAACATTCGTAACATTAATATTTATAGAATGCATAAATAAAAGCAAATGCTGTGAGGATGTGCAAGACATATTTCACATATAATGCATGAATGATACTTGTGCATTTTGTAAAGGTTTTGGGCCTTAGTAAAGGCTTCAGCAGTAGCTGTGGGTTCTGGTGTCAGCCCAACCAGTGTTCTCCTAACATACATCACTTGGCCTGTGAATAGGTCCGCCTCAACGCTGTCATTATATTGGAAGAGGACGGTCACCTTACTGAAATCTGAGGTCAACCAATATACGTCCCCAGTGGAAGGTACCTGAAGAAATATAATGGACTGGATTCTGCGCTGGCCAATGCCGGCACAGAGATCCGTGATCAGGCAGAGAATCCAGCGTTGCCACAAAAACAGCCAACCCCGATACTTCAGTCCCCCATTGATGGTGGCATCAGAATTCACATCCCGCGCCAGCGGGAGGATACAAATGGGTGAAAATGAACCAAATGCATCCGATTAATGGGTTAGGCATTGGATTATCTACACCTGCGTGAATCTCTCGGCTGGGATTCAAGAGGGTGTGGATTGGTGCAGTGTTTGTAAGTATGGCTCTGGCACGTCGGACCTCATGGTGGGCTAAAGGGGTATACATTTAAGGAAGGGTCCCCCAAAATCGTTCAGAGGGCCCCTGCCCCCCATAATGCAAATCCTGCCCATATGACCCCCACCGCCTCTTCCCACCAGACCCCCACCCCCCCACCAGAGACCCTCCCATTATAGAAGCTCCCATGAGAGGCCTCCCCATTAGACAGACCCCCACCAGAGACTATTATAGAGACCCCTGCCTGGAAGTTAGAGAGCAGTTTAGACAGAGACAATGAAAAAAAAATCATTAAAAACTCACCTATGCCCTATACCTACTGCCGCTGGCTGAGAAAGTAGCAGCTGTAAATTCTTTGTAAACAAAATCCACATCTCCAGTGTTCAACCCCCTTCAGATCCTTGATCTGCAAGGCTTTCATTCACATCAATGTGAAATTGCTTTAACTGGGCTATGATTGACAACATCTACTCAATCAGCTGTCCGGATTGTTTCATTTCATTTTCCTTCATGCTTGAATGGAACTCATGTAGCCTGCAGTAAAACCAAACCCAATGCTTATCAACATCTAACTATGGTTGAGAGCTCTTGACCACATCAAAAGCAGCAAAGTGCTTTTCTCTCGAAAGCACTTTAGTGTCAATCATAGCGAGACATTGAAAATCATTGCAGTTAGTTTCACAACAGCTCCCTCACCACTACCTCCCAGTCAACACATAGGCATAGCAGCACGCAGACCTGCTCCTCGCTTTGGGATTAATGATATGTTCACCATTCGTGGGCGAGATCTGGAACTCACCACCATGACCGGGCAAACTGATTCACGTCGAATTTTGGCCTTTGCTGCTATTTACCCAGTGCGCCCATATCCACGCTGGGCACAATGCATTGGTTCAATTGCACCTGTGGTTTACCCTTTCTAGGAATTTACAACTGCTGCTGTCTCAGCGTGAGGCAGTGGGTGTAGGGTACAGGTGAGTTAAAGCAGTGATTTTTTTCAATGTCTATCCGGACTGCTCTCTAGCTTCCAGGCAGGGCTCTTTATAATGGGTGGGGGGGGGGGGGGTCTCTGTTGGGGGTTTCTATAATGGGGGAGTCGCTGACGAGGCCAGCATCTGTTGCCAATCCCTAACAGCCCTGAAACTGAGTGGCTTTCTGCGCCATTTCAGAGGGCGTCAATCGCATTGACGTGGATCTCAAGTCACATGGAGATCAGGCCAAGTAAGGATGGCAAATTTCCTTTGCGAGGGGATGAAAGTTTCATGTTCACTGTCACTGAGATGTGTTTTCAATTCCAGATTTCATTAATTTAACTTAAATCCCTCCAGCAGCCATGGTGGAATTTGAACCTCTGAGCCCAGACCATTAGCCTGGACCACTGGATTACCAGTCCAGCAACATTACCACTACACCACCCATCTCCCATCAATGAGCCAATGCCTCTTGCTGCAAGGTTACTATTTACCCTGTAAACAGATTTAAATTCCGCTGACAACTAGACTTTGTATCCCTCTATCTTTTGCCCTAGCAGAGTCCTCATTGATTTTAGTACTTAGAAAACTTCCAGTCCCTTTAAAAGGTGACATGATCCACAAGCACGCAATTTGTCACAAAATTCAAATGTTATTGAATTTAAAATGCAAAATTTTCATTTGAAACTTTAAAAATTTAGAATTTAATACCAAATTAGAAAACATTGTCTCAGGAAATAATATTCTAGGATTTGCGTGCTAATCCTCAGCAGCTGAACTTAAGGCTGGGTTTTCGCAGTCTTCCCAGCTCCACAGACATTTAAAAATTGTTAGTGAGACGCACATGCGGAACTTTCCACATCCATTTCTGACAGATACAAATTTTTGCCGGTAGAGGAAAGGGGGTGTGGCATGAGGTTCACACAGGAGAGAAACTTAGTCCTAAACTCAAACAAATCACATTTTGGTTCATTGAAAGGGAATTGAAACTTGCGATTTTGGAGACACAAATTGCTGGATTAGATATAAACATTCTTGAGGGGCAAATAAAGTCTGTTTAACTGTCATAATCTGAAGTTTTTTCAATACCAGACTCTTCAGACACTAAGAACAACTGAGATTGTTAGTGAGAGTAAATAAAACCTTCTGCTGGACTACTTAGATTGATAAGTGTAGGTTACAACATATCAGCACCTTTTCATGAAGTTTCAATACAGGTCTTTGTTGACATTTCCTCAGGACCAGTTTATCATTATGAATACTTGGCTGAAAGGGGGTTATTAGAGACTATTGGATTTTTTTAAAATTTAGAGTACCCAATTATTTTATTCCAATTAAGGGGCAATTTAGCATGGCCAATCCACCTGGCTTGCACATCTTTGGATTGTGGTGGTGAAACCCACGTAAACACAGGGAGAATGTACAAACTCCACACGGACAATGACCCAGAGCCGGGATCGAACCTGGAACCTCGGCACCGTGAGCCAGCTGTGCTGACCCACTGTGCCACCGTGCTGCCCCTATTAGAGGCTATTGTGAGTCATGGGCATGTGGGAGTGACAAGGTCTGTGAAGTGAGGATTAGCAGTCTGGGGAGCTTCTGAAATAATTGGGGCAAAGTGTCAGAGATCAGAGACAGGCCGTCTAACCGGCCCACCTCAGCTCTCACCCACAACTGTGGCTGTTACAGATTTTGCAGCAGTTCCTGGTTTTATTTCAGATTTTCAGCATCAGCAATATTGAGCCCCCAGTTAGCTGTAGCTGTTACAGGCTGCTGGAGTCAACCAGAGAGCTTGCATATTTTTCAAACACTCTGTTTTAAGATTGTTCCACATCGGCAACAAGGTTTGAAATCAATGGGATGGAACCGGATGGTTTTTCTACAGATTGCTGGCAGGATGTAAAGCTAAAAGTAATGGCCTTTCTCTGGATACAAAACTTAGAGATAGATATGTATATAACTGGCACATGAACCAGAAATAACAAGAGGAAACACTTCTTCACGTGAGTCGCTATGATCTAGAATATGCTGTCTGAGAGGGAGGGGGAAGAATATACACCAATAACGTTCAAAAGTGAATTGGATAAATCCTTGAATGGGGATAAATGCAGGGCTATGGGAAAGGAGCAGGGCAGTGAGATGTATTGGATAGTTCATCCAAAGAACCAGCACGCACACGATGGGCCAAGTGGCCTCTTTCTGCGAGGTATCAGTCCGTGGTTCTCTCTGGATGTGTTGAATTTCTAATGATTTTGAGTGATTTTCTCCCCTATGCTTAGCACCAGGATTACATCTTAAGCCGTTGAAGATATAAACACACCAATCAGGTTCATTTAAAAAACCCATCAGCTCCAATTCTTTAAGCTGAACAATATTCAGGGCTTATTTTTTTATTGGATTTATGCTATCCTTAGGTAAGCAACATTGAAGAGGCATAAAATGAATGCTGACTGCAAGGTGGAAAATGCTTTGCTGTGAGGGTAAAATAGCAATAAATCTTCCCTTTTGTAGTTTGCCCATCATTCGGACTAAAATTCATTATCTAATGAAAGGTTTTTCTGTCCCGTGTGACATTTCCATTTCCCACTTAAGCGATCTTTGCAAACTCTGAGTGAAACAGGCAAAAAGAGGGATTATTGGCAGTTTGTGTCATTTCACACACATTTTGCTTTTGCTAAGAATACTTCAAATCAATCAGAAAGCAGCGTTTATCCCATCTGCTCAGATTGGCGAGCAGCCACAGTTCCAGTAGTGAAAGGACATTTTGCTAACTTTGTGTGTCAGCTGTGGCTCTGTGTACGGCAACGCTGACTCGGAAGGTTGTGGGGTCCAGTCCCACTTCAGGAAACTCCAACACAGGCTTCCAAGGTGGCCATGCTCCAGTACAGTCCTGAGGGAGCGCTGAACTGTTGCAGGCACCGTCTTTCAAATGAGATGTCGGAATGTGTGCCCTCAGAGCTGGATGTAATTGGCCCCATGGCACCATTCTGATGGAGAGGAGGGTAGTTCTTCCTGGTGGTCAATATATAGCAATTGGTTAACGCGGAAAACAGACTTACTGTCATTTACACATTGCTGCTTCTGGGAGCTTGCTGTGTGCAAATTGGCTGTCACGTTTTCAACATCATGACACTTGAAAAAGTACTCTATTGGCTGTGAATTAATAATAATAATCTTTATTATTGTCACAAATAGGCTTACATTAACACTGCAATGAAGTTACAGTGAAAAGCCCCTCGTCGCAACATTCGGGTGCCTGTTCGGGTACACGGAGGGAGAATTCAGAATGTCCAACTTACCTAACAGCACGTCTTTCTGGACTTGTCGGAGGGAACCAGAGCCCCTGGAGGAAACCCACGCAGACACGGGGAGAATGTGCAGACACCGCACAGGCAGTGACCCAAGTGGGAATTGAACTGGGATCCCTGGCATTGTGAAGCAACAGTGCTAACCACTGAGCTATCCTGCCACCTTTGAGACATAAGGTGGTCAGGCAAGCCTTCACAGCTTTCAGATCACTGAAAGGGGCAACACAGGTGGAGAAGTTAGTCAAGAAGGCATACGGCATGCTTGCCTTCATTGGCCGGGGCATTGAGTATAAAAATTGGCAAGTCATATTGCAGCTGTATAGAACCTTAGTTAAACCACACATGGAGTATAGTGTTCACTTATGGTCACCACCCTGCCAGAAGGATGTGGAGGCTTTAGTGAGGGTGCAGAAGAGATTTACCAGGATGTTACCTGCTGTGGAGGGCATTAGCTATGAGGAGAGGTTGAATAAACTTGGTTTGTTCTCACTGGGACAATGGAGGTTTAGGGGTGACCTGATGGAGGTCTACAAAATTATGAGGGCCATAGACAAAGTGCATAGTCAGAGACTTTTTCCCAGGGTAGAGGGGTCAATTACTAGAGGGCATAGGTTTAAGGTGCGAGGGGCAAGGTTTAGAGGAGATGTACGAGGCAAGTTTTTTACACAGAGGGTAGTGGATGCCTGGAACTCACTGCCGGAGGAGGTGGTGGAAGCAGGGCGTTAGTGACGTTTAAGGGACATCTTGACAAATACAAGAATAGAATGGGAATAGAGGGATACGGACCCCGGAAGTGCAGAAGATTTTAGTTTAGAAGGGCAGCATGGTCGGCACAGGCTTGGAGGGCCGAAGGGCCTGTTCCTGTGCTGTACTTTTCTTTGTTCTTTGTTCTTTGTTCACATAATTGTAGTTTCTGTTGTCTATTCAAACATGAGGCATAAATGCAGCGTAAAGTATTTTCTGCTCGAGCTGGAGGCTGTGGTGTTATGTTCTGTGTTGTGGCCTTGGTAAAGATGCACACAGAACATCTAGCTCTTTACCAGTAAGATAGTTAATTGACAAAATGAACACATGGAAAGATAACTATGATACAAACAGCAACGATAAGTGAATTCTCCTGGAGCTACTTCTCACACGACTGTCTTCCAGTACAACTTACTACCAACTGCCCGATCTCTGGAGGCACATGATGGATCTCTGTCCCCACCTGCTGGTCAGAGGGCATATATCTAACTATATACATGCCTATGCATATGCATGTCACCACATCCTCCTTCCTTTAGAAATGTGAATGTTTAACAAATATAACTGTGCCCTACCAAACATGATATGCATAACAATTTCAAACTTGTAGCATATACAAATATAACTGTGATCTAAAAACATGTTATGCATAACAATTTCAAACGTGTATCTGTACACAGTTCATTACACGTTCAGACTTTCAGGTGAATGACATCTTCTTGTTGGTCTCCTGAGCATTGACCGAATGCGGGATCTTGTTCTGTTTTCCCAAAAGACCGGTTTTCTGTCTGGTCTTTGAGTCACCAGCTCTTTCAGCTTTTTGAAATGATGCTTCCTACTCCGTGTGTGTTCTTGTACATTGGCTTATTGCCGATGCTTGTCCCTTCAATGTCACGGCTGCTACCCGGCTGATCGACTCACAGAGGGTACATTCCCAGCACCTCCAGGCCAAGGGGCTCTGTAAACACTGAGGTCCTGTTCTGGATCCTGGTTGGCACTAGCAGCATTAGATATACTGGCGCCTTTGATTTGGAATTAAGTTGGAATGATTGAATCTGTCGTTAGCTTGCAGTCAAACTTAATTTTTCTTATAACAATTTCTCTCTTATATGAAGGAGCATATTTTAAGAATGAACAATTCCAGCCCAGATCTTCATGCGACAAATTATTAATGACCAGAGTATTGCACGGGACACGTTGACTTCTGCATGTGAGTGTTTTATTCCATCCATTGTGGGCATGGCTCCGCTGGGATTGCGCACAGTTCAAACCTTCCCCTTGTTTTATATATCTATTGATCAGTGGGCTGTTGGATTCTGACAGTGGAATAGGGGGAGTCATCCACACCGGGGGGCAGGGGGTAGGGGGGCATGGTCCCATCAAGGTCCGACCATCTCAACACAGCTCATCACATCAAGGCTGCCGCCAATGGGTTACCCCCAGTGGACAGTGAGGTGAATGAAAGGGGCACGGTAGGGGTGGGCATGCATGACCCACAAATATTGGGCAGGGGACAACTGGGAGAGCTCCCTTGTTCTTTTTTAAAAATTTGCCATGGGGCCTTTCACGTTAACCTGAGAGGGCTGCAGGGGCCTTGCGTTGATGTCTCACCTGAAAACCAGCACCTTGGACAGCAGAGCTCTGCCTCAGTACCGACACCTGAATGTTGACCTAAATCTTTGTGCTTAAGTCCTGAACCCAGATACAGTCTGACTCAGAGGCAAAGTGCACCCCGCTGAACCACAGTTGATAAATCATTTAGCCCCTAGATTGCAAACTAGACTGACATTATTCACTGTGACATGCTTGTGGTTATAAAGAAGGGGGGAAAGTCAGAAGCAGAGCAACATTGGAGAGCCAACTTTGAAATAGAATTTACCAGGCTAATATTGACCAACAATAAGATAATGATAAAGTAAAAGTGCCAAACTCTCCTGAAGATCATGGGATGGATTCTCCGCAGCCCCGCGTGGAAATCGCGTTCGACACGTAGGCGGAGAATCCCCATTTACGCGGAAATCATAGCCAGCGCCACACCCACGACTCTCCAGTCCCCGGAGAATCGCCCCTGCACGATTTACGCGGCTAGCTAGGGGGCCATTGACAGATGCCCGCCCCACCCCCTCGCTTCGCTGGGTAAAACTGGCCGAGTTCCCGACGGCGTGGTTCTAGCCAACCTATTGGCCATCGGGAACTCGGGTGACGGCTGTGGGGGGATCGAGCACCTGGGGGGGGGGGGGCTCATGGGCGGCCAGGGAAGCGATCGGGCGGCTCAGATCTGCGGGCGCGCGCCATCTCAGGGGGGAGGCTACATTATTAAAGCGCAACACGCAAGGCGCTGTTGTTTCACAGCTCCGGGGCCCAGATTCGATTCTCGGCTTGGGTCACTGTCTGTGCGGAATCTGCACATTCTCCCCGTGTCTGAGTGGGTTTCCTCTGGGTGCTACAGTTTCCTCCCACAGACCAAAGATGTGCAGGTTAGGTGGATTGGCCGTGATAAATTGTCCTTAGTGTCCAATAAAAAAAAAATTTGGGTGGGGTTACTGGTTTACGGGGATAGGGTGGAGGTGTGGGTTTAAGTGGGGTGCTCTTTCTAAGGGCCAGTGCAAGCTCGAAGGGCTGAATGGCCTCCTTCTGCACTGTAATTCCGTGATGCAGCTTCTCACTCAAAGAACTCAGCTCACCCTCTCTTCACCCGACAACTCCCTCACTGTGTCTTCCAGGGAAGGGAAAGGCAAGGATGGGGAGGAAGGGGGGACGATCTAAGCTTTTATTGTGAAGCCTGTCAGAGCTTGCCCCCTCCTCCCCTTCACCGCATGAGTCATGTCAAAAGTATATATTTTTTGGAAAGAATCCTGTCAGGGGACTCTTGACACCAAGACTGTCAAACAGGTTAAAATCGCAGGCAGCATCAAAACAATCAGGGTGGTTATAACCACTCGGTTTCCACCAGATAGCCTGGTTAAAATTATCCCTTTTAAGTCTGCTGTTGTGCAACTGCAGTGTTGGAGTACATGGCATCCATTGTGCAAAGGCAAATTCTCTTAGGTTCAGTCAATTAGTTGGATGAACTCCACATTAGGTCAGAAACCATCACCTGCTGGAAGCTGGAAAGAATAGAAAACAGACTGCTGAATGAGGGCAGAAAGACTGGCAGAGAAAGAAAAACACAGGGAAACATAAAGGTGGAATTCATGCCAGATCCAGTTCAAAGACAAATTATAATTTCAGCTGATGCATCACAAAGCTGATTAGGAGCCTTGCTGTTGCAAAGGCCTGGCCATCGGTGATAATGCATCCTTTATAGCTCACACATCAGTGTCTGGTGTACGCATAAGCTGCGCACAGATTAGGAGCATTTTTAGACATTACATCTGCTCATGGAAGGTGACGCTTATGCAAGGCTATACTGTTAGGAAATAGAGATAGTTTAAGTAATTTATAGCGATATTATTCTCATGATAATGTTCAAGTTTAATTAAGCTCAATTTTGTGTTTCTGTACTTGTGTGCGAAGAAAGGGTTAATCACTTCAGTTTGACTCAGTTTTAGTTTCCCTTTAAACTTTTCCTGCATTATAATGGGGTTTTAAAAAGCCCTTAAAATAAACACAGGACATTTAAAAAATATCTAAGCTGTTGCTTAGCAAACAGATGCCTGTTATATTATCTGCCTTTTCCTCCAAGATAGCCAGATATGTAGTGCTGACAAAAAATATGCAAACAAGAAGGTTGAATCAAAACTAATTTATTTAACATGACTACACTAAAATGAAGTTTGCACACTCTACTGAGCTATAGCTAATGAACTAATGATACTGAACCTATAGTACATTATTCAATATTCTATTTAACTAATAAACTGCACTATGACTTGACCTTGTGCTGCATTTCTCTATTCAACTTTCACTCTGCTCTCTTTATGTTCTCTTCAGCTTCTCCTTCAGCTTCTCCCAGAATTCCTAGAGATGCTGTCTTATATACAGTGAATTAGTACCGCCATCTAGTGTTTGATTTACACAAAGATTCAGATATTAGCCCTTTACTGTACTGGCATTACACATATCAGTACAATACCCACACTGAAAGGCAGAAGCACAGAAGAGTCAGTCTGAACAAGACAATCCAGGGGCAAGGAACATTCTTCATGCAGTTTTACAACAGGCAGGATGAGGCACGAGGACTGAAAGCCAGTCCGAATCTAAAGAATATAAATTTGGAAAAAGGGCTTCTGATCAGTGAAGTCAAGAGTGGAGTGACAGGCTCCCAGTTAAAACCGGCTACATGGTGCAGACCTGGGAATGTTGACTCACAAGAAGCCAGATATCTGCGTTAATCAAAGGTTTGTGGCACATTAATGCAGCCTGTGAAGCCGTGTGCTCTGTTGTTGTGGCTGAGTACTTGAGAGATTGTGTGGAAGCTTGAATACACATGGCAGCACAAGGCAGAGGAGCACTGAAAGGAGAGTTTGAAATGCTGGCTGTGGATCCTTGGTGAACGTGTCCATGACAAAGCATTGTTTGGGAAATGATTCAAAGGTGTGTTCTTTGCGAGCGGAGTTTAAAAACACTTGTGTGAAAGTCAAATTTCCGGTGGGACCATTTGGCTCACAGTGTTTCGAGCATCTGGGGGGAATTGAGGAGAAACTCACAGAAGTTGTATTGAGTGGGATCTGTCAAATGGTTTCAGAGCGTGGGGTGTCTGACCACATTTCACTGATTAGTTTACATGGACTGTGTACTTGCTGAGAACATTAAAGTATCACATAGATTCTGTAACTTATCCTTACAATTCTGTATGTATCTGTAACATGCGGCACGGTAGCACAGTGGTTAGCTCCGTTGCTTCACAGTGTCAGGGTCCCACGTTCGATTCCCCGCTTGTGTCACTATCTGTGTGGAGTCTGCACATTCTCCTTGTGTCTGCATGGGTTTTTTTTCCGGGTGCTCTGGTTTCCTCCCACAAGTCCCGAAAGACGTGCTTGTTAGGTAATTTGGACATTCTGCTTTTTCCCTCCGTGTACCCGAACAGGTGCCGGAATGTGGCAACTAGGGAACTCTCACAGTAACTTCACAGTAGTGTTCATGAAAGCCTGCTTGTGACAATAAAGATTATTATTAATGTTAATCTTTTCTTGTTTAATCATTTTTTAATTGTTTTGCTCAAAGTTCATCGGCAGTCCCGTGCGTCTCATAACAAAAAACAGAAGTTAGGATCTATCAAGCCAGGTTTCATCCCGAGGTCTGACTTGTCCAATAGTAACATCAGCTGGGATTGTAACAGAAGTGTGAACTTGACAAAGGACGATAAGTTGCCAATTGTTTTATTTGTGAACTTGTTTGTTCTGCCTATCTGGGGTAGGTCCTAATTCTAGGCATACTGATGAGAGTCTTGAGCTACTTACCAGTAGCTGAGGTGGTTTCCCATTCCATTCCTCACTTGTCTTTATATCTTCAGAGTACCTTCACTGATGTGGGCTGCATAAATATCCCTTCCACCATCCATCAATCCGACCGATGCAAGGATGCTTGCCAACCAAGCCCGCGGCATCTCAGATTAACTGCTCGGGACAACCCAGTTCTTTGGTCCTGTGCTCCTATATCGTTTTGAGCTGTCTGGGGTGGAGACCAGACCACAGGTCAGAACACAACCACTGAGTCAAAGGTCAATCTCGCCAGATCCAGGTACTCCCTCCCACGACCATCTCTTCCTCTTTCCATCTCTACCACTCTTTCCTTCTTTCAAAGACACTCTTTAAAAGCTACCTCTTTGATCAAGCTTTTGGTCACCTGTGCTAATATCACTTTATTTGATTCACTGACGCACTCTCTTTTATAATGCTCCTGTGAAGTGCCTGGAGATGCTTTATTGCATTCTAAGTGTTATATTGACCTGCGCAACCTCTAGTGGGCACAAGGGACGCTGCAGGGCACCAAACACGGACAACTTCCCAGATTACAGCCTGCCAATGAGGCTCGGAATGGTCATGGACAATGTCAGCAGGCGGACAAAGAACAAAGAACAAAAGAACAAAGAAAAGTCCAACACCGGAATAGGCCCTTCGGCCCTCCAAGCCTGTGCCGACCATGCTGCCCGTCTAAACTAAAATCTTCTGCACTTCCTGGGTCCGTATCCCTCTATTCCCATCCTATTCATGTATTTGTCAAGATGCCCCTTAAATGTCACTATCGTCCCTGCTTCCACCACCTCCTCTGGCAGCGAGTTCCAGGCACCCACTACCCTCTGTATAAAAAACTTGCCTCGTACATCTCCTCTAAACCTTGCCCCTCGCACCGTAAACCTATGCCCCCTAGTAATTGACTCCTCTACCCTGGGGAAAAGCCTCTGACCATCCACTCTGTCTATGCCCCTCATAATTTTGTAGACCTCTATCAGGTCGCCCCTCAACCTCCATTGTTCCAGTGAGAACAAACCAAGTTTATTCAGCCTCTCCTCATAGCTAATGCCCTCCATACCAGGCAATATCCTGGTAAATCTCTTCTGCACCCTCTCTAAAGCCTCCACATCCTTCTGGTAGTGTGGCGACCAGAATTGGACACTATACTCCATGTGCGGTTTAACTAAGGTTCTATACAGCTGCAACATGACTTGCCAATTTTTATACTCAAATGCCCCGGCCAATGAAGGCAAGCACGCCTTATGCCTTCTTGACTACCTTCTCCACCTGTGTTGCCCCTTTCAGTGACCTGTGGACCTGTACACTTAGATCTCTCTGACTGTCAATACTCTTGAGGGTTCGACCATTCACTGCATAATACTCCTGAGGGTTCTACCATTCACTGTATACTTGACACACGAGACATGACTCGGTAACATTAATAGAGGCATTATATCATTAAAAATAAACGGCCTAATGCTTCCCCTGAATTAGCTGTCAGAGGAATGCCATAAGGGCAAGACGAACGTTCATCCATTACTATTGCTGAGAAGGATTTCAGCCTTTATTGCTGATTTAACCTTGGGAAGGGCCCTGTTTGATATTAGCTATGAGTCATTTCACTGCAACGCTTACCGGGAAAAAAGAGTCAAATATTTCCAGGAAACTGATTTGCAGGAACAGGCAGGGGGGGAAGGGGTGGGGGGGGGGGGGGGGGGGGGGGGGGGGGGGGGGGGGGGGGGGATGCTGTCAGGCGGACATGTTTGGCTGCAGGGATATGGGAAAAGAGCAGGGGGAGGAGGACTAATTGGCTGGTTCTCTAAAAGAGTCAACACATGTATGATGAGCCAGCTAGCCTCCTTCTTCTGTCCTGTATTCTACGCTGTGCTGCCTCAGGGTGTTGCGATCAATTACACTCTTATTGCTGATCAATGTCACTTCACATGTTTCTCATTGGGTGTTAACTGGACTAGGATGGTGCGATCACTCTCACTAAACTGCACCCCGCTAAAGTGATGTGTACAGACTGAAACACACCGTAAACTGGGTGTTGTATTCATACTAATTAAGTTATACAGTCTGCCTCACAGTTGTACAGGGTAATAACACCCTCAGTGTGGGAACCTTGGAGTAATGCTTTATATTATGTGACTCGAAGCTCCAACCCCGTGACATTTTTTACTTCCAAGCCAGGGAAATCCTGCCCGTCCAGCAGCTTGATTCATCTAATCAATCCAACTGACACGCTCATTGCAGGAAATAGCTTCCTTGTCTCAAAATCAGGTGGGGCCAACCGGTCTTGAAGATTGAACCTTTGTGCAAGGCTGCAGCCACCTTGCCCTGAAGTAACGCTGGGCATAAGGTGGAAGCTAACAACTGCACCATTATGGGGGCAGGAATTTGGAACGGACCAGTCATTCCAAAGATGTGCTGAAGAAGCTCCTGCCCTCTTGTGAGAAACAGGTGTAAATCATTGAGCTGGGATGGGGTGGTATCATCCTCTGTATACCATGACTTCTGCATCAGCAACATAGTGACAAGAATGACCATTCAGCCTCTCGAGTCTGTTCTATCATTAAACCAGATCATGGTTGATCCATGTGTTAATTTCAACCTCCCAATTTAATCCCAAATCCCCTGATACCGTTGCTGAACACAAATCCATAATTCTCAGAATTGTCATTATTAACTAAGCAAGCATCCATTGCTTTTTGGAACAGTGCGTTCCATGTTTTTACCTCCCTTTGCATAGATAGTGGAGGGGATGAGGGTGGTTAAGAAAGCTATTCGGAGAGCAGAGAGGGGAATGAAAAAGCACTGGCGGGTAGGATTAGGGAGAATCCCAAGATATTCTGTAAGTATATTTCTTTGTTGCCCTCAAAGAGAAAAGGCATGGAGGCGTCCACACTCTGGATTCTTGTAAAACATGATGAGAGGTTTATTGAAAGATGTTGCTAGTGCAAGCAACATCGTGATCTCTCCAAAGTATAAACACTCTGCTGACATCACTACGCGTCACGTGACGCAGAACGAACAGGAATGTATTCCAGATACAGAATAAGTATATCAAGGAGAAGTGGATAACCAGGGAAAGAATAGGTCCCTTTTGGGACCAAGGGGCCAATCTGTACGTGGAACCAGAGGACATTTAAGGGAGGCACGGTATCACAGCAGTGAGCACTGTTGCTTCACAGCTCCAGGGTCCTAGGTGCGATTCCCGGCTTGGGTCACTGTCTGTGCGGAGTCTGCACGTTGTCCCTGTGTCTGCGTGGGTTTCCTCCGGGTTCTCCGGTTTCCTCCCACAGTCCAAAAATGTGCAGGTTAGGTGAATTGAACATGGTAAATTGCCCTTCGTGTCTAAAAGGATGAGGTGGGGTGAGTGGGTTACGGGGAGGTGGAGGTGTGGGCTTTAGTAGGGTGCTCTTTCCAAAGGCCAATGCAGACTCGATGGGCCGAATGGCCTCCTTCTGCACTGTAAATTCTATGATTCTATGATTGGTAGGTTTACACTGTAGTGAGGGATTGGTAGGTTTACACTGTATGGGCAGCACGGTAGCATGGTGGTTAGCATAAATGCTTCACAGCTCCAGGGTCCCAGGTTCGATTCCCGGCTGGGTCACTGTCTGTGCGGAGTCTGCACGTCCTCCCTGTGTGTGCGTGGGTTTCCTCCGGGTGCTCCGGTTTCCTCCCACAGTCCAAAGATGTGCGGGTTGGGTGGATTGGCCATGCTAAATTGCCCGTAGTGTCCTAAAGGTTAAGGGGGGGAGGTTGTTGGGTTACGGGTATAGGGTGGATATGTGGGTTTGAGTAGGGTGATCATTGCTCGGCACAACATCGAGGGCCGAAGGGCCTGTTCTGTGCTGTACTGTTCTATGTTCTATGAGCGGGGTGGCGGGCAGGCGAGGTGGTGCAGTGAGGCTAGATAGAGGGCCAGTGATAGGTGAGAATAGGGAGAAATTAACAAAGATTTACAAAAAATCTCATCCTATTTCCAGTTCTCTCCAGCCCTGATGACGAGTTATCCAGACTCAAAACGTTAACTCTGTTCTCTCGCCATTAAAGTAGGGATGTTTTGCAACGGTTCTACAGAGCAATAGTGAGACCACATCTAGCATATTGTCTGCAGTCTTTGTCTTCTTATTTAACACAATAGTAATAGAATCATTTCAGAGACGTTTCACTCAACTGATATCTGGGATGGGTGGGGAGGTTATTTTATGAGGAAAGTTCCACAGGCAGGTCCTGTACCCACAAGAGTTTAGAAGAATGAGAAGTGAGTTATTGAAACAAATAAGATTCTGCAGGGATTTGATAGGGTGGATGCTGAAAAAATCTTTCCCCTTGTGGGAGAGACGAGAACTAGGAGAGGGTGCAGAGGAGGTTTGTCAGGATATTGCCTGGTCAGGAGGGTGTCAGCTATGTGGAGAGGCTGAATAGACTCGGACTGTTTTCATTAGAAAGACGGGGGTTGAGGGGTGACCTGATAGAGGTCTAGAAGATTATGAGGGGCATGGGCAGGCACTCTTTTCCAGGGTGGAAGGGTCAGTCACCAGGTGGCACAGGTTTGGAGCATCTGCGATGCTGAGGACGCCGTGGATAGCACGTTTAGCGAGTTGGTCACACCGCAGGTGAAAGTTACTGAGGGAGATAGAAAATGGGTGACCAAAAGACAGAGCAAGAGTAGGAAGGCAGTGCAGGTGTCCCCTGCGGTCATCTCCCTGCAAAACAGATATACCGCTTTGGATACTGTTGAGGAAGATAGCTCACCAGGGGAAGGCAGCAGCAGTGTTCAGCAGGGCAGGAAGAGGAATGGCAGGACTAGAGTGATGGGGGACTCAATTGTAAGGGGAATAGACAGGCGGTCCTGCGGATGCAATCGAGACTCCAGGATGGTATGTTGCCTCCGTGGTGCAAGGGTCAAGGATGTCTCGGAGCGGCTGCAGGACATTCGGGGGGGGGGGAACAGCCAGCTGTAGTGGTGCACATAGGCACCAACGATATAGGTAAAAAACGAGATGAGGTCCTACAAGCTGGATTCAGGGAGTTAGGAGTTAAACTAAAAAGTAGGACCTCAAAGGTAGTAATCTCAGGATTGCTACCAGTGCCATGAGTTAGCCAGAGTAGGAATATCAGGATAGATAGGATGAATGCGTGGCTCGAGAGATGGTGCAAGAGGGAGGGATTCAAATTCCTGGGGCATTGGAACCGGTTCTGGGGAGGTGGGACCAGTACAAACCGGACGGTCTGTACCTGGGCAGGACTGGAACCAATGTCCTAGGAGGGGTGTTTGCTAGAGCTGTTGGGGATGGTTTAAACTAATGTGGCAGGGGGATGGGAACCGGTGTAGGAAGTTGGAAGGTAGTAAAACAGGGACAGAAGCAAAAGGAAGTAAGGGGGAAAGTGTAAGGCAGAGAAACCATATTCAAAAATCAAAAAGGGCGATAGTACAAGGTACAGTGACTGAGGGGAGCTCAGTGAATAGGCCCAGTAATACTAAAAGGAATAAAACTGGAGATGTTAAGATTTAAAACAGAGGTAAAAAAACCAACATAAGTATACTTTACCTGAATGCTCGTAGTATTCAGAATAAAGTAAATGAGTTGATGGCGCAAATCATCGTGAATGACTATGATTTAGTGGCCATTACTGAAACATGGTTAAAGGATGGTCACGACTGGGAGTTAAATATCCGAGGGTATCAAACTATTCG
Organism: Scyliorhinus canicula; assembly: GCF_902713615.1. Classification (NCBI taxonomy): domain Eukaryota; kingdom Metazoa; phylum Chordata; class Chondrichthyes; order Carcharhiniformes; family Scyliorhinidae; genus Scyliorhinus; species Scyliorhinus canicula. Next base: position 6,804,964 of record NC_052150.1, on the reverse strand, counting down.
CAAGGACAGAGTGGATGGTAAGGGAGGTATCAAACTATTCGGAAGGGCAGAGTGGATGGTAAGGGAGGTGTCACGTTTGGTGGTGTAGCCATGTTATTTAAGGATGACATCCGGGCAATAGTAAGGGATGACATCGGTGCTTTGGAGGATAAGGTTGAATCCATTTGGGTGGAAATCAGGAATAGTAAGGCGAAAAAGTCACTGATAAGAGTAGTCTATAGGCCACCAAATAGTAACGGTATGGTGGGGCAGGCAATAAACAAAGAAATAACTGATGCATGTAGAAATGGTACAGCAGTTATCATGGGGGATTTTAATCTACATTGGTTTAACCAGGTCGATTGGTTTAACCAGGTCGGTCAAGGCAGCCTTGAGTAGGAGTTTATAGAATGTATCCGCGATAGTTTCCTAGAACAGTATGTAATAGAACCTACGAGGGAACAAGCGGTCCTAGATCTTGTCCTGTGTAATGAGACAGGATTGATTCATGATCTCATAGTTAGGGATCCTCTCGGAAGGAGCTATCACAAAATGGTGGAATTTAAAATACAGATGGAGGGTGAGAAAGTAAAATCAAATACTAGTGTTTTGTGTTTAAACAAAGGAGATTACAAGGGGATGAGAGAAGAACTAGCTAAGGTAGACTGGGAGCAAAGACTTTATGGTGGAACAGTTGAGGAACAGTGGAGAACCTTCCACGTGATTTTTCACAGTGCTCAGCAAAGGTTTATACCAACAAAAAGGAAGGACGGTAGAAAGAGGGAAAATCAACCTGGATATCTAAGGAAATAAGGGGGAGTATCAAATTGAAGGAAAAAGCGTACAAAGTGGCAAAGATTAGTGGGAGACTAGAGGACTGGGAAATCTTTAGGGGGCAACAGAAAGCTACTAAAAAAGCTATAAAGAAGAGTAAGATAGATTATGAGAGTAAACTTGCTCAGAATATAAAAACAGATAGTAAAAGTTTCTACAAATATATAAAACAAAAAAGAGTGGCTAAGGTAAATATTGGTCCTTTAGAGGATGAGAAGGGAGTTTTAATAATGGGAGATGAGGAAATGGCTGAGGAACTGAACAGGTTTTTTGGGTCAGTCTTCACAGTGGAAGACGCAAATAACATGCCAGCGACTGATAGAAATGAGGCTATAACAGGTGAGGACCTTGAGAGGATTGTTATCACTAAGGAGGGAGTGATGGGCAAGCTAATGGGGCTAAAGGTAGACAAGTCTGCTGGCCCTGATGGAATGCATCCCAGAGTGCTAAAAGAGATGGCTAGGGAATTTGCAGATGCACTAGTGATAATTTACCGAAATTCACTAGACTCTGGGGTGGTCCCGGTGGATTGGAAATTAGCAAACGTGACACCACTGTTTAAAAAAGGAGGTAGGCAGAGAGCGGGTAATTATAGGCCAGTGAGATGAACTTCAGTCATAGGGAAGATGCTGGAATCTATCATCAAGGAAGAAATAGCGAGGCATCTGGATAGAAATTGTCCCATTGGGCAGACGCAGCATGGGTTCATAAAGAGCAGGTCGTACCTAACTAATTTAGTGGAATTTTTTGAGGACATTACCAGTGCAGTAGATAACGGGGAGCCGATGGATGTGGTATATCTGGATTTCCAGAAAGCCTTTAACAAGGTGCCACACAAAAGGTTGCTGCAGAAGATAAAGATGCATGGCATTAAGGGTAAAGTAGTACCATGGATAGAGGATTAATTAATTAATAGAGAGCAAAGAGTGGGGATTAATGGGTGTTTCTCTGGTTGGCAATCAGTAGCTAGTGGTGCCCCTCAGGGATCCGTGTTGGGCCCACAATTGTTCACAATTTACATAGGTGATTTGGAGTTGGGGACCAAGGGCAATGTGTCCAAGTTTGCAGATGACACTAAGATGAGTGGTAAAGAGAAAAGTGCAGAGGATACTGGAAGTCTGCAGAGGGATTTGGATAGGTTAAGTGAATGGGCTAGGGTCTGGCAGATGGAATACAATGTTGACAAATGTAAGATTATCCTTTTTGGTTGGAATAACAGCAAACGGGATTATTATTTAAATGATAAAATATTAAAGCATGCCGCTGTGCAGAGAGACATGGGTGTGCTAGTGCATGAGTCACAGAAAGTTGGTTTACAGGTGCAACAGGTGATTAAGAAGGCGAATGGAATTTTGTCCTTCATTGCTAGAGGGATGGAGTTTAAGACTAGGGAGGTTATGCTGAAATTGTATAAGGTGTTAGTGCGGCCACACCTGGAGTATTGTGTTCAGTTTTGGTCTCATTACTTGAGAAAGGAGACATACTGGCACTGGAGGATGTGCAGAGGAGATTCACTAGGTTAATCCCACATCTGAAGGGGTTGGATTACGAGGAGAGGTTGAGTAGACTGGGACTGTACTCGTTGGAATTTGGAAGGATGAGGGGGGATCTTATAGAAACATATAAAATTATGAAGGGAATAGATAGGATAGATGCGGGCAGGTTGTTTTCACTGACGTGTTGAAGCAGAACTAGGGGGCATAGCCTCGAAATAAGGGTAAGTAGATTTAGGACTGAGTTTAGGACAGGGGTGGGCAAACTTTTCCGTGCAAGGGCCACATTCAGAAATTCACAATTCACAAAGGGCCGCATAGTATATTAAGTAAAATAATTACTTCACCCGGTTATGATTCTGGGCGCCTCATATAGAACATAGAACAGTACAGCACAGAACAGGCCCTCCGGCCCTCGACGTTGTGCCGAGCAATGATCACCCTACTCAAGTCAACGTATCCACCCTATACCAGTAAGTAACCCAACGCCCCCCCCCCCCCCCCCACCATTAACCTTAAAAAAAATTTTTTTTAAAATTTTTTTTAAAAAATGACCTGGTGGGCCGCAGAAATACCTTTGGCGGGCCGCATGCGGCCCGCGGGCCGTAGTTTGCCCACCCCTTGTTTAGGAGGAACTTCTTCACCCAAAGGGTTGTGAATCTATGGAATTCCTTGCCCAGTGAAGCAGTTGAGGCTCCTTCATTAAATGTTTTTAAGGTAAAGGTAGATCGTTTTTTGAAGAATAGAGGGATTAAGGGTTATGGTGTTCAGGCCGGAAATTGGAGCTGAGTCCACAAAAGATCAGCCATGATCTCATTGAATGGTGGAGCAGGCTCGAGGGGCCAGATGGCCTACTCCTGCTCCTAGTTCTTATGTTCTTATGTCCGTGGGGCAAAGTTTAGGGGAGATGTGCGAGGCAGGTTTTTTTAAACAGAGGGTGGTGAGTGACTGGAACTCGTTGCAAGGGGAGGTTGTGGAAGCAGATACATTAACGGCGTTGAGAAGGCATCTCGACAAATACATAGATAGGATGGGTATAGAGGGATACGGTACCAGGAAGTGCTGAAGGTTTTGGCCAAGGTTAGTATCATGACCAGTACAGGCTTGGAGGGCCGAAGGGCCTGTTCCTGTGCTGTATTGTTCTTTGTTCTTAGGAGACACCGTTTAAATTATTTAAAATATATATTTTATTGAAGCATTTGTAATTTTCACAATTTAACATTTTGACATTTCAAAAACAACCGCGCTGGTCGATGCGCAAAATGCTCCCTAAAAAATAACAACACACAATAACCCACGTCCCCCACTTCTCCCGCCCGATCCCCAATCACCCGCATACTAAATTCCCTGTCCTTATTTAACATTACCATGCCCCCTATTTACCCCCCCCCCCCCCACCCCCTGCTTTTTCCTTTTCCCCCCTTACTGCTGACGTTCAGTTTGTGTTAAATAAATCGATGAATGGCTGCCAACTCCGGGCGAATCCCTGTATTGATCCTCTCAGAGAGAACGTGATTTTCTCCAGACTGAGAAACCCTACCATATCACTGACCCACACTCCTGATTCCGGGGGCTCCGAGTCCCTCCATCTCAGCAAGATCCGTCTCCGGGCCACCAGGGAGGAGAAGGCCAGAATATCGGCCGCCCTCCCCCCCTTTTCCCCCGGATCTTCCGACACCCCAAATATTGCTAATTCTGGACTCGGAGTTACCCTACCTTCCAGGAGTTCTGACATAACATCTGTAAATCCCTGCCCGAATTCCCTCAGTTTCGGACATGC